>NC_088684.1:5272171-5583228 GCF_028017835.1 Emys orbicularis | reverse complement strand
TCATCCATGACTTCTAGGAATAACATGATGCAATTCATATCATGTATGACGCAATACCAGCTTCAGATTGCATCATTCATTGTTTTGCCTAAAAAGCAAGTACTGTCCAAACCCAGTCATAGATTTATTCATAGATCCAGTCAAAGATGTATTTTAGTCATTTCTGGTTTAAATTGAGATCCCTTCCCTTTATCACTCACTTATCCTCCGCCATTCCCAAGTCAAGGGTCGTATATACTGACCCAATAGCATATCTTGAAAACTAGAGCCAATCAACAATTTTAAGCATCATTTTCGTTCTCAGTGACCCAGAATTAGTAAAGTTTGACTACATTTATTTCAGAAGCATTTTGGCTGTAGAGCAGTTATAATTATATTTGTACGGATGTAGCTAAGCAATCCTGAGAGGAGGAGGCCATTTCTCAGCAGTTAATAGCCTCCCAGCCTTCGCTCTGCCAGTGAATGCCCAGCCATTAGAATCTGTTAGTCTTTAAGGTGCCACCAGACTCCTTGTTGTTTCAGCGATTAGAAGTCATTACTGCTATTATATACCATGAAAACAGCACTAGTCTCTTCCTAGCAGTTACAGACCCATATGTAACCATTTGGGAACATCCCCTTCAGATTCCTGGCCAGGACGTGGGAACAGCCAAACAACCCTGAGAATCCATTCCAGATTGTCACACTCTGCCCACTGCATGCTGGGACGGGGCTTTGGGAGTTCAGGGGGGGCTGCGGGGATGCAGCACAGAGGTGACTAGTCCTGTCTCCTGCTATTGAGCCTCAGAGCTTTAAAGAGCTGGTCGTAGTCAGGTCACAGCACAGCTCATTAAGCAGCAGACACCAATATACCCAAAAAGGCTTCAACCCGGCCTCCTATTGTGCCGGCACAACCAGCCAGGCACTGGGATTGGAGTGTGCAAATTCTGTCACTTGCACATGCCAATAGTGGAACCTTGCACCAGCAGATGAGATGTTTGATGCTTAAACCATCGCATGGCTTCCCCAGGCACGAAAGGAGGCCAGACTGGGAAGCAAGGCCCATAATGTCAGTTATGCAGGGCAGTTACAACGGCCTGTAATCCAACTGGCCTCGTCCCCTGGGTGATATCCCTGCACTACTCAATAGGCTGGCACTACTTTTGTTAACTGAACCACATCGCAAGTAATATCAGTGCGCCTGCCCATGAACTGCCTACTTACAGTCTGTCAAAATGCAGAGGTTGGCAACGACATTTACACTTGCAGTATAATTGCTGCTGGGTGCAATCGGACACATGCGGGAGACGTCCTCTCCCCTGCGGTCCAGGGACAAAGGCAGCCATCTTTCCCCCCCACCAAACCGGGGGGAAAGGGGCGTGGGCTCGATGCCACAAGAATGCAGCAGAGCAGAGGAGGCTGCTTCCCTGAGAACCACTGCTGAGAAGCAGAGGATCCACTGAGCCCTTTCTAACTGCTCACTCGCTGCGTTCAAGGCTGGCAGCCACTCGGGCAGGCAGCCTCCTTCCCTTTCACGCCCATGGCAGAGCCGCTGAGGAGCGGGTGGGAACTCAGTCCCAGCCCTCGCGCACCTCAGCAGTAGCAGCACCCACTGCTGGGGAGCGGCTGCAGGACTGGGCTATAAAGAGCCTCATTTCAGGACTTCAGCCAATGCTGGAGGGGTAGATACGGAGCCCCCCATGGCTTAGCGGAAGCCTGACATTGCCTGCCCTGCCCTCCTCTCAGTCACTCACTCGGCTGCAAACCTCACTACTGAGCACAGGCGCTCCCACCCCCTTAGCGCGTCCCAGCAAAGTTCTCCTGCCATTCGGTTTCAAGGAGTGATTCCCCAATTCCACATCAGCATTGTCCCATCCTTCCAGCAGACGGAGGAAGGAAAACCCAGTGATCTGGAACGGGAGCACCACGTCGTCTGGGAAAGCGCTAGGGAAAGACAACAGGCAGAACATGCCCAAACTTACCAATTCCTGCACCAAGATACGTGGTCACACAGTAGTTTTCACCACTTCGACATATAGTTGGTGCCAGACAACCCCAGTTGGAGGATGCATCCTTACAGGTGAAGCACACCAGTGAGTGAGCTGCAAAAGGAAAACACACCCCATGTTAGAGGCTTGCAGGAATATGTTATTTGTTCCTGGTCTACAATCCCCATCCCTGTTACCTACTGCTAGTGAGCATCAAAATGGACCATATCCTGACGTTCTCAGCCACTATTTCAGGCCAAACTCTCATTGAAGCCAGTGATAGTTTTTCCTGTGCATCGATTAAGGATTCAGGATTGGACCCACACACAGAGGGGGGTATTTTCAAAGGCAGAAATGGCAGCTGGGCACCCAACTGCTATTTATGCCTCTGAAAAGTTCCCCCAATGCCCTCCGTGATACCAATTTGTAAATACTTTCTCAGCACGTTCCTTTCCAAAACCATGTTACACACAGGATCATAAGGAAAAACCAGCATGGACTTCTCAAGAACAAATCATGCCAAACCAACCTAATTTCCTTCTTTGACAAGGTTACCAGCCGAGTGGATAAGGGGAAAGCAGTAGGCGTGATACATCTTGATTTTGACACAGTCCTATATGACATTCTCATAATGAAAGTAGAGAAAGGTGCTCTAGATGAATTTACTATAAGGCATGTGCACAAGTGGTTGAAAGACTGTTATCAATGATTCACTGTCAAACTGGGAAGGCAAATTTTGTGGGATCCCGCAGAGGCCAGTACTGGGTCCGGTATTGTCCAATATTCATTAATGATTTGGATAATGAAGAGGAGAGTATGCTTATTGCATTTGCAGATGATGCCAAGCTGGGAGGGGTTGCAAGCACTTTGAAGGGTAGGATTAGAATTCAAAACAACCTTGACAAATTCAAGAATTGGTCTGAAATCCACAAAGTGAAATTCAATGAACTTAAGTGCAACGTACTACAGTGCCGAAGGAAAAATCAAATGCACAGAAACAAAATGGGGAACAACTGGGTAGGTGGAAGCACTGCTGAAAAGGAGCTGGGGGTTATAGTGGATCACAAATTGAATATGAGTCAGCAATGTGATTCAGTTCCAAAAAAGGCTGACATCATTCTGGGGTGGATTAGCAGGACGATTGTATATAAGAGAGAGGAGGTAATTGTCCTGTTGTACTTGGCACTGGTAAGGCCTCAGATGCTGTACTCTGTTCAATTCTTGGCACCAAACGATGTGGACAAATTAGAGAGAGTCCAGAGGAGTGCAGCAAAAATGATAAAAGGTTTGAAAACCTGACCTGCAAGGAAACTTTTACAAAACTGGGCATGTTTAGGCTTGAGAAAAGAAGACTGAGGGGGGAGGGATCACAGGCTTCAAACATGTTAAGATCTGCTAAAAAGAAGACAGTGATCAATTGTTCTCCATATACCTATCTCATAGAACTGGAAGGGACCCTGAAAGGTCATCAAGTCCAGCCCCCTGCCTTCACTAGCAGGACCAAGTACTGATTTTGCCCCAGATCCCTAAGTGGTCCCCTCAAGGATTGAACTCACAACCCTGGGTTTAGCATCCGCTGAAAGTAGGTCAGGAAGTAATGGGCTTAAACTGCAGCAAGGGAGATTTAGGTTAGATATTAGGAAAAACTTTCTAACTACAAGGGTAGTTAAGCTCTAGAACAGGTTTCCAAGAGAGGTTGTGGAATCCCCATTATGGGAAGTTTTTAAGAAGAGATTATTCCTGTCAGGGATGGTCTATGTTTACTTGTTCCTGCTCCCATGCAGGGGGCTGGACTTGATGACCACTTGAGGTCTCATCCAGCCCGACATGTCTATGATTCTATGACACTGGCTAAGAGAGTGAACATTCCTCCCTCTACAGGGTGGTCCAAGTAATTTCAACAACTTCCTACTTATAGCTACAAGTGTTCTCCTTTAGTTTGAGTGATACAGGCCTACAGTTTGGGGCTCAAGACCCTCGATTCAGTCCCCTCTGATTACCATGTCTGTATTACGTAGTCACTGTTACATACAGAAGACGTGCCATCCCAGATCAGACCATATGTTCCAGTTGTTCAGCATCCTACCTTCTGCAGTGATCATTGCCTGATGCTTCATAGGAAGGCACAAAAATCACCAGTGCACCTGGGCTAATATGCATGGGGGAAACAACTCCTTCCTGGCTAGAACTGGTCCAATATTTTATAAGGACTAATTTGCAAAGAGACAGGTGCCAATGGATGGTGGGCGGCAATCAAGATATGAGCTCACACTGGCTCTGACAAATGAAGTGGGAATGACATGTTGTGTTATTTATAGATGGGTATCACATAGAAGACCAGAGAATTCATTCTGACTTGCCAAACAAGCTTGGTTATTATTATTACAGTGTCAGAAGCATGCGAAATGCTTTATAGAAACAAACAGAGAAGTACGGTGCATTTCCTAGAGAGTTTATAGTGCAAATTGGACAGGAAGTGATGCGTGAGGGTGACAAAGAGAAGGAGAGGATGGGTTAAGGAAGAACAAGATCTAAAGCATTAAGTTCATCCCAGGGCTTGATTTTGCCACCTTTATGTAACAATCCCTCCACCTCCATGGGTCACCAGCAGAGTTTGAACCCAGGCCTTTCAGCAACACAACACAGATGTTGTGCTTGACCACTGACAGGGAAGGAATAACTCCAACTAGAAGCAGTAGTGGGCTGTTATCCTCTGCGGCCTAGACACTAGAAGAGGATGCAATACGGATTTTACAAGCACATGCTCCAGTTACACTGGGGAGTGTCTTACTCACACGACTCCAGTGGGGCCAGGCGGGGAGTCAAGTGCTCTTTGTGACTGCTCATTGTTTTTTAAAGTTGACAGCTAGCCTAGCAAAGGTGGGGAGCAGAGAACCTCTTCTCCAGCTCTCCCAGCACAAGCACCTAGCAGTGGGCAGGGCACACTCCGATCTTGGCCTTGACTACAACACCCACTAACACCCCACAGTTCCAGTGAGAGCGGGGGCACGATTAGGCCACTGGCCCCACAGCATACATATCATAGGTGGTGAATACTGGGCTCTCCCCCACCAATCACCCTGATCGAGCCCATTGGGTCCCAAACTTTAACATCCTGTGAACCCCTTTTACTAAAATGTCAAGTCTTGCCAACCCCCTCCTAAAAATGAATATGTCCAGGGATTTTCTCCTTTACCTGAGTATAAACTATAAAAGCAGTGATCTTGGAAATATAAAAAGTGTTTTTATGACATGCTTATTACACACTATTTATTGTTAATTATTATTTATCATTACAGTATTTTTATTACATTATCAAAACGGTGACACTCTTCCAAGATCTCGCTTTCGTAGCTTGTATCACTTTGAATAAGCCTGTTATAAGACAAGGCTCCTATGTTTCATCAAGGAGTATCAGATGTGAAACAGCAGGAAGGTATTTAAGAAGCCAACTCAAAGCATTCCTCCTACACAAGCATTCAGGTCTTGAGCAGTCCAGGCAAACATTGCATGTTACAACAAAGCTTAAACTTGTTCTTCATCATCATTTTAAAAACAATACTAGCTGCCTATTTAATTTTAAAAACAGCAACAAATATCCACCTCCCTTTCCATTTCTTATGAGGAGTCTTGAAGTTTAAATCTCCTCAGTGTGATTGATATGCTTGCTTTGATATGCTTAGCTTTTGGAAGTCCAGGGGCTCCAGGCTGTGGGCCCCGTGCTGCCCGGGGTCCCTAGGGACAGCTCTGTCCACCATTAGGGAATTTTTTCCCAAGACCCCCTATAACATTTCACGAACCCCCAGGGGTTCACAAACCCCAGTTTGGGAACCACTGATCTAGCCCTACCCGCAAGCGGCTCCAGGACCCTCCAGGAAGCCAGCACCTTCTCTTCTACAGGAAGAGTTGGAGGAGTAAAATTATCCTCCATTAAGAATCAACCAGTGGCTCTTCCCACCGGAACTTACTGCTGTGACCCCCGTCCAATATTACTGGGATTCCACTGCAGCATTGTAAGAAGGCAGGGCCTGAGTCTGATCTCACTTGTGCCAATGCTCCACTGCCAGGGCCGGCTCCAGGCACCAGCAGAGGAAGCAGGTACCTGGAGCGGCACATGCTAAGGGGCGGCATTCCGTCCATTCTTGGGGCGGCACAGTCCGGGCGGGTTTTTCTTTTCTTTTTTTGCTTCGGGAGTTCGGACGGCAGTCTGAGCGGCTTTTTTTTTGTTTTTGCTTGGGGCGGCAAAAATGGTAGAGCCGGCCCTGTCCACTGCTCCAGCTTAATTGAATTCAGTGCAGTGACTCCTGATTTACTCCGCTGTATCTGGGATCAATCAGACCCTTATGTTTTTAGCTGATTACAGTAGAAGAACTTGCAAAATTTATGGTGGCAAGAAAGCAATGCTGAGAAGCCCTGATCGCCCTGAGTAAAAGAGCCTGGCTCAGAGGATAGCCGTATAAAAGATTTCTTTAAGAGATGACTAGACAGGTCTCTAGGGCTAGTCACCCCCCGCCCCTTAGCCCCCTCTAGGCCTCTCAAGACATGCTGCTGTTGGAAGGAGCTCAGATCCACAGAAGTTTGCTCCCTCTTGCATCCAGAGCACCAGGCATTGCTTTGCCCTACCAAGCGGCTGGCTGCAAAGGGAGGTTTGCAGAAGTGCCAGCTCCCACTTCAAGGTAGAATCTTTGCCAACGGCGCTGCAAAAATCCCCCCCGGCTCCCCCGTTTCTAGCTCCTTCCCTGGCTCCTTCCCTGGCACAGAGGAATCATTAGCAGCATCTCACCTTGCTCCACACACAGAACCACCACCAGCAGGGTGAGAAGAAAAGCCTTCATCTTCGGCCTGCCGTCCCAGCCTGGGCAGAAAGGCAGCTGCTTCTTGGGGGGCTGGTTATAAATGAGGATCTTGGTGTTTACCTGTGAAGGCAGCGCATGGAAAGACTGCGTGTTAGTGGGGAGGAGACAGGAGATTGATGGCTGGGCTGGGTGTGGAAAGTGCAGGGGAGTTTGCTTTGCTGACATGGGTTTTTTTCTTAGTTCAAGAGCAGCCAGAGGCAACAAGGCTCAGAGTCTTAACAGAATCCAGTGTTCCAGCAAATTTCATTGTGTTTGGTTTCATTTTCCCGCTGCAGTCTGGAGGGAGGAGGAAAAGCAGGACTAAAGCATTCCTGTGCCAAAAGCTTTTGCACAAGGAGATGGTTAATACACTGCATAAGCCAGACACCACGGTGGAAAATCCCTACTTTAGTGTCTAATCCGGTGATTCTTAACCTTTTCCATACCGGGTTCCAACAGCAAAGAGGGTGGGGACCCTGCTCCCTGCCTTCTAGGCGCAGAGAGAGGGAGGGGGGTCACCAGTGGAGCTGGCCAGGACAGAGAAGCTCCATCCTCTGAAAAAGTTCCAGTTGGCGATAAATCTGTCCCAAATCCGGATGAAAAATTAAAAACTCATGGGGGTGGCAAGGGGAAGGGACTGAAAAGTCGAACATGTTTCAGACTTTTAAAAACTTTTTTTTAAAACAAAACATGTTCCCAGAATGCCTGGGTAACCCGCTCTTCAGCACCCTGATCTCCCAGCACCCTAGGCTGTCTACCTCCCGGCCTGGCAGGCTGCTGGGCTGCCCTGGCTCCTTGATAGGTGACCAGACAGCAAATGTGAAAAATCGGGACGGGGGTGGGGGGTAATAGGAGCCTATATAAGAAAAAGACCCAAAAATCGGGACTGTCCCAATAAAATCAGGACATCTGGTCACCCTACTCCTTGATGCCTCCAGCTGCCCGACTCCCCATCGGCCCAGCTGGCTATCTGGGGAGTCATCTGTGAGGAGAGTCAGGCAGCCTGGCAATTCCCCAGGCAGCACATAGGGAGCCATCTAGCATGGGGCTCCAGGGAGGAGAGCAGCCCACCAGGTAGGGAGTCAGGTGAACCATGGAGCCAGCCAGCTGTCCAGTAAGTGGGGCGCCAGCTGCCTGGGGGACAGGGGAGCAGGCAGCCTGGGGAGATGGCTGCCTGGGGATTTGTGGAATCCCAGTTCCCACACTTCCCTCCAGGCAGGCTGCTGAGGAGTGGAGGAGGCAGGAAGGTGAGCTGGCAGGAAGTCAGGCCGGTTTCTCTCAGAAGTTTCGGCCAAATCAACATGTTCCCGCAGAACATTCTGATATTGTCAAACCCCAGCCCGGGCAAGAACCCCTAATTTAAACCCATTTCCTTCCCAAGACATTGCATACTTCTCTCGGCTTTCTCCAGTCTGGTTTAAAATGTCCCAGAATATGAAGTTTCCACAGTTGTCTCATCATTTATTATTATTTAGTGCTGAATTATCGGGGGCGATGGTACTGGCCTCTGTATTACTGTTGCCTAAGGCTTGTCCATGAAAATGGGTTCCCTGTGACCTTTCCTTTATTTAGTTTGCAAAGTCAAGCACGCGAAAGTTAGGTGTGATGAACCTGCAAAGCCAGGGGACTACAACTCCCATCAGTCCCTTCCCCATGGCACTTCCCTTTCTCTGGGGCAGGTAGGAAGAAGGACCCTGAGCAGAAAATGGTGGGGCACTTTTAGGAGGCAGCAGCCGCATGGCTAACCAGGAGCTGCAGAGAAGCGGATGCAAATGTAACCTTTGGGTGGGCTAGAGTTCACTTCATTACCCTTCTCCAGTGCCTAAACCCCCCAACTCCCATAGAAGAGCAGCTGGAGACCCAGAGTTCAGTCTCTAAGGATTTTCAGCAAGGATTGCACAGGCTAACCTCTCCACATTCAAGTCCCGAAGGGAACTAAAGAAATGAATATAATTAAATAACTTTATAAAATCTTATGATAAAGAAACAAATAATAATCTAATTTTTACAGTATGACATGGCTGTTTTATAATCCACAGACATTACCTTCACAAAAATAACAGGAGTACTTGTGGCACCTTAGAGACTAACAAATTTATTGTTAGTCTCTAAGGTGCCACAAGTACTCCTGTTATTTTTGCGGATACAGACTAACACGGCTGCTACTCTGATTACCTTCACAGTTATACATAAACATAAAGAAAGAAAACAAACTAAAATCTGAACAGTTCAGTCCCCACAGAAATACAGTGAGAAGAAACTGAAAGTTCCCAAAAGCTTCGGTTGAGTTCACCTAAGTCTCAGTTAGAGTCTTTGATCACCACATCTAGACAGTTTGAGTCTAAAACAACATCTTCCCTCCACTTGCTTGTAGGGATCTTCAGTTGGAATCCAGGCAGACTCTTCCTCCGCTGAAATCACTGCTAGCCAGTCAGCTGACTGATTAACCAACCCCACAGTTAAGTGTACAGATTTAAAGAAAACCCGGCTGCAAAATGCTTCAGAGTTAGGGACAACAGCCTGCTTTCTGCTCCTGGGCTCAGCTTCTCCCAGCTCACACAGGGCACGTGGCCTTCTGCAAAGCTGCTGCCCTGACTACTTGCCCTCATGTAGAGTGACCAGATGTCCAGATTTTATAGAGACAGTCCCGATTTTGGGGTCTTTTTCTTATATAGGCTCCTATTCTCCCCCACCCCTTGTCCCAATTTTTCACATTTGCTGTCTGGTCACCCTGCCCTCAGGGAGTCTGACTCCAACAACAGGGAACCTACTGGAGCAGATCCAAAACTACCAATTCCAGAAGCTTCTGGATGTGGAGTACTTAAGCTGTTTAGCAACAATGACCCTGACACAGCTCACTCCTACTTCCACACAATGGGTCTCTTAAAGAGATAGCCTCCATTAGGCACATGGGTTACACAAAGAACTGTCTGCAGAGCCACGTATGGTAATGGCTGCGTCTGACGGGCATTGCAGACGGGTGCTGGTCTGTGTGGGGCTTACAGGGGACCAGCAGCAGCTGGGCAAGGAGCCAGTGCAGAGGGGCCCCAATGAGAGACACTGAGCCTGGCCTGGAAACCTGGGAGCTCCTATTTGCTTGAATAGGGACTGGACTGGAGAGGGCACCCCATGCCCTAGGTCTGAAAAGACCTGACTCGAGTGGACTGTCCCAGGGACTCAAACAAGAACTGCTCTTGCTCACTATGAACTGTAACATTACAAAGGGTATTTGCAACCTTCCCTTTCCTGCCAGGCCTAGTAAAATACCCTTTCCATTAGCCATGGCTCAGAGCGGTTATTGGGACCCACCCCAGGGCTAGTCCCTAGACAGCCTAGCAGCTGCAGAACGTTCACTGCTTGCCTCCAAGTCACAGCCCACCTGGCATGCTACTGGCACCCCAGGGTTTTTTCCCACAGGACAAGTGCCTCATTCAGTACATCCAAGAATGGACACACAGGGGATAGACTTAGGTTGCTAGGGCAACTAAAACCTACCTGGCATTTGCTAGTTTTCGAGTGCTTGACTTTGCAACTTTAATGTAGGTTCTTGGGTGAGCTATTTAAGATTTAAATTATGGTAGCACCCAGGGACCCCAATCAGGGCACAGGGATGATGCTGGAGGAGCTGCTAAGGGGGGCAAGGGCAGCCGCAGCAATAAAAGAGCCCTCGGGTAGGGTCAGCCTCATCCCACTGAATTGACTTGGGGGTGGGGCCAGCAGCATTCATTGCATTGGTGGCAGGGGAGGCATTAATAGAATTTGGGGGCAGAAGAAGCAGGGACCACTCCTCTTTCTCTACACCTCCCTCCACCTGATACCCCTGGCAGGGATCCCCAAGCCCCTCGGCTAGGACAACTAATAAAAGAACAGGGACAGGAGTGAGGTCAAAGGGTCAAACGAAGCGAACCAGGTCTAGGACCTTCCTCTTTTCTGTAACTGACTGACTCAGGGCCAGTCTCTGGGCAACTTAATGAGCACATGAGCTGGCTTGTAGTAGGCTGCCTGATTGGCTACCCCGCCCCACTGGAGGGAAGAGTCAGCAGACAGGCTATTAAGCCCAGCAGCTTCTCCTTCCTTCTTTGTCTCACTCCATATAACTGGTCGTTGACCCTTGGCTCCAATTCCTGGCTACTGACTCCTGCTCTGAGTCTTGGTCCTGACTCCTGCTTTCACCATGGGGCATGACTCCTGCTGACCTATTTGTTTGATAGAGTGAGTAAACATCCCTAACAATAGGGTTCATAGTTAATAACCATCCTGATCAATCACAGCACAACATGCAACAAAAACCAGATGTCCCACATTTCGGTTGCTGGTCACAAGTGATGTTGGCTTGGGGTCACACATGGGCAGGCTTGGGGATCGAGAGCTGTTCTCTCTGCCGGAGCTGCCAGCCACCTCTCAGCCAAGCCATCGCAAGCTGGCTAGGGTATTGTAGGTGCCGTGGCAGCAATGGGTCTGGAAGGTGGAGATGCTGCAGCCTCACAGATTTAGATAAAGCAAAAACAAGTTTATTAATTACCAAGATAGATTTTAAGTAATTATAAGTGAAAGCAAACAGATCAAAGCAGATTACCTAGCAGATAACCAAAAAACACAAACTAGGCTTAATATACTAAACAAATTGGATATGAATTAGCAAATTCTCAGCCTAAGAGATGATACAAGCAGGCTGCAGATTCTTAAGGGAGAAGCTGCACTTGCTTTACAGCTTGGAATCCCCAGGTGTTTCATTCACAGGCTAAAAGCAACAGAGTCCTGTGGCACCTTTAAGACTAACAGATGTATTGGAGCATAAGCTTTCGTGGGTGAATACCCACTTCATCAGATGCATGACGGTCACATGCATCTGACGAAGTGGGTATTCACCCACAAAAGCTTATGCTCCAATACATCTGTTAGTCTTAAAGGTGCCACAGGACTCTCTGTTGCTTTTTACAGATCCAGACTAACACGGCTACCCCTCTGATAATTCACAGGCTAGAAATCCCCTTAGCCTGGGTCCAGCACTTCCCCCAGTTGTCTTTGTTCCTCAGGTATTTCCAGGAGTCTTCTTGTGTGGGGAGTGAAGAACACCCGATAATGTCACTCCCTGCCTTATATACCTTTTGCATATGGCAGGTACCATTTGTTTCAAAGCTTGGTTCCCAGATCAGTCTGTGGAAAAATACTGACATCCCAAGATGGAGTCCAGAGACATGTGGTCTGATCACATGTCCTTGTATAGTCATAGCAGGGATTTAAAGTTTATAGGTGTTTTTAAAAGTTTTGTTTCTCTCTCTTTTTCTTTTTGGCATGATGACTCATGGTTATTCAGGGCAGGGAGGGGAGAGAAATTTCCTCATAAGAACATAAAAACAGCCACACTGCGTCAGACCAAAGGTCTGTCTAGCCCAGTAGCTTGTCTTCTGACAGTGGCCAATTCCAGGTGCCCCAGAGGGATGAACAGAACAGGTAATCGTCAAGTCATCCATCCCCTGTCACCCATTCCCAGCTTCTGGCAAACAGAGACTAGGGACACCATCCCTGCCCATCCTGGCTAATAGCCATTGATGGACCTATCCTCCATTAACTTATCTAGTTCTTTTTTGAACCCTGTTATAGTCTTGGCCTTTACAACATCCTCTGCCAAAGATTTCTGCAGAATGATGGTGCGTTGTGTGAAAAAAATACTTCCTTTTGTTTGTTTTAAACCTGCTGTCTATTAATTTCATTTGGTGACTCCAAGTTCTTGTGTTATGAGAAGGAGTAAATAACACTTCCTTATTTACTTTCTCCACACCAATCATGATTTTATAGACCTCTATCATATCCCCCCTTAGTCGTCTCTTTTCCAAGCTGAAAAGTCCCAGTCTTATTAATCTCTCCTCAACGGGAAGCCGTTCCATACCCCTAATAATTTCTGTTGCCCTTTTCTGAACCTTGTCCAATTCCAATATATCTTTTTTGAGTTGAGGTGACCACATCTGCATGCAGATTTCAAGATGTGGGTGTACCATGGATTTATATCGAGGGAATAGAATATTTTTTGTCTTATTATCTGTCCCTTTCTTAATGATTCCCAACATTCTGTTCACTTTTTTGACTGCCGCTGCACATTGAGTGGATGTTTTCAGAGAACTGTCCACAATGACTCCAAGATCTCTTTCTTGAGTGGTAACAGCTAATTTAGACCCCAGCATTTTATAGGTATACTTGGGATTATGTTTTCCAATGTGCATTACTTTGCATTTATCAACATTGAATTTCATCTGCCATTTTGTTGCCCAGTCACCCAGTTTTGTGAGATCCTATTGTAGCTCTTCACAGTCTGCCTGGGACTTAACTGTATTGAGTAGTTCTGTATCATCTGCAAATTTTGCCACCTAACTGTGTACCCCTTTTTCCAGATCACTTATGAATATGTTGAATAAGACTGGTCCCGGTACAGCCCCCTGGGGGACACCACTATTTATCTCTCTCCATTCTGAAAACTAACCATTTATTCCTACCCTTTGTTTCCTATCTTTTAACCAGTTACCAATCCATGAGAGAACCTTCCCTCTTATTCCATGACAGCTTACTTTGCTTAAGAGCCTTTAGTGAGGGACCTTGTCAAAGGCTCTCTGAAAATCTAAGTACACTCTATTCACTGGGTCCCTCTTGTCCACATGTTTGTTGAAGCCCTCAAAGAATTCTAGTAGATTGGTGAGGCATGATTTCCCTTTACAAAAAACCACGTTGACTCTTCCCCAACAAATTATGTTCATCTGTGTGTTTGAGAATTTTGTTCTTTACTATCCTTTCAGCTAGTTTGCCCAGTACCGAAGTCAGGCTTACCGGCCTATAATTGCTGGGTCACCTCTCGATCCCTTTTTAAAAACTGGCATCACATTAACTATCCTCCAGTCAGTTGGTACAGAAGCTGATTTAAATGATAGGTTACAGAGTACAGTTAGTAGTTCTGCAATTTCACATTTGAGTTCCTTCAGAACTCTTGGGTGAATCCCATCTGGTCCTGGTGACTTAGTAGTTTTTAGTTTACCATTTGTTCCAAAACCTCCTCTAATGACACTTCAATCTGGAACAGTTCCTCAGATTTGTCACCTAAAAAGAATGGCTCAGGTGTGAGAATCTCCCTGACATCCTCAGCCATGAAGACCGATGCAAAGAATTCATTTAGTTTCTCTGCAATGGCCTTATCATCCTTGAGTGCTCCTTTAGCATCTTGATCATCCAGTGGCCCCACTGGTTGTTTAGCAGGCTTCCTGCTTCTGATATATTTAAAAAATAAATTGGTATTACTTTTTGAGTCTTTGGCTAACTGTTCTTCAAATTCTTTTTTGGCCTTCCTAATTATATTTTTACACTTCATTTGCCAGGGTTTATGCTCCTTTCTATTTTCCTCAGTAGGATTTAACTTCCACTTTTTAAAGGATGCCTTTTTGTCTCTCACTACTTCTTTTACTTTGTTGTTTAGCCATGGTGGCACTTATTTGGTTCTCTTACTGTGTTTTTTACTTTGGGGTATACATTGAAGTTGAGCCTTTATTATGGTGTTCTAAAAAAGTTTCCATGCAGCTGGCAGGGATTTCACTTTTTGTGCTGTACCTTTTAATTTCTGTTTAACTAACTTCCTCATTTTTGTGTAGTTCCCCTTTCTCAAATTAAATGCTACAGTATTGGGTTGCTCTGGTGTTTTCCCTACCACAGGAATGTTAAATGTAATTATATTATGGTCACTATTACCAAGCGATCCAGCTATAGTCACCTCTTGGACCAGATCCTGTGCTCCACTTAGGACTTTGCACCTTATGAAGTCGTTTGCTAAAATGCAAAGTGTGTGTGCAATGCTACCATTGATATTTGGTACCCTTTGTCACCCACTTTGCACAGGGAAGAATGATTGCACACTGTGTAGGCCTCTCTCCGGGATTCTTGTAACTACATAAAGGTTTGTAATTTTTCACCTTAGTTGCTATCTGTGGCCATGCCACTCTGAACATGCTGCATTTAGAAGCTAAGTAGGATTGGGGCTGCTTAGGGCTTGGATGGGAGACCTTCTTTGCTTGCTGATGTCTGGTGAGAGTTTATAGCTAGGCCCCTACCAAATTCACAGTCCATTTTGGTCAATTTCACAGTCAGAAGATTTTAAAAGCAATACATTTCATGATTTCAGCTATTTAAATCTGAAATTTTACGGTGTTGTAATTGTAGGGGTCATGATCCCATAAGGAGTACGGGGGGATCACAAGGTTATTGTAGGGGGGTTGTGGTTCTACTACCCTTACTTCTGCACTGCTGCTGGCGGCAGCGCTGCCTTCAGACTGGGCAGCTGGAGAGCGGCGTCTGCTGGCCGGGAGCCCAGCTCTGAAGGCAGAGCCACCGTCAGCACCAGCGCAGAAGTAAGGGTGGAATAGTATGATATTTACACCCTTACTTCTGCACTGCTGCTAGGGGGGTGCTGCCTTCAGAGCTGGGTGCCTGGCCAACAGCCGTCACTCTCCAGCCACCCAGCTCTGAAGGCAGCACAGAATCATGGGTGGCAATACCACAACCCCCCTAAAATAATCTTGTGACCCCTGCAACTCCCTTTTGGGTTAGGACCCCCTGTTTGAGAAATGCTGGTCTCTCCTGTGAAATCTGTATAGTATAGGGTAAAAGCACATAAAAGACCAGTCTTCATGCGGGTGAGACCATTTTCATGGTCCGTGACGCGTTTCTCATGGCCATGAATTTGGTAGGGGCATATTTATAGCTAAAGCTCACAGCTGATCATGTGTTCTTGAAGCCCATAGCTGTGCTCCAGCAAATGATTTGAGGGACGGGGGGCTAGAAATGCCAAGGCTAACTACAGGTTTCATTTAGCATGTTTCCAGCCCCTTTCATTGCAAAGAAAGCTATTAATAGAGAAGCAGTCATTTACTAGAGCAATTAGAATGGAAA
Source organism: Emys orbicularis (assembly GCF_028017835.1). Classification (NCBI taxonomy): domain Eukaryota; kingdom Metazoa; phylum Chordata; order Testudines; family Emydidae; genus Emys; species Emys orbicularis. The sequence goes on along the minus strand of NC_088684.1, from coordinate 5,567,501 downwards.
GGTAGCAACTAGTCTCCCTTTCCTATAAGAAAAGTGATAAGCAATGTGACTACGAGCCAAAGTCCTCTGGAGCGCAAGAGAGTATAGAGATAACTGATCTTCATGTCAGTCTCTAGAGCTATCCCTTTGGATTATGCATTATTTGTAGATGCTGCCTCCTCAGTCCTTCCTCTTCAGCTAGGCAAATAAAGTCTTTGGTGGGAGCCAGTGGCTAGAATGCTGGTCTGGAACTTGGGAGACCATCATTTGATTGTCTTCTCCACCACAGATTTTCTGGGTGACTCTTGGCAAGTTACTTACAGCCAGTTTTTTACGGTGCCTCCACAAGGCACGGTTGTAATGTCCACATCAAGCTACCACCGCTGACTGCGATTGTAACAACTGTCATTCAGATCTATTCAACCTTTTATTAAAGACAGAAAAAATGAGAGGGGATGCGGGAGACAGTTAAAGCATTTGAGATATAAAGTGTTACATGTAAAGGCTTTCATTGTACTGGAGATAAGGTGTAAATATTTAATAGTGAAGGAAATTAACCTTTGGGACAATGTATCAAGGGTCGTAGTGTATTCTCCATTACTGGCCATTTTAAAATCAAGATTGGATGTTTTTCTAAAGGATAATCCTTAGGAATTTTTTCTCTGGTTTTTGTTAGATTAGATGATCAAGATGGTCCCTTTTTGGCCTTGGACTCTATGAAACTCACCATTGCCAACTCTCATGAGTCTCATGATAATTATTGTTTTTAAATTAAAGTCCCAGCTCCTGGATTCAGGTGGATATGTGATGATTTCAGCCTACATCCTTAAAGAAAAAGCAAGTTTCTAGCCCTAGTGGCTGTGGAGAAAGCTTCAAAACGTGACCCCAGTGCACCCTAAAGGCTCCAAATGTGGAAGGCAAATAAAAAGAACCCCAAATCTGGTACGTTTACATTGTGACGTTGTGCAGTCTACATGGTTTTATAAAAACATGATAATAAGTGAATATAATGTAACTGGGATAGTTTTATAAAAAATTTGATAATAAGTGACTATAATGCAAATGGGATATGCTTTGTGCAAAAGGTCTCTTGTAAGGTATCATTACAAAGCTCATAATCTACTGAGTGTGATCATCCTATTTGTAGAAATGTACCACTCTTGTATCTAAAACTAGAAATATAAAATGTAACTCTGAGGGCCTATTGTAATTATGTAAAGTGTGGGCCATTAATGATGGTTTGGAATCTTGATGACTCCCATTGTCTGCAGATGGCTGTTTACCTGTGAGTCTCCCTGTATATGTATGTGCTGGCAAGTGAGTAATGAAGTCTTGCAGTGACATGTGATCATGTCACCTGAACTGGAATCCATCTTTAACCTGGTGCTTTTCCAGTGGGGGTGGGTGAAAACCCAGAGGGACAAAGGGTTCCCGCCTTATGCAAAAGATATATAAAGGGGTGGAAGAGAAGAGAGAAGGAGAGGAGCCATCATGGAGAATCCCCTAGATAACACCTAAGCTGGAACAAAAGCTGTACCAGGGGAAAGAATTGTGCCCAGGCCTGGAAGGTGTCCAGTCTGAGAAAAACTTACTGAAGCATCTCTGAGGGTGAGATTATCTGTATTTAGTTTGATTAGGCATAGATTTGCGCATTTTATTTTATTTTGCTTGTGACTTACTTTGTTCTGTCTGTTACTACTTTGAACCACTTAAATCCTACTGTCTGTATTTAATAAAATCACTTTTTATTTAGTAATTTACTCAGAGTATGTATTAATACCTGGGGGAGCAAACAACTGTGCATATCTCTCTATCAGTGTTATAGAGGGCGAACAATTTATGAGTTTGCCCTGCATAAACTTTATGCAGGGTAAAACGGATTTATCTGGGTTTAGACCCCATTGGGAGTTGGGCATCTGAGTGCTAAAGACAAGCACACTCCTGTGAGCTGGTTTCGGGTAAACTTGCAGCTTTGGGACTAGTAATTCAGACCCTGAGTCTTTGTTAGAGCAGACTGGAGTGTCTGGCTCAGCAAGACAGGGTGCTGGAATCCTGAGCTGGCAGGGAAAACAGAAGCAGGGGTAGTCTTTGCACATTGGGTGGCAGCTCCCAAGGGGGTTTCTGTGACCCAACCCGTCACATACATAATGTCATGATTTTAAAGCCAGTCTCGTGATTTTTGGTGAGCCTGACTCATGATTTTTGAGCATTTCGGGTTGGCAATACTGGGAACAACCAATATCCCTGCTAAATGCAGCCTTTTATACAGAGAGAAATGTCTGGAAGGCAGTCGTTTAGAGGTGGTGGTAGCTGTTCTTCTTGGGGGAAAGGTTAGTTTAGATGGTATGGAGCTACTGTTGCTGTCAGAGTCTGAGTTTGGTTTAGGGGAGGGAGATACATTGCTTTCAGCTTGCCTTAATGGTCACAGGCTTGCAGCAGTGTTGCAAAAGTTGGCGTAGATTTGGCCACCTCAGCCAGCAGGCAAAAAGCACGGACTAAAAAACAGAAGAGAGAAGGAGCCTCAGGAAAATAACATTGGAGGGGGAAGGTGACAGCAGGAGATTGAGTCTCATGTTCCTGGTGTTGTTGGGGAATTAGCTGAAGCTGGTGGAGATGGTGATGGCTCTCTGGCTCGGTCTGATCAGGAGGCCATTCAGGATCAGGATGACGAAGGTCCAACGGTGTCTTGGTGGGTTCTGGAGCATCACAAGATGGTGGGGGTGGCCGCCTTGAAGGTGACGTTCACTCTTTCCAGTCCACCCCTCCCACTCCTCTCATGTAGTGACTCCGCCTCCCAACTTGTAACTCAAAACGATCCAATTTGTACCAGTCAGTCTCCAACTTTTACTGACTTTTCTGAACAATTTTACATAACCGGTTGAGTTGGACTTTTGTTACCTTGAACAACTTAGAGAACAGGCCTCTGCTCAACCACTATCATCATCTGTATGGGGAAACTGAGGCATGGAGAGGTTAAATGACTTGCCTAAAGTAACACAGGGAGTCTGGGGCAGAGCCAGGAACTAAACACAGATCTTCTGAGTCCCATGCCAGTGATTTAACCACAAAATTATCCTTACTCCTCCAATCTGGGCCTCCGCCCTGGAAGACCCTTTGCCTTATACCATTGTTTCCAAGGAGTCAGGAAAGCCAGGGGTGAGTTAAAATTTCCAGGCAACTGGCACCCAATTAAGCTGCAGTTAAGGTTGAAAATGCAACTCAGTAACTTAAGGGTTAAAAAATATTGCTACATTTTTGTAGTTATAAACCTCCCCCCCCCCAAAAATATTAGCAACTCAGGAAATTCATTTATATTAATTTTAACAGAAACCTAAGCGAGCCATTCTGCCAGTTTGAAGCTGGACAGTCTTGTATCTGTAAGGTTTGTCCCTCTCTAGTACTGATATAAAACCCCATGTCCTTTTTGTACAATATCATCGTGGATGCACAAAAGAGGCTGTTCGCAGAGTGTGCTGTTCTGTCCCCACCAGCATCAGAGACCTCAGAGACACTGCGTTTGTGAGGGCACACCGGTATCACTCTGCAAAATGGCATCTTCCATGTGACATGACCTTGCATGCACCGTGTGTGAGAAGTCACGCCAATGGAGGCAGGGTGGCACGCCCTGCAAAATGGCGTCCTCCATGCAGCATGACCTTGCATGCCCTGTGCATGTGAGGTCATGGCAGCAGGGACAGGGTCACACCGGCAGGGGTGGGCCCATGCAACCAAGGGGATGTCCTGTATTCTGGGGGTGCCTCAGTAGCCAACTTCCAGAATCCCCAAAGTCTGAAATGACAGCAGTGCACAGACTGCCTGACACCAGCCTCCATTTATCCCTTCTTTGTTCCTTTTCTACCCAAGCCCGATACTGAAGACCCTGACTCATTCAAGGAAGGATCAGGCCCACTACATTGTAAGATGCAAGGGGAATTGGCTCAAGGGGTGTCATAGGGTTAGCTGCTCTTTATGGGGAACCAGGGCCCAGTCTGCCCCTGACTGCCTGATGAAGGCCCCACCGGGGGGTAATTGGCTGCCCCAGGTGGCTGATTAATAAAGGTTACCCATGCTCAGTTAGAGGGCAGCTCCAATCGGAGATGGGAGGCTCCTGTGGAGCGGAGGGCAGCTCGCAGGAGAAACCTGAGGCAGAGGGCTGAGCAGGGCTCTCTGGGGACCTATTGGGACAGCCAGCCTCTCAGAGGAGCTCATGGAGACGGGCACCTCCTAGATAGAGGATGGCAGTCTGCAGGCACCCAAAAGGACCTGGTCTCATCCAGTGGTCACCCAGACATAGGCTGGAAGCCTGGCCTCACAAGGATCACCTGCTTTCCCTGGAGAAGGGTCACAGAGGACGGACTTCCCCGACCCCCTGGCTCCAGAGGATGTTGTTCCATGAGGGGTAAGAAGCACAACCCCAGGGCAGAGACTGGCACCAAGGGAACCCCGGGGTAGAGGAGAACATGGGACTCAGTTGGGGGACATGGACTGAGATGACCTCGTCACCCGCCGGGATGTTGGGGTGAAAGTTTTGTTGATGTTCTGCCTGGGCTTTTCTGTTAATAAATGACACCCTCCACTAGGGGGTGCTCTTTAGCATTTAACAGGCTGTTTGGACTTGCCACTACCCTGGGTGAGGGGAAAACAAAGTAAGGGCTCGCCTGCAACACCACACCTGCCCACATGGGGGCACTCTGGGATGAGAACAAGGGGTTGAAGGAGCTTGCTCATTATGGCTGTTTTTAAATATAGCCGCAGGGTTTTCCGTCACCACTCACTGACGATGGAAGGCAGGAATCGGAGAGACGCTAATATCTAACGTACAGACTGACCCCGCAGTGGTTTTGCTCCCATAGTGTTTGCTCCAGTCCCATATGACACGTCTATGGTAGACCAGACTCACGCTTCATCCTGTCCAGCCTCAGTCATAGGGAGTAAAACGATACAAGGCAGCATCTGGCCTGTGGGACAAGTTACAGGTACCACAGCTGGGAAGAAGATGTGAATAATCAACTCAAGTGTTCGTTCCTCAGAGCCCATCCTGGAGGGGAGTGGGGGCAGGCATGGGAGGTAAAGGTCTGTGTTAGGATGAAAAGTGACAAGAGAGACGGCGCTGCTGAGAACCACAGAGCAGCTGTCTCAAGGAGCAGTTGTGCTGCACCCATGAGTTGATGTTCGACTCAGGGCACCTCACACACCCTGTTTTCCAGCAAGCAAAGAGTCACACAATACATCTGGGCTCAGGCAAGAACAGGAAGGTGTTTATTCTGGTGTGATGCTCACAGTGTGAGCACTGCATTCATTTTACATAAGAAAAGTCAGCCAAGGAGAAGAATAAAGAAAACAATGTCAAAAAACAGAATCCAACCGGGGGTGAATGTATCTGAGGTTTGGTTTTGGATCATGCCTTTCCAGCAGTCAGTCTGGCACTGATCCCTAGCGTGACGTGGATGGGAAATGTCTCTGTGGTAGCAAGAGGCAGGGGTGTTTAAGTATTCCGCTTTGGAGGTGGTTTGGGATAAACATTTCCTGGTGAGCCCTGACCTTTTTTTTATCAGCCCCATCAACTGGGACTACGGGTATAAAAGCAGAAACCCTGCCAACATTATCCACCATTTCCTGATGGGTCAAGAGTGCAAGCGGGCATCTCCCCAGTGGGGCTGCACTCTTCAGTTGAGCTTCCCAGGCCTCCTGCACCCAAACCATGGGAGCAGCAATCCAGATCTGCTGAGAGGCACAGAGGGGCACCTAGTGACAGCAGCAGGATTTCCTTGTGAATGGCAAGAGGGCAGGTATTGTCTAATGGGATCTGAGAGAGAGTTTGGAAGAAAGGGCACCATCGGTAACCTCAGTATAGCTTTGCACAGAGCTGGGTCTGGTGTCTCGTTGGAGAAGCTTGAGCAGGTTCTTCAGGGCATCAAGTTCTTTTTTCCTGGACCGATCACTGTCCAGCTCTGAAATAAACGAAGCTGGCCAAGATCGCCATGGCCAGCACCGAGTAGCTGACTTTCACGCGGCTGGCCCCGCTGATGTTGCACAAGAAAGAACTACAGCAGGAAACAGCGGCGGCTGCTATCCCTATGTTTATCCCACCGCTGGGGCAAACTGAAGCACACCCCTTGGAGATGCTCTGCTTGGAATGTCCACCTGAACCGGAAAAAGAAACAAGAGAAAGAGACTCAAGCTTAAAATGTTTCCCAGAGTTCGGACAGGAGCTCCTTAGCTCTGCAAAGGAGATACACTGCTACCTCGATATAATGCAACCCGATATAACACGAATTCGGATATAATGCGGTAAAGCAGTGCTCCGGAGGGGCGGGGCTGCGCACTCCGGTGGATCAAAGCAAGTTCAATACAACGAGGTTTCACCTATAGCGCGGTAAGATTTTTTGGCTCCCGAGGACAGCGTTATATCGAGGTAGAGGTGTAATTGTACTGATGTAGCTAAGCAATCCTGAGAGGAGGAGGCCATTTCTCAGCAGTTAATAGCCTCCCAGCCTTACCTCTGCCAGTGAATGCCCAGCGATTAGAAGTCACTACTGCTATTATATACCATGAAAACAGCACTAGTCTCTTACTAGCAATTACAGACCCATATGTGACAATCTGGGAACATCCCCTTCAGATTCCTGGCCAGAACGTGGGAACAGCCGAAGAACCCTGAGAATCCATTCCAGATTGTCACACTCTGCCCACTGCATGCTGGGACAGGGCTTTGGGAGTTCAGGGAGGGCTGCGGGGATGCAGCACAGAGGTGACTGGGTCCTGTCTCCTGCTATTGAGCCTCAGAGCTTTAAAGAGCTGGTAGTAGTCAGGTCACAGCACAGCTCATTAAGCAGCAGACACCAATATACCCAAAAAGGCTTCAACCCGGCCTCCTATTGTGCATGCACAACCAGCCAGGCACTGGGATTGGAGCGTGTGAATTCTCTCACTTGCACATGCCAATAGTGGAACCTCGCGCCAGCACATCAGATGTTTAGTGCTTAAACAATCGCATGGTTGGGGAGCAGTTGCAGGACTGGGCTGTAAAGAGCCTCATTTCAGGACTTCAGACAGTGGTGGAGGGGTAGATATAGAGCCCCCCCATTGGTGTACAGGAAGCCTGATATTGCCTGCACTTCCCTCCTCTCAGTCATTCACTCATGTGCAAACCTCACTAATGAGCATGGGGGCTCCCGCCACCTTACTGCATCCCAGCAAAGGTCTCCTGCCATTCGGTTTCAAGGAGTGATTCCCCAATTCCACATCAGCAATGTCCCACCCTTCCAGTAGAAGGAGGAAGGAAAACCCAGTGATCTGGAGCAGGATGTCATCTGGGAAAGTGCTATGGAAAGACAATAAGCAGAACATGCCCAAACTTACCAATTCCTGCACCAAGATACGTGGTCACACAGTAGTTTTCATCACTTGGACATATAGTTGATCCCAGACAACCCCAGTTGGAGGATGCATCCTTACAGGTGAAGCACACCAGTGAGTGAGCTGCAAAAGGAAAACATACCCCATGTTAGAGGCTTGCAGGAATATGTTATTTGTTCCTGGCTTACAGTGTGCTTTTGTTGCCAAGAAGGCCAATGGCATATTGGGCTGTATTAGTAGGGGCATTGCCAGCAGATCGAGGGAAGTGATTATTCCCCGCTATTCGGCACTAGTGAGGCCACACCTGGAGTATTGCGTCCAGTTTTGGTCCCTCCACTACAGAAGGGATGTGGACACATTGGAGAGAGTCAAACGGATGGCAACGAAAATGATTAGGGGGCTGGGACACATGACTTATGAGGAGAGGCTGAGGGAACTGGAGTTATTTAGTCTGCAGAAGAGAAGGGTGAGGGAGGATTTGATAGCAGCCTTCAACTACCTGAAGGGGGGTTCCAAAGAGGATGGAGCTCAGCTGTTCTAAGTGGTGGTAGATGACAGAACAAGGAGCAATGGACTCAAGTTGCAGTGGGGGAGGTCTAGTTTGGATATTAGGAAACACTATTTCACTAGGAGGGTGGTGAAGCACTGGAATGGGTTACCTAGGGAGATGGTGGAATCTCCATCATTAGAGGTTTTTAAGGCCTGGATTGACAAAGCCCTGGCTGGGATGATTTAGTTGGTGTTGGTCCTGCTTTGAGCAGGGGATTGGACTAGAACCTAGATGACCTCCTGAGGTCTCTTCCAACCCTAATATTCTATTATTCTAATCCCCATTCCTCTCACCTGCTGAATCCATAATTCATAATCCATAATTCCAAATACTCATGTTGAGTAGCTAGGTGCAATTTACAACGCTGTTGTGTTTCTGCCCATAGCAATTACTGATCTCAATATTTCTGATATATTTATAGGTGCATTTTTAAAATGTCCTTTGATTTGAAACTGTCCAAATTCTCTGTGGCTAATCTGCTTTCCTAACACAGCAACCCTAACCCAGCCTCCATCCAATCGTGTGTTCAACCCACTTATTACACTGTGTCTTACTTTAGACTGTAAACTCTCCAGGGCAGGGACTGCTTTTTAATGTGTTTCTAAGCTGGCAAAATGGGCCCTGAATCATAACTGTGGCTTCTGCCACCTCCTGTAATATGTACAATAAACAATGTCTGTACTAGATTCACAGATTCATAAGATCATTGTCAACATCTAGGCTGATCTCCTATAAAACACAGGCCAGAGAACTGCCCCCAAAAGAATTCCTAGAGCAGAGCTTTTAGAAAAACAGCCAATTTTGATTTAAAAATGGCCAGTGATGGAGACTCCACCATGACCCTTGGTAAATTGTTCCAATGGTTAATGATCCTCACTGTTATAAATTTATGCCTTATTTCCAGTCTGAATTTGTCCAGCTTCAACTTCCAGACAATGGATCTTGTTATCGGTTTCTTTTGAAGACTGAAGAGCCCATTATTAAGTATTTGTTCTCTGTTTAGATGTAACCCACACAGCTCCTGGGTGTGGTGTTCTGTCCCATCTAGTGGCACCGATACCACTTAAAGAGAGAGATAAAATGAGTCTGCTTTACAGCCTTAGCTAACAGGCAACTGGCTTTTAGCTCATTTTGTAGAGGCTCAAGCACTAAGCTCCAGAGGTCCCAGATTCGATCCCACCCGCCAAGGACTGGGATCTGTCGGTGTTACATAGGCATATATAGACTGTGATCAAATCACCCCTTAACCCTCTCTTTGTTACGCTAAATACATTGAGGTCCTTGAGTCTACTGCTATAAGGCAGGTTTTCTAATCATTCTCATGGATCTTCTCTGAACTCTTTGCAATTTACCAACATTCTTCTTGAATTGTGGACATCAGAACTGGACACAGAATTCCAGCAGCGGTGGCACCAGTGCCAAATATAGAGGTAAAATAACCTCTGTACTCCTACTCAAAATTCCCGTTATACATCCAAGAATCACACTAGCCCTTTTGGCCACAGTGTCACACTGGGATCTCATGTTCAGCAGATTATCCACCACGGCCCCCCAAAGTTTTTTCAGAGTCACTGCTTCCCAGGGAAGATTCCCCCCTCCAGTAATCCACACACCCACTCATTGACCATTCCCCATTCATAATTACATTGTGACACCTATCAGTGAGCCAGCTTTTAGGCCAGGTCTACACTACCACTTATGTCAGCAAAATTTACGCCGCTCACGGGTGTGAAAAAACACGCCCCTGAGCTACATAAGTTACACTGATCTAACTGCTAGTGTGGACACTCGCTCACCCACCAACACAGCTACAACCACTCATTGTGGGTGGTTTAATTCTGTCAAGGGGAGAGCTCTATCCGGTCGGCAGACAGCAGCTACAGGAGAGATCTTAGAGGTGCAGCTGCATCGGTAGAGCTGTGCCACTGTAAGCACGCTAGTGCAGACGTGGCCGTAGTCAATGTGTGCCAGGCTCATGTTCTATCATTCTAGTTTTACATCAAAATGTCACACGGTACCAAGTCAAATGCCAGTACTAATAAGTACAAAAACAGAAACAACAGGCTCATGAAAAATGTCTAAAAATAGAAAACGTAATGAAGAGGGAGGAATTATTTCAGGAGTCAGTGACTGAAACTACAGAACAAAGAACCTAAGCAATGCAAGAGGAAAAACCAATTGCCACCTATCAGATAATGGTGTCACTCCCTGCCTTATATACCTTTTGCATATGGCAGGTACCATTTGTTTCAAAGCTTGGTTCCCAGATCAGTTTGTGGAAAAATACTGACATCCCAAGATGGAGTCCAGAGACATGTGGTCTGATCACATGTCCTTGTATAGTCATAGCAGGGATTTAAAGTTTATAGGTGTTTTTAAAAGTTTTGTTTCTCTCTCTTTTTCTTTTTGGCATGATGACTCATGGTTATTCAGGGCAGGGAGGGGAGAGAAATTTCCACATAAGAACATAAAAACAGCCACACTGGGTCAGACCAAAGGTCCGTCTAGCCCAGTAGCTTGTCTTCTGACAGTGGCCAACGCCAGGTGCCCCAGAGGGATGAACAGAACAGGTAACCATCAAGTCATCCATCCCCTGTCACCCATTCCCAGCTTCTGGCAAACAGAGGCTAGGGACACCATCCCTGCCCATCCTGGCTAATAGCCAGTGACTGAAACTACAGAACAAAGAACCTAAGCAATGCAAGAGGAAAAACCAATTGCCACCAATCAGATAATGGAACAATTTGCCAGGGGAAGAAGCTTTCGGTGCTCAGCGACTAGAGATGCTGAAGAACTCGTGAGATACAACACAACCCTAATGAAATGCCTCAGATAAGACCTGTGCAATCTGACCTTGCAAAGAGCAGAGCTCGGCCAAGGCTTTCAAACCCCGACCCAAAGCCCAATGCAGTCAGTGGAAAGACTCCCGCTGACATCACTGGGCTTTGGATCAAGCCGTTACTGCCCACGCCAGCTCTGTCTGTGTTCTCCGCGCAGCCACTGCTCTCCTTCAACAGCACAGTACTTGGCACTTAAACACCACATTGTGTCTTCAAGGCAGGTTAGTGAGTAGCCAGCTAAAGCACAGGAAGTTCCTCAGGAGAGGCTCCTTGCATGGCAAAAGGAATATTCCTGTTGCTCTGGGGACAAAGCTACCTGCAATAACCTCATTTGCCTGGAGAAGGGTGTCTACTGTCCAGGCACAGGGGCCGGCAGATTTCTCTCACGCTCTGGGCTTAATTTGATCACATACAGACTGGGACTGGAAAAATAACACACTCTCTGTACCCACTTTGTTGACATCACGATGGGCTTAGACACTGTGGCGTGGGATCCGGAGTGAGTATCTAGAGGGGGCAGCTAAGATCATCTTAAGAGCAGCGAGAAACCAACTAGTTGTTTCTCACTATGGACCCCATGGAATTGGAAGTGTTCTTGATTTCTGAGCCAGAAACCCAGGTGGCTAGAGCTGGTCAGTTTCCTTGGGCTCAGGCTGTAGTTTATTTTGGCACCTGGTGCAGGTCTCAGGGTGATTTATTTATGTATGTTAATGTGAGTAAACAGTAAGAGAGGGGGTTAATACATTTGTATAAACGATCAAAAAACAACAGCATCTGGGAGAATATAAATGGGGAAACCTTCGAACAAGTGAACATTCATTGGTTAATAACTGAGCCGGTTCTTCCTAGGTTTAGTAGCAAAATAAATAAATAAATAAATAAAAACCTGTTCCACAAACACCTTTTATCCCTGGAGGTCTCCCATCCAAGTATCAAACTGCCCCAGACCTCCTTATTTTTAAAACCAGATGAGCTCAGGAAGAGTTGGAGGAGTCAAATTATCCTCCATTAAGAATCAAATAGTGGCTCTTCCAACCAGAACCTACTGCTGTGACCCCCGTCCAATGTTACTGGAATTCCACTACAGCATTGTAAGAACGCAGGGCCTGAGTCTGATCTCACTTGTGCCGATGCTCCACTGCATCAACTTAACTGAATTCAGTGCAGTTACTCCTGATTTACTCCACTGTATCTGGGATCATAATCAGACAGATATGTTTTTAGATGATTACAGTAGAAGAACTTGCAAATTTATGGTTGCAAGAAAGCAATGCTGAGGAGCCCTGATCGCCCTGAGTAAAAGAGCCTGGCTCAGAGGATAACCGTATAAAAGATTTCTTTAAGAGATGACTAGACAGGTCTCTAGGGCTAGTCACCCCCCCTGAGCCCCCTCTAGGCCTCTCAAGACATGCTACTTTGGAACGAGCACAAATCTAGATCCACAGAAGCGTGCTCCCTCTTGCATCCAGAGCACTACATCCCCCTAAGCATCATGAAACGGAGATAACTTGCTGTGCCTGCATTGACCTATTTTTATTACATCCACACAAGCTAGTGCTCAAAAGACAGCCAACGCACCAGCCGTTGCTTCGGACTACCAAGCGGCTGGCTGCAAAGGGAGGTTTGCAGAAGTGCCAGCTCCCACTTCAAGGTAGAATCTTTGCCAATGGTGCTGCAAAAATCCCCCTCTGCCCTCCCCATTTCTAGCTGCTTCCCTGGCTCTTTGTCTGGCACAGAGGAATCATTATCAGCATCCCACCTTGCTCCACACACAGAACCGCCACCAGCAGGGTGAGAAGAAAAGCCTTCATCTTCGGCCTGCCGTCACAGCCTGGGCAGAAAGGCAGCAGCTTCTTGGGCGGCTGGTTATAAATGTGGATCTTGGTGTTTACCTGTGAAGGCAGCGCATGGAAAGACTGCGTGTTAGTGGGGAGGAGACAGGAGATTGATGGCTGGGCTGGGTGTGGAATGGGCAGGGGAGTTTGCTCACATGGGTTTTTTTCTTAGTTCCAGAGCAGCCAGAGGCAACAAGGCTCAGAGTCTTAATGGAATCCAGTGCTCCAGGAAATGTAATTGTGTTTGGTTTCGTTTCCCCGCTGCTGTCTGGAGGGAGGAGGAAATGCAGGATGTTACCTCAAGGGGAAGAAGGTAACACTTCCGAAGGGAAAACTCTAGAAATGGTGGTGGTGGTGGTGGTGGTGGGGGAAATAGAAAAGGAAAGCCCCTTTTCTCAGACGGGCAGACTCGACTCTCTTCCACGCCTGTCACCGGTTAGATTAGCTGACAATAGACGCGTCCCACCCTCCCTGTGTGGTACAGTGAAAATAAAGAGAAGACGAGGTGATATGGTACAAACAAAGGTAAGTGTATTAAGGGTAGAGGTACAGAAACTGGGTAAAACGGGGAGAAACATAAGCATAAACAAATAGTGAACCAGTGACTGGTTTAGGAGCTTGAAGCTCAGACCCACAAAACCTCCCTTGGTGTTCGAGAAAACAACAAACGATGCCCCGATACAGAAACCTCTCCCTACTATTTCTAGGTGCAGTGGACACGCTATATGGATGTGAGGCCCAGGACCTTCTACTCTCCGGCTGATTGGGAGCCTTTGAGGAGGACCACTGGGGAGTCCCAACGACGGATGGACTCCGTCGCGGGCGGGGAGAAACTCTGGGAGGCTGACTACCAGGGAAGCAGCAGGACCCTTCACAGGGAAGGTGGATTTGCCATGGTGTGGGGGTGGCGATGGTAGGCCTCTCCTTCCTCAGTCTCGCTATGGGATGGGTGGGGTTCTTCTCACTGGCTCTGGAGCAGTGGGGAGACCCGACCGTACAGGCGCTGCCACTGGAACGGACAGCCCCGCGCCGGCGCTGAACAAGATCTTATATCGTCTCTATGGCGGGGGGAGTTCTGAGGGAACGGAATGTTGGGGGCTGGTTCTGGCGGGAAAAGCTGGTTCTGTCCGGTTTGAGCCAGGGGACTCCAGCATCTTAACTGTAAACAAGTCAGCTTATAAAGGTGGAGTCCAACGGTCACAGTTCAAATACTCCATGTTGGATTTCATTAAAGCCAGTGATTCACATAACATTACCTCATAAATACATTATTCAAACAGCTAATTGAACACATTAAACAGTACCAACATTCCTTACTTATTTATACCTAACAAGGACTAAAGCATTCCTGTGCCAAAAGCTTTTGCACAAGGAGATGGTTAATACACTGCATAAGCCAGACACCACGGTGGAAAATTCCTACTTTATTGTCTAATCTGGTGATTCTTAACCTTTTCCATACCGGGTTCCAACAGCAAAGAGGGTGGGGACACTGCTCCCTGCCTTCTAGGTGTAGAGAGAGGGAGGGGGGGTCACCAGTGGAGCTGGCCAGGACAGAGAAGCTCCATCCTGTGAAAAAGTTCCAGGTGGCGATAAATCTTTTGGTCCCAAATCCGGATGAAAAGTTAAAAAGTCATGGGGGTTTAAATGCTACAATGTTGGGCTGTTCTGATGTTACTTACAGCCAGTTTTTTTATGGTGCCTCCAGAAGGCACCGTTGGAATGTCCACATCAAGCTACCACCACTGACTGCAATTGTAACAACCGTCATTCAGATCTATTCAACCTTTTCTTAAAGACAGAAAAAATGGGAGAGGAGGGGGGAGACAGTTAAAGCATTTGAGATATAAAATGTTACATGTAAAGGCTTTCATTGTACTAGAGATAAGTGTAAATATTTAACAGGGAAGGGAATTAACCATTGGGACAACGTACCAAGGGTCGTAGTGGATTCTCCATCACTGGCCATTTTTAAACCAAGGTTCAATGTTTTTCTAAAAGATAATCCTCAGAAATTTTTTCCAGGGAGTTCTCTGTCGTGTGTTATAGAGGGGGATTCATACTGTCCCTTTTTGGCCTTGGACTCTATGAAACTCAGCGTTGCCAACTCTCATGAGTCTCATGATAATTATTGTTTTCCTTAAAGTCCCAGCTCCTGGAGTCAGGTGGATATGTGATGATTTCAGCCTACATCCTTAAAGAAAAAGTAAGTTTCTAGCCCTAGTGGCTGTGGAGAAAGCTTCAAAACATGACCCCAGTGCACCCTAAAGGCTCCAAAAGTGGAAGGCAAATAAAAAGAACCCCAAATCTGTTATATTTACATAATCCCATGATTTTAAAGCCAGTCTCATGATTTTTGGTGAGCCTCACTTATGATTTTTGAGCATTTGGGGTTGGCACTCCTGGGAACAACCAATATCCCTTATTCCCTTTTCCTTTAGCAATATGGAGCCTTTTATACAGAGAGAGGCCTCTGCTTGGAAGTCGTTTTGGGGAGGTGGCAGCTGTTCTTCTTGGGGAAAAGAGTAACAGTAAGTGTAGATGGTCTAGAGCTACTGATGCTATCAGAGTCTGATTTAGGTTTGGGGGGGCGGGGTTGCATTGCTTTCAGCTTGTCTTAATGGCCACAGGCTTGCAGCAGTGTTGCAAAAGGTGGCATAGATTTGGCCACCTCAGCCAGCAGGCAGAAAGCATGGAATAAAAAACAGAAGAGAGAAGGAGCGTCAGGAAAATAACCCTGGAGGGGGAAGGTGACAGCAGGAGCTTGAGTCTCACATCCCTGGTGTTGTTCAGGAATTAGCTGAAGCTGATGGAGATGGTGATGGCTCTCTGGCTCAGCCTGATCAGGAGGCTTGGTGGGTCCCGGAGGATCACGAGATGGTGGAGGTGGCCTCCTTGAAGGTGACGTCCACCCATCCCACTCCTCTCATGTAGTGACTTCCCCCTCCCCCGAACTTGTAACTCAAAAGGATCCAATTGTACCAGTCTTTACTGCCTTTCTAAACAATTTTACATAACCAGGTGAGCTGGACTTGTGTTACCTTGAACAATTTAGAGAACAGGCCTCTGCTCAACCACTATCATCATCTGTATGGGGAAACTGAGGCATGGAGAGGTTAAATGACTTGCCCAAGGTCACACAAGGACTCTGGGGCAGAGCCAGGAACTAAACCCAGATTTTCTGAGTCCCACGCCAATGATTTAACCACAAAATTATCCTTACTCCTCCCATCTGAGCCTCTGCCTGGAAGACCCTCTGCCTTATACCATTGTTTCTGAGTATTCAGGAAAGCCGGGGTGAGTTAGAATTTACATGCAGCTATCTTCATTAAGCTGGAGTTAAGGTTGAAAGTGCATCTCAGTAACTTAAGGGTTAAAAACTATTGCTACAATTTTGTAGTTATTAAAAAAAAAACAAATATTAGAAACTCAGGAAATTAATATATATTAAATGTAACAGAAACCAAGGCAAGCCATTCAGCCACTTTGAAGCTGGACAGTCTTGTTTCTGAAAGGTTTGTCCCTCTCTATTACTGATATAAAACCCCATGTCCTTTTTGTCCAATATAATCATGAAGCACTGGAATGGGTTACCTAGGGAGGCGGTGGAATCTCCTTCCTTAGAGATTTTTAAGTTCAGACTTGACAAAGCCCTGGCTGGGATGATTTAGTTGGGGATTGGTCCTGCTTTGAGCAGGGGGTTGGACTAGATGAACTCCTGAGGTGCCTTCCAACCCTGATATTCTATGATTCTATGATGCACAGAAGAGGCTCTTCACAGAGTGTGCTGTTCTGTCCCCACCAGCATGACCTCAGAGACACCGCGTTTGTGAGGTCACACCAGTATCACTCTGTAAAATGTCATCTTCCATGTGACATGACCTTGCATGCACTGTGTGTGTGAAGTCACGCCAATGGAGGAGGGGTGGCACACCCTGCAAAATGGCATCCTCTATGCAGCATGACCTTGCATTCCCTGAGCATGTGAGGTCACAGTAGCAGGGACAGGGTCGCACTGGCGGGAGTGGGCCCATGCAACCAAGGGGATGTCCTGTATTCTGGGGGTGCCTCAGTGGCCAACTTCCAGAAACCCCAAAGTCTGAAATGACAGCAGTGCACAAACTGTCTGACATCAATTTCCATTTATCCCTTCTTTGTTCCTTTCCTAGCCAGGGCCCGATCCTGAAGACCCTGACTCATTCCAGGAAGGCTCAGGCCCGCTACATTGCAAGGGGAATTGGATCAAAGGGTGTCATGGGGTTAGCTGCTCTTTATGGGGAACCAAGGCCCAGTCTTCCCCTGACTGCCTGATAAAAGCCCCACCGGGGGATGATTGGCTGCCCCGGGTGGCTGATTAATAAAGGTTACCCATGCACAGTTAGAGGGCAGCTCCAAAGTAAGATGGGAGGCTCCTGTGGAGTAGAGGGCAGCTCGCAGGAGAAACCTGAGCCAGAGGACTGAGCAGGGCTCTCTGGAAAGTGAGCCTCTAAGAGGTGCTCTTGAAGACGGGCACCTTCTAGGTAGAGGATGGCAGTCTGCAGGCACCCTAAAGGACCTGGTCTCAGCTGGTGGTCACGCAGACACAGGCTGGAAGCCCGGCCTCACATGGATCATCTGCTTTCCCTGGGGAAGAGTCACAGCAGACGGACTTCCCTGACCCACTGGCTCCAGAAAAGGATGTTACTCCAGCAGGGGCAACAGGCAGAACCCCAGGACAGACTGGAACCCTGGGGGAAAATCCTGGGTAGAGGAGAACATGGGACTTAGGTGAGGGACATGGACTAAGATGACCTAGTCACCTGCCGGGACGTTGGGGAGAAAGTTTTGTTGATGTTCTGCCTGGGCTTTTCTGTTAATAAATGACACCCTCCACTAGGGGGTGCTCTTTAGCATTTAACAGGCTGTTTGGACTTGCCACTACCCTGGGTGAGGGGAAAACAAAATAAGGGCTCGCCTGCAACACTACACCTGCCCGCATGGGGGCGCTCTGGGATGAGAAAAAGGGGTTAAAGGAGCTTGCTCATTATGGCTGTTTTTAAATATAGCCGCAGGGTTTTCTGTCACCACTCACTGACGATGGAAGGCAGGAATCGGAGAGATGCTAATATCTAACGTACAGACTGACCCCGCAGTGGTTTTGCTACCATAGTGTTTGCTCCAGTCCCATATGACACGTCTATCGTAGACCAGACTCACGCTTCATCCTGTCCAGCCTCAGTCATAGGGACTGAATCCGAAAGGGCTTTTAGGGAGTAAAACAATACAAGGCAGAATCTGGTCTGTGGGACAAGTTACAGCTACCACAGCTGGGAGAACAGGTGAATAATCAGCTCAAGTGTTCATTCCTCAGGGCCCATAGTGGAGGAGGGATGGGGGCAGGCATGGGAGGTAAAGGTCTGTGTTAGGATGAAAAGTGACAGGAGAGACGGCGCTGCTGAGAACCACAGAGCAGCTGTCCCAAAGAGCAGTTATGCTGCACCCATGAGTTGATCTTTTGGCTCAGGGCACCTCACACACCCTGTTTTTCCAGCAAGCAAAGAGACACACAATACATCTGGGCTCAGGCAAGAACAGGAACGTATTTATTCAGCTGTGATGCTCACAGTGCGAGCACTGCATTCATTTTACATAAGAAAAGTGAGACAAGGAACAGAATAAAGAAAACAATGTAAAAAAACAGAATCCAACCGGGGGTGAATGTATCTGAGGTTTGGTTTTGGATCATGCCTTCCCAGCAGTCAGTCTGGCACTGAACCCTAGCGTGACGTATATGGGAAATGTCTCTGCGGTAGCAAGAGGCAGGGATGTTTATGTATTCCACTTTGAAGGTGGTTTGGGATAAACATTTTCTGGTAGCCCTGACCTTTTTTTAATCAGCCCCATCAACTGGGACTACGGGTATAAAAACAGAAACCCTGCCAACATTATCCACCATTTCCTGATGGGTCAAGAGTGCAAGCGGGCATCTCCCCAGTGGGGCTGCACTCTTCAGTTGAGCTTCCCAGGCCTCCTGCACCCAAACCATGGGAGCAGCAATCCAGATCTGCTGAAAGGCACAGAGGGGCACCCAGTGACAGCAGCAGGATTTCCTTGTGAACAGCAAGAGGGCAGGTATTCTCTAATGGGATCTGAGAGAGAGTTTGGAAGAAAGGGCACCATTGGTAACCCCAGTATAGCTTTGCACAGAGGGGGGTTTGGTGTCTCGTTGGAGAAGCTTGAGCAGGTTCTTCAGGGCATCAAGGTTCTTTTTCCTGGCCCGATCACAGTCCAGCCCTGATATAGACAAAGCTGGCCA
The DNA here is from genome assembly GCF_028017835.1 of Emys orbicularis. Lineage (NCBI taxonomy): Eukaryota > Metazoa > Chordata > Testudines > Emydidae > Emys > Emys orbicularis. Next base: position 5,548,643 of record NC_088684.1, on the reverse strand, counting down.
TGATCGCCATGGCTAGCACCGAGTAGCTGACTTTCACGTGGCTGGCCCCACTGGTGTTGCATAAGAAAGAACTGCAGCAGGAAACAGAGGCGGCTGCTATCCCTATGTTTATCCCACCGCTGGGGCAAACTGAAGCACACCCCTTGGTGATGCTCTGCCCGGAATGTCCACCTGAACCAGAAAAACAAACAAGAGAAAGAGACTCAAGATTAAAATGTTTCCCAGAGTTCGGACAGGAGCTCCTTAGCTCTGCAAAGGAGATAATTGTACCGATGTAGCTAAGCAATCCGGAGATGAGGAGGCCATTTCTCAGCCGTTAATAGCCTCACAGCCTTAGCTCTGCCAGTGAATGCCCAGCCTTTAGAAGTCACTACTGCTATTATGTACCATGAAAACAGTGTCTTCCTAGCAGTTACAGACCAGTATGTAACCATCTGGGAACATCCTCTTCAGATTCCTGGCCAGGAAGTGGGAACAGCCAAAGAGAACCCTAAGAATCTATTCCAGATTGTCACACTCTGCCCACTGCATGCTGGGACAGGGCTTTGGGAGTTCAGGGAGGGCTGCGGGATGCAGCACAGAGGGAACTGGGTCCTGTCTCCTGCTATTGAGCCTGAGAGCTTTAAAGAGCTGGTCGCAGTCAGGTCACAGCAGAGCTCATTAAGCAGCAGACACCAATATACCCCAAAAGGCTTCAACCCGGCCTCCTTTTGTGCATACACAACCAGCCAGGCACTGGGATTGGAGCGAGCAAATTCTCTCACTTGCACATGCCAATAGTGGAACGTTGCACCAGCACATCAGATGTTTGATGCTTAAACCATTGCATGGCTGGAGAGCAGCTGCAGGACTGGGCTATAAAGAAACTCATTTCAGGACTTCAGACAACACTGGAGGGGTAGATATAGAGCCCCCCATTGGTGTACAAGAAGCCTGACATTGCCTGCACCGCCCTCCTATCAGTCATTCACTCCTGTGCAAACCTCACTAATGAGCAAGGGTGCTCCCGCTACCTTGGCGTGTCCCAGCAAAAGTCTCCTGCCATTCGGTTTCAAGGATTGATTCCCCAATTCCACATCAGCCATGTCTGATCCTTCCAGCAGACGGAGGAAGGAAAACCCAGTGATCTGGAACGGGAGCAGCACATCATCTGGGAAAGTGCTATGGAAAGATAATAGGCAGAACATGCCCAAACTTACCAATTCCTGCACCAACATACGTGGTCACACAGTAGTTTTCATCACTTTGACATATAGTTGATCCCAGACACTCCCAGTTGGAGGATGCATCCTTACAGGTGAAGCACACCAGTGAGTGAGCTGCAAAAGGAAAACATACCCCCTGTTAGAGGCTTGCAGGAATATGTTATTTGTTCCTGGTTTACAATGTGCCTTTGTTGCCAAGAAGGCCAATGTCATATTGGGCTGCATGAATAGAAGCACTGCCAGCAGATCGAGGGAAGTGATTATACCACACTATTCGGCACTGTTGAGGCCACACCTGGAGTATTGCGTCCAGTTTTGATCCCTCCACTACAGAAGGGATGTGGACAAATTGGAGAGAGTCCAGCGGAGGGCAACGAAAATGATTAGGGGGCTGGGGCACATGACGTACGAGGAGCGGTTGAAGGAACTGGGGTTATTTAGTCTGCAGAAGAAAAGAGTGAGGGGGGATTTTATAGCAGCCTTCAATTACCTGAAGGGGAGTTCCAAAGAGGATGGAGCTAGGCTATTCTCAGTGGTGGCAGATGACAGAACAAGGAGCAATGGTCTCAAGTTGCAGTGGATCTATGTTGGATATTAGGAAACATTATTTCACTAGGAGGGTGGTGAAGCACTGGAATGGGTTACCTAGGGAGGTGGTGAAATCTCCATCCTTAGAGGTTTTTAAGGCCTGGCTTGACAAAGCCCTGGCTGGGATGATTTAGTTGGTGTTGGTCCTGCTTTGAGCAGCTGGTTGGACTAGATGACCTCCTGAGGTCTCTTCCAACCGTAATCTTCTATGATTCTAATCTCCATCTCTGTCACCTGCTGCAAATGAATATCAAAATGGACCATATTATGATGTTCTCAGCTGGTATTTCAGGCCAAACTCTCGTTAAAGCCAGACTTCACGATTGGATCCAAAACACAGAGGAGCATATTTTCGAAGGCAGAAATGGCAGCTGGGCATACAACTGCTATTTATGCCTCTGAAAAGTTCCCCCAACACCCTCTGTGACATCAATTTGTAAATAATTTCTCAGCATGTTCCTTTCCACAGCCATAATGTTACAGACAGAGTAATAGGGTTATAAAAAAAACCAAAAAAAACCATGGACTTCTCAAGAAAACATCATGCCAAACCAACCTACTTTCCTTCTTTGATAACTACCCTAGTGGATAGGGGGAAAGCAGTAGGTGTGATATAGTTTGATTTTGACACAGTCCCATATGACATTCTCATAAGCAAAGTAAAGACAGGTGTTCTAAATTAAATTACTATAAGGCGGTTGCACAACTGATTGCAAGACTGTTATCAATGGTTCAGTGTCAAACTGGGAAGGCGAATCCTGTGGGGTCCCACAGGAGCCAATACTGGGTCCGATTTTGTCCAATATCTTCATTAATAATTTGAGTAATGGAGTGGAGAGTATGCTTATTACATTTGCAGATGATGCCAAGCTGGGAGGGGTTGCAAGCACTTTGGAGGGCAGGATTAGAATTCAAAATGACTTTGACAAATTACACAATTGGTCTGAAATCCACAAAGTGAAATTCAAGGAAGTTAAGTGCAAAGTACTACAGTTCAGAAGGAAAAATCAAATGCACAGCTACAAAATAGGGAACAATAGGTGCTAGTACTGCTGAAAAGGAGCTGAGGTTATAGTGGATCACACATTGAATATGAGTCAACAATGTGATACAGTTTCAAAAAAGCCTAATATCATTCTCGAGTGTAGTAACAGGAGTGGTGTATGTAAGACAGAGGAGGAAATTGTCCTGTTCTATTTGGCACTGGTGAGGCCTCAGCTGGAGTACTGTGTCCAGTTCTGGGCACCAAAAGAGGTGGACAAATTGGAGAGAGTCCAGAGGAGAGCAACAAAAAGTTTAGAAAACCTGAACTGTGAGGCTTCCAAGGGAAGTTGTGGAATCCCAGTCATTGGAGGTTTTTAAGAACAAGTTGGACAAACACCTGTCAGGGATGGTCTACGTTTACTTGGTCCTGCTTCAGCATAGGGCACTGGACTTGATGACCTCTTGAGCTCTCATCAACATGACATTTCCATGATTCTATGACACTAGCTAAGAGAGCGAGCATGCCTCCCTCTACGGGTTGGTCCAAACAATTTCAACAACCTCCATCTTACAGCTACAAGCATTGTCCTTTAGTTTGAGTGATACAGGCCTACAGTTTGGAGTTCAAGACCCTATGTTCAGTCCCCTCTGATTACCATGTCTGTATTACATAGTCACTGTTACATACAGAAGACGTGCCATCCCAGATCAGACCATATGTTCCAGTTGTTCAGCATCCTCCCTTCTGCAGTGATCATTGCCTGATGCTTCATAGGAAGGCACAAAAATCCACAGTGCACCGGGGCTAATATGCATGGGGGAAACAACTCCTTCCTGGCTCGAGTTGGTCCAATATTTTATAAGGACTAATTTGCAAAGAGACAGGTGCCAATGGATGGTGGGTGGCACTTGAGATATGAGCTCACGCTGGCTCTGACAAATGAAATGCGAATGACATGATGTGTTATTTATAGATGGGTATCACATGGAAGACCAGAGAATTCATTCTGACTTGCCAAAGAAGCTTTGTTATTATTATTACAGTGTCAGAAGCATGCTAGATGCTTCATAGAAACAAATAGAGAGGCAAGGTGCATTTCCTAGAGCAATGGTGGGCAACATGCGGCCCACGGGCAGCACGCAGCCCGTCACGGTAATCCGCTAGTGGGCCACCAGACAGTTTGTTTACATTTGCACGGCTGCCTGCAGCTCCCAGTGGCTGTGGTTCACCGTTCCCAGCCAGTAGGAGCTGCGGGAAGCGGCGCAGGCTGCAGGGATGTGCTGGCCACCGCTTCTTGCAGCTCCCATTGGCTGGGAACAGCGAACTGCAGCCACTGGGACCTGCAGGCAGCCATGCAAATGTAAACAAATTGTCTGGTGGCCCGCATGTGGATTACCCTGACGGGCCGTGGGTTGCCCACCACTGTCCTAGGGAGTTTATAGTGCAAATTGGACAGGAAGAGATGCGTGAGGGTGACAAAGAGAAGGAGGGGATGAGTTAAGGAAAAACAAGATCTAAAGCATTAAGTTCATCTCAGGGCTTGATTTCGCCACTTTTATGCAACAATCCCTCCACCTCCATGGGTCACCAGCAGAGATTGAACCCAGGCCTTTCAGCAACACAACACAGACCTTGACCACTGGTAGGGAAGGAATAACTCCAATTAGAAGCAGTAGTGGGCTGTTATCCTCTGCGGCCCAGACACTAGAAGAGGATGCAACTCATTTTACAAGCACTTACTCCACTTACACTGGGGCCAGGTGGGGAGTCAAGTGCTCTTTCAACTGCTCATCATTTTTTAAAGTTAGCAGCTAACCTAGCAAAGGTGGGGAGCAGAGAACCTCTTCTCCAGTTCTCCCAGCACAACCTAGCAGTGGGCAGGGCACACTCCGATCTTGGCTTTGGCTACAACATCCACTAACACCCCACAGTTCCAGTGAGAGCGGGGGCACGATTAGGCCACTGGCCCCACAGCATACATGCCATAGGCGGTGAACACCAGGCTCTCCCCCATCAGTCACCTTGATCTAGCCTGCTCTCTGTGACGCTGCACCCCATATTCTTCATAGAGATATGATATGATTATGGCATAATTATGATATCTTCTGTGCAAGATAAGTCATGTGAGATATCATTGGAAAGGTTATAATTTACTGAATATGATTATCCTATTTGTATGCATTTATCATTTTTGTATCTTAAGTTAGGAATATTGATTATGTCTCTGTATTACAAATGTGTTTACGCCTGGGGAACGCCCACTAGAACAGCTGGGTGGGGAAGGGCCTTTAGAGAAAACAATAGGTCTTAGAAGAGGCTCATCTCCCACCTGGAGGCCTTCCTGAGGACGCTGCAGACAGCCTCCCACTCATGGCTGCTATGACACCACAGGGACATGTGACCAGGTCACCTGATGCTGGACTCCATCTTGGGATATGTTAAGGAAAATTAGCTTAAGCAACTGCTTCTTATGGTTTAAGGCTATTATCAGTTAAAAGTAGATACAGCATGTACCAGGAGCCAGGGAGGGGAAAGAAGGGAGACATCTGGAAACAAAGAGATAAGGAATGCCAAGAATTGCCTTCTGTTGTAAGTTGCAGACCTAAGGCCCTCCTGAGGGAAGAAATTCCTAGCTCATTGCTACACTGGTCAGCACGGGGAGAGTGTCCAGCGGGAATAGGTGGTAAATAAAAAATATGTTTGTACATTGGCTAAAACTTATGGTGCACAAGGCTTGCATGCCTTTCGTTTTGTATATAGCTTGGCTGTAAACAATGTATGGGGTCCCTCCTGACTAGTAGGACGGTGCCACGCCCGGGCGTAATAAACTTTGGCTTGGCTGTGTAATACTCTGCAGTGGTAAGTTTGTGTTACGTGCCTTGGCCTAGAACGAACTGTATGTGTCTTAAAGGTATAATTCGTAACAGATATCAGTGTTTTTCCACAGACTGCCGTGGGAACCAAGCTTTCAGACAAAGGGTTCCCGCCATATGCAAAAGTTATTTAAGGCAGGGGAGTGACATCACTGAGGTTCTTCACTGACTCCACACCCAAAGAGACTCCTGGAAATACCTGAGGAACAAAGACTGAACTGGGGGAAGTGCTGGACCCAGGCTAAAGGGATCTTTAGCCTATGTATGGAACACCTGGGGATTCTAAGCTGTAAGCAAGTGCAGCTTGCCCCTTAAGAATCTTCAGCCTGCTTTTATCATCACTTAGGGTGAGGATCTGCTGTTCATATTTAGTATATTAAGCTTAGATTGCATTTTTGTTTATTTGCTAGGTAATCTGCTTTGATCCATTTGCTATACCTTATAATCACTTAAAATCTATCCTTTGTAGTTAATAAACTTGTTTTTGCTTTGTCTAAAAACAGTGTGAGGGAGTCATAACTTGGGGCAGAAAGTTGTTGTATACTCCTCTCCGCATTGAGGGAGGGGGTTAATTTCATGAGATAATGCTGTACAGTTCCCTGTGCAGCGCAAGACGGAATAATTTTCAGTTTACACTCCAGAGGGGGTTGCCTGCCTCAGTATCTGGGCAGTTCCTTAGCTGGAGCCTTCCCATGCAGAGTTGATCACAGCGTCTGCATGTAACTGCAGCTAGGTGTGTCCCCACCTGTGTGTGTGCTGGAGAATGTGCAGACTGGAGCCTAGGAGAGGGCTTGGCAGGCTGGACACAGCAGTACAGTGTAAAGGGAGCCCAGGCTGGCGGGTCAGTGGTCAATGGTGTGATGGGCTGGATCACAGAAACCCCCTTGGGAGCTGCCACCCGATGTGCCAAGATTACTTCTATCCCTGTTTTCCCTGCCAGCTCAGGACTCCAGCACCCTGTCTTGCTGAGCCAGACACTCCCGTCTGCTCCAACACAGACCCAGGGTCTGAATTACTTGCCCCAAAGCTGCAGGATTACCTGAAAACAGCTCACAGAAGTGTGCTTGTCTTTAGCACTCAGATGCCCAACTCCCAATGGGGTCTAAACCCAAATAAATCCATTTTACCCTGTATAAAGCTTATGCAGGGTAAACTCATAAATTGTTCGCCCTCTATAACACTGATAGAGAGATATGCACAGTTGTTTGCTCCCCCAGGTATTAATACATACTCTGGGTTAATTAATAAGTCAAAAGTGATTTTATTAAATACAGAAAGTAGGATTTAAGTGGTTCCAAGTATTAACAGACAGAACAAAGTAAGTCACCAAGCAAAATAAAATAAAATGCACAAATCTATGTCTAATCAAACTAAATACAGATAAGATCCTCACCAGTTCCAGCATGCTCCCTTTTAAAGACTAATCTCCTTTTAGCCTGGGTCCAGCAATCATTCACACCCCCTCTAGTTACTGTCCTTTGTTCCAGTTTCCTTCAAGTATCCTGGGGGGTGGAGAGGCTCCTTCTTTAGCCAGCTGAAGACAAAATGGAGGGGTCTCCCAAGGGTTTAAATAGACTTTCTCTTGTGGGTGGAGACCCCCTCCTCACCCTGTCTAGAATCCAGTCACAAAATGGAGATTCGGAATCACATGGGCAAGTCACATGCTCATGCATGACTCAGGACTTGCAGGTAGCAGCCATTACCCACATACTACTTTGAACGTCCTCAGGTAGACTTCTTATGTGGATTGGAGTCTTCCAAGCTCTTTTGTCTGTTAAGTGATTCCTGATTGAGCACTTAATTTGCATATTCCTTTCCCAAGAAGTGACCAAATGTTCTAACTAAGGCTACTTAGAAATCAAGCAATTATACAGCCAATGTTCATAACTTTGAACACACAAATGGTGCCTGCATACAACTAGGATGAACATAACCAGTAGATCATAACCTTTACATAGATATGTTACATGGCATATGTAGCAAAACCCTATTCCAGTTATATCATACATACATTTATGAGCACCCCCCCATACAGCCTTATGGGGTACACTGTCACAAATGGTACCCCAGTCCCAGGTGGCACCCCAGGGGAAACCTGTCACCCCCTCCAGCAGCACGACGGCTCCCGGACCCTCCATGAAGCCAGCACCTTCTATTCTGCTTCTTGTCTGTCTGATGAAAAGAAGGGCAAGATTTTGAAATGCTCCTCAGTAAAGTGAGTGAAGGCAGGAGAGCTGGGTTCTGATCAGCGGCTGAACACAGGAATGGGTGCTTCTTGATGGTTCCGTCATTTTTTTAATACAGACATTGTGATGATTGGCTTATTGGCCCAGGTGCACTCGAACGGCTACGTGCACTTTGGGGGTCACTGTTTATTATTACTGAGCACCCAGAGTGTAAGCTCTTTGTGCTGTGTTTATACAGCACCTGGCGTAATGCAGTCCTGGTTCATGACTAAGGCTACTAGGAGTCCAGGGTCAAAGCAGAAAAATCAACAGATGCTTTATTAAGAGAGACTAACTGAACGGCATGAGTGGGAGGTCTGGAGAATGCAGCTATAACAAGCCGAGACCGGTTTTCAAACAGCTCCACCCCCATCACTTCCTCGCAAGAATATATAGTTAAATGCATTGCATCATCAGGTCAAAATGTCACTGCCTGATCCTGAAGGAAGGGGCTGGTTTCCTAGCAAGTCTGCAGAGCAGTTTATACTGCAGCTACCTGGCAGGATTACAGAGCCACAGGTCTGATTCAAATCCCATGGAAGCCAGAGAAAAGCCTCCCATTGACACAGCCTCAGACAGCACGGTCCTCCGAGGAGCCCATGAATCAGTGAATTAATTTGATGGTTCAATTCTGAGTCAGTACAAATGGCATCACAGAGATTCCACATTGATTGTCCCTCGGTGACTCTAAGGCGGATGGTCTTTGTTCAGTTTGCATTGTTAACCATCAGTGCCACAAATTTAACCTGGATGGTTCCTGTTTACTCATCACCACTAACCTAGCTCTTAACAGGGGTTCTTATACAGCCCCCCACACACACACCATAGCATCTGAGCACCTCATAATCTTTAATGTATTTACCCTCACAACACCCCCATATTTACATATAGGGAAACTGAGACACAGCGAGGCTAAGTAACTTGCCCAAGGACATGCAGGAAGTTTGTAGCAGAACAAGAATTTAAACCTAGGTCTCCCAAGTCCTACTCTAGGGCCCGATCAACCGGATCATCTTTCCTCTCACTAATAACCATTTTATGATCACATTTAAACAATTCTGAGGATGTGTGAGCCAGGATAAAATCCAGCTCCACTCCCTCTCCCAGAGCTACGCTGGCAAACACGGTTAAAGAGGAGTGAAAATGAATTCTTTATCATAATTCCAAATACTCATGTTGAGTAGCTAGGTGCAATTTACAACATTGTTGTATTCCTGCCCATAGCAATTACTGATCTCAATGTTTCTGATATATTTATAGGTGCATTTTTAAAATGTCCTTGATTTGAAACTGTCCAATTGCTCTGGGCTAATCTGCGTTCCTAACACAGCAACCCTAACCCAGCCCCCATCTAATCGTGTGTTCAACCCACTTATTACACTGTGTCTTACTTTAGACTGTAAACTCTCCAGGGCAGAGACTGCTTTTTAATGTGCTTGTAAGCCGGCAAAATGGGCCCTGAATCATAACTGTGGCTTCTGCCTCCTCCGGTAACACGTACAATAAACAATGTCTGTACCAGAGTCACAGATTCATAAGATCATTGTCAACATCTCGGCTGACCTCCTATAAAACACAGGCCAGAGAACTGCCCCCAGAACAATTCCTAGAGCAGAGCTTTTAGAAAAACAGCCAATTTTGATTTAAAATTGGCCAGTGATGGAGACTCCACCATGACCCTTGGTAAATTGTTCCAATGGTTAATTACTCTCGCTGTTACAAATTTATGTCTTATTTCCAGTCTGAATTTGTCCAGCTTCAACTTCCAGTCATTGGATATTGATATCGCTTTCTCTGCTAGATTGAAGAGCCCATTATTAAGTATTTGCAGTGGCGGCTCCAGGCACCAGCGCTCCAAGTGCGTGCCTGGGGCAGCAAGTCGCGGGTGGCGCCCTGCTGGTCCCTGCGAGGGCGGCAGTCAGGCAGCCTTCGGCGGCATGCCTGCGGGAGGTCCGCCGGTCCCGCGGATTCGGCAGCAATTTGGCGGCAGGTATGCCGAAGCCGCAGGATCGGCAGACCTCCCGCCAGCATGCCGCCGAATCCGCGGGACCGGGGACCTCCCGCAGGCGCGCCGCCGAATCCATGGGACGGGGGACCTCCCGCAGGCAAGCCGCCGAATCCGCAGGACTGGGGACATCCCGCAGGCATGCCGCTGAAGGCTGCCTGCCTACCGTGCTTGGGGCGGCAAAAAAGCTAGAGCCGCCCCTGAGTATTTGTTCTCTGTGCAGGCACTTACAGACTGTGATCAAATCACCCCTTAACCTTCTCTTTGTTACACTAAACAGATTGAGCTCCTTGAGTCTACTGCTATAAGGCAGGTTTTCTAATCCTAAACATTCTCATGGATCTTCTTTGAACCCTCTGCAATTTACCAACATTCTTCTTGAATTGTGGACATCAGAACTGGACACAGAATTATAGCAGCGGTGGCACCAGTGCCAAATATAGAGGTAAAATAACCTCTGTACTCCTACTCAAAATTCCTGTTATACATCCAAGAATCACATTAGCCCTTTTGGCTACAGGGTCACACTGGGAGCTCATGTTCAGCAGATTATCCACCACGGCCCCCAAAGTTTTTTCAGAGTCACTGCTTCCCAGAGTAGAGTCCCCCCCTCCGGTAAATATGGCCGACAAATATCTTTGTCCCTAGATTACATTTAGCCGTATGAAAACGCGTCTTGTTTGCTTGCACCCAGCTTACCAAGCGATCCAGATTGCTCTCTATCAGTGACCTGTCCTCTTCATTATTTACCACTCCCCTAGTTTTTCTGTCACCTCTAAATGTATCAGTGATGATGTTGTTTTCTTCCAGGTCATTGATAAAAATGTTCATTAGCGTAGGACCAAGAACTGATTCCTGCAGGACCCCACTGGAGACACACCCACTCATTGACCATTCCCCACTGATAATTACATTGTGATACCTATCAGTTAGCCAGCTTTTAGGCCAGGTCTACACTACCACTTATGTCAGCAAAATTTATGCTGCTCACGGGTGTGAAAAAACACCCCCCCCCCGACAGACATAAGTTACACTGACCTAACTGCTAGTGTGGACAGCGCTATGTTGCTCACCCGCCAACACAGCTACAACCACTCATTGTGGGTGGTTTAATTCTGTCAAGGGGAGAGCTCTATCCGGTCGGCAGACAGCAGCTACATGAGAGATCTTACGGGGTGCAGCTGCATCGGTAGAGCTGTGCCGCTGTAAGCACACTAGGGTAGACGTGGCTGTAGTCAATGTGTGCCAGGCTCATGTTCTATCATTCTAGTTTTACATCAAAATGTCACACGGTACCAAGTCAAATGCCAGTACTAATAAGTACATTACAGAGGAAAACAGAAACAACAGGCTCATGAAAAATGTCTAAAAATAGAAAACGTAATGAAGAGGGAGGAATTATTTAAGCGGCTGTGACTAAGCAATGCAAGAGGAAAAACCACTTGCCACCAATCAGATAATGGAAGAATTTGCCAGGGGAAGAAGCTTAGAACATAAACATAAGAACATAAGAACGTCCGCACCGGATCAGACCAAAGGTCCATCTAGCCCAATATCCAGTGGCCAATGCCAGGTTCCCCAGAGCGAGTGAACCTAACAGGCAATGATGAAGTGATCTCTCTCCTGCCATCCATCTCCACCCTCTGACAAACAGAGGCTAGGGACACCATTCCTTACCCATCCGGGCTAATAGCCATTAATGGACTTAACCTCCATGAATTTATCTAGTTCTCTTTTAAACCCTGTTATAGTCCTAGCCTTCACAACCTCGTCAGGCAAGGAGTTCCACAGGTTGACTGTGCGTTACGTGAAGAAGAACTTCCTTTTATTTGTTTTAAACCTGCTGCCTATTAATTTCATTTGGTGACCCCTAGTTCTTGTATTATGGGAATAAGTAAATAACTTTTCCTTATCCACTTTCTCCACATCACTCATGATTTTATATACCTCTATCATATCCCCCCTTAGTCTCCTCTTTTCCAAGCTGAAGAGTCCTAGCCTCTTTAATCTCTCCTCATATGGGACCCGTTCCAAACCCCTAATCATTTTGTTGCCCTTTTCTGAACCTTTTCTGGTGCCAGTATTTTAAGCTTTCAGTGCTCAGCTACTAGAGATGCTGAAGAACTCATGAGATACAACACAACCTATAGGTAATGCCTCAGATAAGACCTGTGCAATCTGACCTTGCAAAGAGCAGAGCTCGGCCAAGGCTTTCAAACCCGACCCAAAGCCCAGTGCGGTCAATGGAAAGACTCCCGCTGACATCACTGGGCTTTGAATCAAGCCATTACTGCCCACACCAACTGTCTGCGTTATCCGCGCAGCCACTGCTCTCCTTCAACAGCATTTGCCTGGCGAAGGGTGTCTACTGTGCAGGCACAGGGGCCAGCAGATTTCTCTCATGCTCTGGGCTTAATTTGATCTGGGAAAATAACACACTCTCTGTACCCACTTTGTTGACGTCACGATGGGCTTAGCTACTGCGGTGTGGGATCTGGAGTGAGTATCTAGAGGGGGCAGCTAAGATCATCTTAAGAGCATCGAGAAACCAACTAGTTGTTTCTCACTATGGACCCCACAGAACCAGAAACCCAGGTGGCTGGAGCCAGTCAGTTTCCTTGGGCTGTGGCTGTAGTTTATCCTGGCATCTTAGGTCGACTTATTTATGTACGTTAATGTGAGTAAACAGTAAGAGAGGGGGTTAATACGTTTGTACAGACGATCAAAAAACAACAGCACCTGGGAGAATATAAATGGGGAAATCTTCGAACAAGTGAACATTCGTTGGTTAATAACCGAGCCTGTTCTTCCTAGGTTTTGTGGCAAAAAAACAAACAAACAAAAAAACAAATAAAAGCCTGTTCCACAAACACCTTTTATCCCTGGGGGTCTCCCATCCAAGTATCAAACCGCCCCAGACCTCCTTATTTTTAAAACCAGATGAATCAGGAAGAGTTGGAGGAGTAAAATTATCCTCCATTAAGAATCAACCAGTGGCTCCTCCCACCAGAACCTACTGCTGTGACCCCCCCTCCAATATTACTGGGATTCCACTGCAGCATTGTAAGAACGCAGGGCCTGATGTGCCGATGCTCCACTGCGCCAGCTTAACTGAATTCAGTGCAGTTACTCCTGATTTACTCCGCTGTATCTGGGATCATGATCAGACCCTTTATGTTTTTAGCTGATTACAGTAGAAGAACGTGCAAATTCATGGTTGCAAGAAAGCAATGCTGAGGAGCCCTGATCGCCCTGAGTAAAAGAGCCTGGCTCAGAGGATAACCGTATAAAAGATTTCTTTAAGAGATGACTAGACAGGTCTCTAGGGCTAGTCAGCCCCCGCCCCTCCCCTCACCCATCTCCCTCTAAGCCTCTCAAGACATGCTGCTGTTGGAAGGAGCTCAGATCCACAGAAGCGTGCTCCCTCTTGCATCCAGACCACTGCATCCCCCTAAGCATCAAGAAATGGAGATAACTTGCTATGCCTGCACTGAGCTATTTTTATTACATGCAGACAAGCTAGTGCTCAAAAGACAGCCAACGCACCACCCGTTGCTTCGCACTACCAAGCGGCTGGCTGCAAAGGGAGGTTTGCAGAAGTGCCAGCTCCCACTTCAAGGTAGAATCTTTGCCAATGGTGCTGCAAAAATCCCCCTCTGCGCCCCCCATTTCTAGCTGCTTCCCTGGCTCTCTCTCAGGCACAGAGGAATCATTAGCAGCGTCTCACCTTGCTCCACACACAGAACCACCACCAGCAGGGTGAGAAGAAAAGCCTTCATCTTCGGCCTGCCGTCCCAGCCTGGGCAGAAAGGCAGCTGCTTCTTGGGGGGCTGGTTATAAATGAGGATCTTGGTGGTTGCCTGTGAAGGCAGCTCATGCAAAGACTGCGTGTTAGTGGGGAGGAGACAGGAGATTGATGGCTGGGCTGGGTGTGGAATGGGCAGGGGCGTTTGCTCACATGGGTTTTTTTTCTTTGTTCCAGAGCAGCCAGAAGCAACAAGGCTCAGAGTCTTAACGGAATCCAGTGCTCCAGCAAATTTCATTGTGTTTGGTTTGGTTTCCCCACTGCTGTCTGGAGGGAGGAGGAAAAGCAGGACTAAAGCATTCCTGTGCCAAAAGCTTTTGCACAAGGAGATGGTTAATACACTGCATAAGCCAGACACTACCGTGGAAAATCCCTACTTTAGTGTCTAATCTGGTGATTCTTAACCTTTTCCATACCGGGTTCCAACAGCAAAGAGGGTGGGGACCCTGCTTCCTGCCTTCTAGGGGCAGAGAGAGGGAGGGGGGTCACCAGTGGAGCTGGCCAGGACAGAGAAGCTCCAGCCTGTGAAAAAGTTCCAGTTGGCGATAAATCTTTCTGTCCCAAATCTGAATGAAAAGTTAAAACCTCATAGGGGTTTAAATGCTACAGTGTTGGGCTGCTCTGGTGTTTTCCCCGCCACAGGGATCTTAAATTTAATTATATTATGATCACTGTTACCAAGCGGCCAGATCCTGTGCCAGATCCTGTGCTCCAGACTTTGCACCTTATGAAGTCGTTTGCTAAAGTGCACAGTGAGTGTAAAATGCTACCATTGTTATTTGGTACCGTTTGACACCCACTTTGCACAGGGAGGAATAATTGCACACTGTGCAGGGCAATGGTGAATAAAGCCCATTGTGACGGCCTCTCTCAGGGATTCTTGTAACTACATAAAGATTTATAATTTTCCACCTTGTTTTCTATCTCTGGCCATGCCACCCTGAACATGCCTGCTTTCAGAAGCTAAGTAGGGGTGGGGCTGCATAGGGCTTGGATAGGAGACCTTGTGTGCTTGCTCACGTCTGGTGAGAGTTTATAGCTAGGGCCCTACCAAATTCATGGTCCATTTTGGTCAATTTCAGGGTCATAGGATTTTAAAAGTAATAAATGTGATGATTTCAGCTATTTAAATCGGAAATTTCACGTTGTTGTAATTCTAGGGGTCCTGACCCCCAAAGGACTTGTGGGGTGGGGGCAGGTCGCAAGGTTGTTGTAGGGGGAGTTGTGGTGCTGCAACCCTTAATTCTGCACTGCTGCTGACGGCAGCGCTGCCTTCAGAGCTGGGCAGCTGGAGAGTGGTATCTGCTGGCTGGGAGCCCAGCTCTAGAGCCACCACCAGCAACAGCGGAGAAGTCAGGGTGGCATGGTATGGTATTTCCACCCTTACTTCTGTACTGCTGCTGGCGGGGTGCTGCCATCAGAACTGGGTCCCTGGCCAACAGCTGCCACTCTCCAGCCACCCAGCTACGAAGGCAGCACAGAAGCAAGGGTGAGAACACCACAAACCCCCTAAAATAATCTTGTGACCCCTCCCCCCCTGCAACTTCCTTTTGGGTCAGGACCCCCTTTTTGAGAAATGCTGGTCTCCCCTGTGAAATCTGTATAGCACAGGGTAAAAGCACACAAAAGATCAGATTTCATGCGGGTGAGACCAGATTTCATGGTCTGTGACGTGATTTTCATGTCCGTGAATTTGGTAGGGCCCTATTTATAGTTAAGCTCACAGCTGATCATCTGTGCTGAAGCCCATAGCTGTCCTCCAGCCACTGATTTGGAGGGACGGGGGGCTAGAAATGCCAGGCTAACTTCAGGTTTCATTTAACATGTTTCTAGCCCCTTTCGTTGCAAAGAAAGCCTTGAAAATGGAAAACATTTCCAGGCTCTCCATAACTTTGGTAAATCAAAATGGAGCAAAAGCATTCGTCCTTTCTAGAGGGCATCCATGGCAACTATCAAGCCACAATTGTTCTGGCTGCCGTCCTGTTCTATAAAGGTAGTATTAGAGGGGTTTTTACACACAGAAAAGTGTTTTTTTCCCCAAAAATAATTCAACAACTGCTGAGGGGATTTTGTCCAAACTTTGCAAAAAAATGACCTTCCAACAGGCCACCACCATGGCAGCAACCAGTTCAAAGTACGCCCCAAAGAGGGGAAATTCTGGCTAAAGAGATCCTTCCTCTCTTATAAAAAGTGTGATAAAGTCTCGAATGTTCATACAGAGCAGACCTGACCTCCTTTTTAAGGTCTCATCCAAACTACTGCCACTCAGTAAAGTGCCTGGGACACCATTTATCTGTCTGCGAAAGGTGAAGGTCTGAGTTGTCCCTGCTGGAATTTGGACCTATAATTCCACAGAGTCTAAATGGTCTATATGGCCAACCCCACGCATCCAAAAACCATGTATCGAGCCCCTCAAAATCATGAGTCTGGCTTAAAAATCATGAGCTTGTCTCTGCAACAAGGAGGGATTAAAAATATTTTTAAAAATAAATAAATGAAATCTGAAGTTCTCACATGATCTCATGACTCCAGGAGCTGGAGCTTTAAGAAAAAACAACAACCCATATGGGCGCACACACACTATTAATAGACAAGCAGTCATTTACTAGAGCAGTTAGAACGGAAAGTTGCAACTAGCCTCCCTGTCCTGTATATAAGAAAGGTGATAAGCAATGTGACTACAAGCCAAAGTCCTCTGGAGGGCAAGAGAGTAGATAACTGATCTTCATGTCTAGTCCTAGGGCTATCCCTTTGGATTATGCATTATTTGTAGATGCTGCCTCCTCAGTCCTTCCTCTTGGGCTAGGCAAATAAAGTCTTTGATGGGAGCCAATGGCTAGAATGCTGGTCTGGAACTTGGGAGACCATTGTTTGATTGTCTTCTCCACCACAGATTTCCTGGGTGACTCTTGGCAAGTTACTTACAGCCATTTTTTAAGGTGCCTCCACAAGGCACCGTTGGAATGTCCACATCAAGCTACCACTGCTGACTGCGATTGTAACAACCATCATTCACAGCTATTGAATCTTTTATTAAACTCAGAAAAAACGGAGGTGGGGGGGAGGGACAGTTAAAGCATTTGAGATATAAAGTGTTACATTTAAAGGCTTTCATTGTCCTGGAGATAAGGTGTAAATATTTAACAGTGAAGGGAATTAACCATTGGGACAACGTACCAAGGGTCGTAGTGGATTCTCCATCACTGGCCATTTTTAAATCAAGGTTCGATGTTTTTCTAAAAGATAATCCTTAGGAATATTTTCCAGGGAGTTCCCTGGCCTGTGTTATAGAGGGGGGTCAGACTGTCTCTTTTGGGCCATGGATTCGATGAATCATAGAATATCAGGGTTGGAAGGGACCTCAGGAGGTCATCTAGTCCAACCCCCTGCTCAAAGCAGGACTAATTCCCAACTAAATCATCCCAGCCAGGGCTTTGTCAAGCCTGACCTTAAAAACCCATTCCAGTGCTTCACCACCCTCCTGGTGAAATAGTGTGTCCTAATATCCAACCTAAACCTCCCCCACTGCAACTTGAGACCATTACTCCTTCTTCTATCATCTGGTACCACTGAGAACAGTCTAGATCCATCCTCTTTGGAACCCACTTTCAGGTAGTTGAAAGCAGCTATCAAATCAGACTAAACAATCCTAGTTCCCTCAGCCTCTCCTCATAAGTCATGTGCTCAAGCCCCCTAATGATTTTTGTTGCCCTCCGCTGGACTCTTTCCAATTTTTCCACATCCTTATTGTAGTGTGGTGCCCAAAACTGGACACAGTACTCCAGATGAGGCCTCACCAATGTCGAATAGAGGGGAATGATCACGTCCCTCGATCTGCTGGCAATGCCCCTACTTATACAGCCCAAAATACTGTTAGCCTTCTTGGCGAAAAAGGCACACTGTCGACTCATATCCAGCTTCTCGTCCACTGTAACCCCTAGGTCCTTTTCTGCAGAACTGCTTCCTAGCCACACGGTCCCTAGTCTGTAACTGTGCATGGGATTCTTCCGTCCTAAGTGCAGGACTCCGCACTTGTCCTTGTTGAACCTCATCAGGTTTCTTTTGGCCCAATCCTCTATTTTGTCTAGGTCCCTCTGTATCCTATCCCTACCCTCCAGCGTATCTACCACTCCTCCCAGTTTTGTGTCATCTGCAAACTTGCTGAGGGTGCAGTCCACGCCATCCTCCAGATCATTAATGAAGCTATTGAACAAAACTGGCCCCAGGACCGACCCTTGCGACTCTCCAATGAAGCGGCGGCGATAGAGCCTGTGATTTTGGGGGGTCTAACTCATAATTTTTGACTGCTTGGGCTGGTAATGTTGCTTCCAAGACAGTCTTTGGTTCCAGTCCAGTTCCAATCCAGAGAGGGACTCACAGGTGAAGAGAGGAGGGAGGTGCTGGATATCAGGAGTGGCCACTAGGGATCAGCATGTGTCCTGAGAATGCTGGGAGTTCAGGTTTGCAGGGCAGGATCAGGGGTGGCAAGTTTGTAGAAATTTTGGTGGTGCCCAGAACACGCCCCCGCCCAAACTCCATCCCCGCACCCGCCCAAGGCTCTGGGAGGGAGTTTGGGTGAGGGAGGAGGTCTGAGGTGCAGGTCCTAGGCTGGGGCAAGGGATTGGGGTGCAGGCTCTGGGAGGGAGTTTGGGAATGGGAGGGGGTGTGGAGGGAGGGGGTGCAGGTTCTGGGAGGGAGTTTGGGGATAGGAGGGGTGCAGAGGGAAGGGGTGCAGGGGTGAGGGCTGTGTGTTGTGGCTACAGAGGAGGGGTTTGGAGTGTGGGAGGGGCTCAGGGCGAGAGTAGGAGTGTGGGGGGTGAGGGCTCTGGCTGGGGCTGGGAATGGTAGGTTTGGGGTGTGGGAGGGGCTCAGGGCTGGGGCAGAGGGTTGAGGGTGCGGTAGGGGATGAAAGCTCTGACTGGGGTGTGGGCTCTGGGGTGGGGCAGGGCTGGGGATGAGCCTGGGGTGCAGGCAGGCTGCTCCGGGACAGGGGCCAGAGAGGAGGACTCCCCCCAGCCCTTTCCCTGCCGGCAGCAGCAAACTCTGGGGGAGGAGCCCCCCTTTCCCACCCCCCCCCCCCAGCAGCACACTCACCCCCACCACTGTCACTGCATGTGCTCCTAGGGCCCCTCTCACGTCCAGGAATCTCCCTCGCCTCCCCCGTGGTGGGTGCCGGCGGGGTGCTGCGTGCACCTCCTCCCCTGCTCTTGCCCCTGACTGTAGCCTCACTGGGGGTGAGGGATGGGGCTGCCTCCTTGCCCCGCATGGGGCAGGAGCGGTGACTGGGGGAGGCCTGTGCTGCTGGAGGGTCCCTTTGGAAAATGAAAGGGTCTGAGGGGGAAGGGCAGGCTCAGAGTCAGTCTGCCCTGGCAGTTGAGAAGGGGGGTGCTAGGACCCTGCGGCAGCAGTTGCTGCAGGGGAGAGACAGGGACTCTCTGCTCCTTTTTTTTTTTTTCTCCACTGCTTTCTGCGCCCCCTCCCTCTCCCGGCTTTGTGTGCCCTTGGCACTGGAGTACATTAGCTTTTTCCACAGCCTCTGTCACTAGATTGCCTCCCTCATTCAGTAAGGGGCCCACACTTTCCTTGATTTTCTTCTTGTTGCTAACATACCTGAAGAAACCCTTCTTGTTACTCTTAACATCTCTTGCTAGCTGCAACTCCGAGTGAGATTTGGCCTTCCTGATTTCACTCCTGCATGCCTGAGTAATATTTTTATACTCCTCCCTGGTCATTTGTCCAGTCTTCCACTTCTTGTAAACTTCTTTTTTGCGTTTAAGATCAGCAAGGATTTCACTGTTAAGCCAAGCTGGTCGCCTGCCATATTTACTGTGCTTTCTACACATTGGGATGTTTTTTTCCTGCAACCTCAATAAGGATTCTTTAAAATACAGCCAGCTCTCCTGGACTCCTTTCCCCCTCATGTTATTCTCCCAGGGGATGCTGCCCATCAGTTCCCTGAGGAACTCAGCATTGCCAACTCTCATGAGTCTCATGATAATTATTGTTTTCCTTAAAGCCCCAGCTCCTGGAGTCAGGTGGATATGTGATGATTTCAGCCTACATCCTTAAAGAAAAAGTAAGTTTCTAGCCCTAGTGGAGGTAATCGGCTGCCCTGGGTGGCTGATTAATAAAGGTTACCCATGCTCAGTTAGATGGTAGCACCAAAGGGAGATGGGAGGCTCCTGTGGAGCGGAGGGCAGCTCGCAGGAGAAACCTGAGCCAGAGGGCTGAGCAGGGCTCTCTGGGGAACCCATCGGGACAGCGAGCCTCTCAGACATTGGGTCTCGCCAACCCCCTCCTAAAAATGAATATTTCCAGGGATTTTCTCCTTTACCTGAGTATAAATTATAAAAGCAGTGATCTTGGAGATATAAAATGTGTTTTTATGACATGCTTATTACACACTATTTATTATTCATTATTATTTATCATTACAGTATTTTTATTACATTATGAAAATGGCAACACTCTTCCAAGATCTCGCTTTCGTAGCTTGTATCACTTTGAATAAGCCAGTTATAAGACAAGGCTCCTATGTTTCATCAAGGAGTATCAGATGGGAAACAGTATGAAGGTATTTAAGAAGCCAACTCAAAGAGTTCCTCCTACCCAAGCATTCTGGTCTTGAGCAGTCCAGGCAAACAACGCAAGTTACAACAAAGCTTAAACTTGTTCTTCATAATAATTTTAAAAACAATACTAGCTGCCTATTTAATTTTAAAAACAGCAAAAAATATCCACTTCCCTTTACATTTCTTCTAAGGAGTCTTGAAGTTTAAATCTCCTCAGTGTGATAGATATGCTTGCTTTGATCTGCTTAGCTCTTGGAAATCCAGGGGCTCCAGGCTACCCTGCTACCCGGGGTCCCTAGGGACAGCTCTGTCCACCATTAGTGAATTTTTTCCCAAGAACCCCCTATAACACTTTGCGAACCCCCAGGGGTTCACGAACCCCAGTTTGGGAACCACTGCTCTAAGAGGAGCTCATGGAGATGGGCAACTCCTAGATAGAGGATGGCAGTCTGCAGGCACCCAAAAGGACCTGGTCTCAGCCAGTGGTCGCCCAGACACAGGCTGGAAGCCCGGCCTCACATGGATTACCTGCTTTCCCTGGAGAAGGGTCACAGTGGAGGGCTTCCCCGACCCCCCAGGCTCCAGAGAAGGATGTTACTCCAGCAGGGGCAAGAGGCACAACCTCAGGGCAGAGACTGGCACCAAGGGAACCCCAGGGGAAGAGCCTGGGTAGAGGGGAACATGGGACTCAGTTGGGGGACATGGACTAAGATGAACTCGTCACCCGCCAGGATGTTGGGGTGAATGTTTTTTTGATGGGCTTTTCTGTTAATAAATGACCCTCCACTAGGGGGTGCTCTTTAGCATTTAACAGGCTGTTTGGACTTGCCACTACCCTGGGTGAGGGGAAAACAAAGTAAGGGCTCGCCTGCAACACCACACCTGCCCACATGCAGGCACTCTGGAATGACGACAAGGGGTTAAAGGAGATTGCTCATTATGGCTGTTTTTAAATATAGCTGCAGGGTTTTCCGTCACCATTCACTGATGATGGAAGGCAGGAATCGGAGAGACGCTAATATCTAACGTACAGACTGACCCCGCAGTGGTTTTGCTCCCAGTGTTTGCTCCAGTCCCATATGACACGTCTATGGTAGACCAGACTCACGCTTCATCCTGTCCAGCCTCAGTCATAGGGACTGAATCCGAAAGGGCTTTTAGGGAGTAAAACAATACAAGGCAGAATCCGGTCTGTGGGACATATTACAGGTACCACAGCTGGGAAGAAGATGTGAATAATCAACTCAAGTGTTCGTTCCTCAGGGCCCATACTGGAGGGGGGATGGGGGCAGGCATGGGAGGTAAAGGTCTGTGTTAGGATGAAAAGTGACAGGAGAGACGGCGCTGCTGAGAACCACAGAGCTGCTGTCCCAAGGAGCAGTTGTGCTGCACCCATGAGTTGATCTTTCGGCTCAGGGCACCTCACACACCCTGTTTTTCTAGCAAGCAAAGAGACACACAATACATCTGGGCTCAGGCAAGAACAGGAACGTATTTATTCAGCTGTGATGCTCACGTGTGAGCACTGCATTCATTTTACATAAGAAAAGTCAGCCAAGGAGAAGAATAAAGAAAACAATGTAAAAAAACAGAATCCAACCAGGGGTGAATGTATTTGAGGTTTGGTTTTGGATCATGCCTTTCCAGCAGTCAGTCTGGCACTGATCCCTAGCGTGACGTGGATGGGAAATGTCTCTGTGGTAGCAAGAGGCAGGGGTGTTTAAGTATTCCGCTTTGGAGGTGGTTTGGGATAAACATTTTCTGGTGAGCCCTGACCTTTTTTTAATCAGCCCCATCAACTGGGACTATGGGTATAAAAGCAGAAACCCTGCAAACATTATCCACCATTTCCTGATGGGTTAAGAGTGCAAGCGGGCATCTCCCCAGTGGGGCTGCACTCTTCAGTTGAGCTTCCCAGGTTTGCTACGCCCAAAACCATGGGAGCAGCAATCCAGATCTGCTGAGAGGCACAGAGGGGCACCCAGTGACAGCAGCGGGATTTCCTTGTGAACGGGAAGAGGGCAGGTATTGTCTAATGGGATCTGAGAGAGAGTTTGGAAGAAAGGGCACCATTGGTAACCTCAGTATAGCTTTGCATAGAGGGGGGTTTGGTGTCTCGTTGGAGAAGCCTGAGCAGGTTCTTCAGGTCATCAAGGTTTTTTTCCTGGCCCGATCACAGTCCAGCCCTGATATAGACAAAGCTGGCCATGATCGCCGTGGCCAGCACCGAGTAGCTGACTTTCACGTGGCTGGCCCCACTGGTGTTGCACAAGAAAGAACTGCAGCAGGAAACAGAGGCGGCTGCTATCCCTATGTTCATCCCACCGCTGGGGCAAACTGAAGCACACCCCTTGGTGATGCTCTGCCCGGAATGTCCACCTGAACCGGAAAAACAAACAAGAGAAAGAGACTCAAGATTAAAATGTTTCCCAGAATTCGGTCAGGAGCTCCTTAGCTCTGCAAAGTAGATAATTGTATGGCTGTAGCTAAGCAATCCTGAGAGGAGGAGGCCATTTCTCAGCAGTTAAGAGCCTCACAGCCTTAGCTCTGCCAGTGAATGCCCAGCGATTAGAAGTCACTACTGCTGTTATATACCATGAAAAAAGCACTAGTCTCTTCCTAGCAGTTACAGACCCGTATGTAACCATCTGGGAACATCCTCTTCAGATTCCTGGCCAGGACGTGGGAACAGCCAAAGAACCCTGAGAATCCATTCCAGATTGTCACACTCTGCCCACTGCATGCTGGGACAGGGCTTTGGGAGTTCAGGGAGGGCTGCAGGATGCAGCACAGAGGTGACTGAGTCCTGTCTCCTGCTATTAAGCCTCAGAGCTTTAACAAGCTTTTAGTAATTAGGTCACAGCACAGCTCATTAAGCAGCAGACACCAATATACCCCAAAAGGCTTCAACCCGGCCTCCTATTGTGCAGGCACAACCAGCCAGGCACTGGGATTGGAGCGGGCAAATTCTCTCACTTGCACATGCCAATAGTGGAACCTTGCACCAGCACGTGAGATGTTTGGTACTTAAACCATCGCATGGTTGGGGAGCGGCTGCAGGACTGGGCTATAAAGAGCCTCATTTCAGGACTTCAGCTAACACTGGAGGGGTAGATATAGAGCCCTCGCATTGGTGTACAAGAAGCCTGACATTGCCTGCACCGCCCTCCTATCAGTCATTCACTCATGTGCAAACCTCACTAATGAGCACAGGGGCTCCCGCCCCCTTAACGCGTCCCAGAAAAGTTCTCCTGCCATTCAGTTTCAAGGAGTGATTCCCCAATTCCACATCAGCAATGTCCCACCCTTCCAGTAGAAGGAGGAAGGAAAACCCAGTGATCTGGAGCTGGGGCAGGATGTCATCTGGGAAAGTGCTATGGAAAGACAATAGGCAGAACATGCCCAAACTTACCAATTCCTGCACCAACATACGTGGTCACACAGTAGTTTTCATCACTTTGACATGTAGTTGATCCCAGACACTCCAAGTTGGAGGATGCATCCTTACAGGTGAAGCACACCAGTGAGTGAGCTGCAAAAGGAAAACACACCCCATGTTTGAGGCTTGCAGGAATATGTTATTTGTTCCTGGTTTACAGTGTGCCTTTGTTACCAAGAAGGCTAACGTCATAATGAGCTGTATAGGAAGGAGCATTGCCAGCAGATCAAGGGAAGTGATTATTCCCCTCTATTCGGCATTGGTGAGACCACACCTGAAGTATTTTGTCCAGTTTTTGTCCCTCCACTACAGAAGGTATATGGACAAATCGGAGAGAGTCCAGTGGAGAGCAACAAAAACGATTAGGGGGCTGGGGCACATGACTTACGAGGAGCGGTTGAGGGAACTGGGCTTATTTAGTCTGCAGAAGAGAAGCGTGAAGGGGGATTTGATTGCAGCCTTTAACTACCTGAAGGGGGGTTCCAAAGAGGATGGAGCTCGGCTGTTCTCAGTGGTGGCAGATGACAGAACAAGAAGCAATGGTCTCAAGTTGCAGAGGGGTAGGTCCAGCTTGGATATTAGGAAACACTATTTCACTAGGAGGGTGGTGAAGCACTGGAATGGGTTCCCTAGGGAGGTGGTGGAATCTCCTTCCTTAGAGGTTTTTAAGGCCTGGCTTGACAAAGCCCTGGCTGGGATGATTTAGCTGGGGATTGGTCCTGCTTTGAGCAGGGGGTTGGACTAGATGACGTCCTGAGATCTCTTCCAACCCTAATCTTCTATGATTCTATTATTCTAATCCCCACCCTGTCACCTGCTGCTAATGAGCATCAAAGTGCACCATATCCTGATGTTCTCTGCCGCTATTTCAGGCTAAATTCTCATTGAAGCCAGTGATAGGTTTCCCTGTGCATTGACTGAATAAGGACTTCAGGATTGGACCCAAAACACAGAGGAGGAATTTTTCAAAGGCAGAAATGGCAGCTGGGCATCCAACCGCTATTTATGCCTCTGAAAAGTTCCCCCAACGGCTTCTGTGACACCAATTTGTAAATAATTTCTCAGCATGTTCCTTTCCACAGCCATAATGTTACAGACAGGGTAATAGGGTTATAAGAAAAAATAAGCATGGACTTCTCAAGAAAACATCATGCCAAACCAACCTAATTTTCTTCTTTGACAACTAGCCTAGTTGATAGGGGGAAAGGAGTAGGTGTGATATAGTTTGGTTTTGACACAGTCCTATATGACATTCCCATAAGCAAAGTAAAGACAGGTGTTCTAAATTAAATTCCTATAAGCGGGTGCACAAATGATTGCAAGACTGTTATCAATGGTTCAGTATCAAACTGGGAAGGTGATTCCTGTGGGGTCCTGCAGAGGCCAGTACTGGGTCCGGTACTGTCCAATATTTTAATTAATAATTTGGGTAATGGAGTGGAGAGTATGCTTATTACATTTGCAGATGATGCCAAGCTGGGAGTTGTTGCAAGCACTTTGGAGGGCAGGATTAGAATTCAAAATGACCTTGACAAATTAGAGAATTGGTCTGAAATCCACAAAGTGAAATTCAAGGACGTTAAGTGCAAAGTACTACAGTTCAGAAGGAAAAATCAAATGCACAGCTACAAAATAGGGAACAACTAGCGAGGTGGAAGCACTGCTGAAAAGGAGCTGAGGGTTATAGTTGATCACACATTGAATATGAGTCAACAATGTGATGCAGTTTAAAAAACGGCTAATATCATTCTCGAGTGTAGTAACAGGAGTCTTGAATGTAAGACAGAGGAGGAAATTGTCCTGTTCTATTTGGCACTGGTGAGCAGGGGTGGCAGGTTTGTATAAGTTTTGGTGGTTTCCAGAACAGGTCCAAGTCCCACCTCCCCACACCTGCCTTGTAAGCCGAAATATATTTTTAAAAAGAATTTAAAAATGTGAGGGCTCTGGGGTGGGGCTGGGGGGTTTTGGGTGTGGGAGGGGCTCAGGCAGAGGGTTGGGGTGAGGGGTGAGGGCTGTGGGGTGGGGCTGCGGAAGAGGGGTTTGGAGTGTGGGAGGGACTCAGGCAGAGGTTTGGGGTGAGGGGTGAGGGCTGTGGGGTGGGGCTGCGGAAGAGGGGTTTGGAGTGTGGGAGGGACTCAGGCAGAGGGTTGGGGTGAGGGCTCTGGCTGGGGGTGCGGGCTCTGGGGTGGGGCAGAGCCGGGAACGAGGGGTCTGGGGTGTGGGAGGGGCTCAGGCAGAGAGTTGGGGTGAGGGCTGGGGGGTGGGGCTGGGGATGAGGTGTTTGCGGTGTGGGAGGGGCTCAGGCAGAGAGTTGGGGTGAGGGGTGAGGGCTCTGGCTGGGGGTGTGGGCTCTGGGGTGGGGCAGGGCCAGGGATGAGGAGTTTGGGGTGTTGGCAGGCTGCCCCGGTGCTGGGGCCAGAGAGGAGGACTCCCCCCTGCCCTCTCCCTGCCATCAACAGAGAGCTCCGAGGGAGGGGTCCCCCTTCCCCCCACCTGGCAGCACACTCCCCTGCTGCTTCCCCTCACTGTAGCCTCACTGTGGGTGGTGGATGTGGCTGCCCCTTGCCCAGCATGGGGCAGGAGCGGTGACTGCGGGCGGGGGGGGGGTCCCCTTGTGCTGGCAGAGGGTCCCGCTGGAAAAGGGAAGGGTCCGAGGAGGAAGGGCAGGGGCAGGGACAGCCTGCCCTGGCACTAGTGGGGATGGGGGGCACTAGGACCCTGCACTGGCAGTTGATGCCGAGCTGCAGGGGAGAGGCGGGGAGGCTCCAGGACTCAGGGGAGGCGCACGGGGGCAGCAAGTGGGGGCTGGAGGACACTCGGGCGCGGCGCACGGGGCTGGAGGAGAGACCCGGCCCCAAACACTGGTGGAGCCGGGCCCCTGGGCCCTGATTATTGCTGGAGCCCGGGCACCACAGGCCCATATAACTCACCGCCCCTGCTCGTGAGGCCTCAGCTGGAGTACTGTGTCCAGTTCTGGGCACCAAAGGAGGTGGACAAATTGGAGAGCAACAAAAATGATAAAAGGTTTGGAAAACCTGAACTGTGAGGCTTCTAAGGGAGGTTGTGGAATCCCAGTCATTGGAGGTTTTTAAGAACAAGTTGGACAACCCCTTGTCAGGGATGGTCTAGGTTTACTTGGTCCTGCCTCAGTAGGGGGTGGACTTGATAACCTCTTGAGCTCTCATCCAGCCCAACATTTCTATGATTCTATGTCACTGGCTAAGGGAATGAGCATGCCTGAGTGACATAAGTTACACTGACCTAACTGCTAGTGTGGACAGCGCTATGTCACTTACCCGCCCACACAGCTACAACCACTCATTGTGGGTGGTTTAATTCTGTCAAGGGGAGAGCTCTATCCGGTCGGCAGACAGCAGCTAAACGAGAGATCTTAGAGGTGCAGCTGCATTGGTAGAGCTGTGCCGCTGTAAGCACGCTAGGGTAGACGTGGCCGTAGTCAATGTGTGCCAGGCTCATGTTCTATCATTCTAGTTTTACATCAAAATGTCACACGGTACCAAGTCAAATGCCAGTACTAATAAGTACATTACAGAGGAAAACAGAAACAATGGGCTCATGAAAAATGTCTAAAAATAGAAAACGTAATGAAGAGGGAGGAATTATTTAAGGAGTCAGTGACTGAAACTACAGAACAAAGAACCTAAGCAATGCAAGAGGAAAAACCAATTGCCACCAATCTGATAATGGAACAATTTGCCAGGAGAAGAAGCTTTCTGTGCTCAGCTACTGGAGATGCTGAAGAACTCGTGAGATACAACAAATGCCTCTGGACCTGTGGAATCTGACCTTGCAAAGAGCAGAGCTCGGCCAAGGCTTTCAAACCCTGACCCAATGCAGTCAGTGGAAAGACTCCCGCTGACATCGCTGGGCTTTGAATCAAGCCATTACTGCCCACTCCAGCTCTGTCTGTGTTCTCTGTGCAGCCACTGCTCTCCTTCAACAGCCCAGTACCTGGCACTTAAACACCACATTGTGTCTTCAAGGCAGGTTAGTGAGTAGCCAGCTAAAGCAAAGGGATTTCCTCAGGACAGGCTCCTTGCATGGCAAAAGGAATATTCCTGTTGCTCTGGGGACAAAGCTACCTGCAATAACCCCATTTGCCTGGTGAAGGGTGTCTACTGTCCAGCCACAAACTCCAGCAGATTTCTCACGCTCTGGGCTGGATTTGATCACACACAGACTGGGACTGGGAAAATAACACACTCTCTGTGTCCACTTGGTTGACATCACGATGTGCTTAGACACTGTGGCGTGGGATCCGGAGAGAGTATCTAGAGGGGGCAGCTAAGATCATCTTAAGAGCATCGAGAAACCAACTCGTTGTTTCTCACTATGGACCCCACAGAACCAGAAACCCAGGTGGCTAGAGCTGGTCAGTTTCCTTGGGCTCAGGCTGTAATTTATTCTGGCACCTGGTGCAGGTCTTGGGGTGACTTATTCATGTACGTTAATGTGAGTAAACAGTAAGAGAGGGGGTTAATACATTTGTATAGACGGTCAAAAACCAACAGCATCTGGGAGACTATAAATGGGGAAATCTTCGAACAAGTGAACAATCATTGGTTAATAACTGAGCCGGTTCTTCCTAGGTTTTGTGGCAAAAAAATAAACAAATAAAAGCCTGTTCCACAAACAACTTTTATCCCTGGAGGTCTCTCATCCAAGTATCAAACTGCCCCAGACCTCCTTATTTTTAAAACCAGATGAGCTCAGGAAGAGGTGGAGGAGTAAAATTATCCTCCATTAAGAATCAACCAGTGGCTCCTCCAACCGGAACCTACTGCTGTGACCCCCCTCCAATATTACTGGGATTCCACTGCAGCATTGTAAGAACGCAGGGCCTGAGTCTGATCTCACTTGTGCCGATGCTCCACTGCGCCAGCTTCTCTGAATTCAGTGCAGTTACTCCTGATTTACTCCGCTGTATCTGGGATCATGATCAGACCCTTATGTTTTTAGCTGATTACAGCAGAAGAACTTGCAAAGTTATGGTTGCAAGAAAGCAATGCTGAGGAGCCCTGATCGCCCTGAGTAAAAGAGCCTGGCTCAGAGGATAACCGTATAAAAGATTTCTTTAAGAGATGACTAGACAGGTCTCTAGGGCTAGTCACCCCCCCCCCCCCTGAGCCCCCTCTAAGCCTCTCAAGACATGCTGCTCTTGGAAGGAGCTCAGATCCACAGAAGCGTGCTCCCTCTTGCATCCAGACTACTGCATCCCCCTAAGCATCATGAAACGGAGATAACTTGCTATGCCTGCACTGAGCTATTTTTATTACATCCACACAAGCTAGTGCTCAAAAGACAGCCAACGCACCAGCCGGACTACCAAGCGGCTGGCTGCAAAGGGAGGTTTGCAGAAGTGCCAGCTCCCACTTCAAGGTAGAATCTTTGCCAATGGTGCTGCAAAAATCCCCCTCTGCCCCCCCATTTCTAGCTGCTTCCCTGGCTCCTTCCCTGGCACAGAGGAATCATTAGCAGCATCTCACCTTGCTCCACACACAGAACCACCACCAGCAGGGTGAGAAGAAAAGCCTTCATCTTCGGCCTGCCGTCACAGCCTGGGCAGAAAGGCAGCTGCTTCTTGGGGGGCTGGTTATAAATGAGGATCTTGGTGGTTGCCTGTGAAGGCAGCGCATGCAAAGACTGCGTGTTAGTGGGGAGGAGACAGGAGATTGATGGCTGGGCTGGGTGTGGAATGCGCAGGGGAGTTTGCTCACATGGGTTTTTTTTTTAGTACCAGAGCAGCCAGAGGCAACAAGGCTCAGAGTCTTAATGGAATCCAGTGCTCCAGGAAATGTAGTTGTGTTTGGTTTCGTTTCCCCGCTGCTGTCTGGAGGGAGGAGGACAGGGATTTCCCTACACCTGGTGTACACCCCCCCCCCCGAATTTCCCCAACACCTCCCCCCCCACAGTTTTGTGAACTAGTTACATGTAGTGTTGCCAATTTAGTAATTGTTTGGACATTTGAATTGAAATTGAAACATTAATACACACTTTAAAAGCATAGAAAGTGTATGATAAAATACGTGTATCTGAAAAAGTATCATAGATTTGAAAAGTATGAGCATAGACTTGCTTCCTTATACAGCTGTTGTTTTTGATGACAATGTCAGTGCATTCATTCCGGTGATGGTGGCCAACCTAATCATTTCAAATGATGATTTGTAAGCGAAGTCAAAATGAGCTCTCCCTGACAGCTAGTGATGGGCTGGGGGCTGGGGGGAAAGGCTTCAGGACCAGATTGTATTTACATCCACACCTAATCTACCTAGTTATCCAGCAAACAGAGCTGTGTTGCCCAAGTGATAGATTTTGGCTGGGGGGCGGGAGGGGAATGAAATGTTGTTGTTCTTATTGTATGAGTAAAGGGCAGTAGAACTGTACTTAGCCTGTGCTGATTGAGGGCATCAGGAGAGAGGGTGGGGACAGGTATTTTGCTTGACGGTCTGCCTGAGTCACAAGTACTGAGACAAGTATACTGGTAGTGCCTCACTCCACTCAGCTGTCAGTGTTTTGTAGGACAGGGATCTGTAAAAGCTACGTAGAGGTTGAGTAGAATCTGGAAGTCACTGTTGTAGATTTTTAAGAATCAAGTCTGTGTACTTTTTCAATTGTCTTAACAAACACTTCTTGTCCTCTTCACTTAAGGATTGAATATAAATGCCTTCATTAGTCAACTTCTGGACTGAAGTCTTTGCTTCTTCCAGTACTTTTTCAATGGATAGCTCTCTGATTGATCCAAATGTAGCTTCTATTGCTGGACAAAGATCTACTACTATTGTAGCAGATGCCTGGATGGCACTGTTTAATGACCCAAATGGTTTCAACAGTAGACTTACGAGAGAGAATGACAATAGTCTTCTCTGAACGTAGTAGCAAAAGTAATCCACCAGCCTCACTACTTAGATCCATCTCATCTTGGTAGATACTTTCCAAAGCCAGTAACAATGACTGGAGTAATTTTAAGACAACAGCCAAGGATCGCTCATGAGAAAGCCAGGGGTTTTTCTCAGGTTGGACTAATTTGAACTTGCTGAAAAAAGAACATAATGAAGACATTAAATTTATAGCTTTTTTATTGTCTTTTGAAGAGTCTGCAGCTCGTCCTAGCACTAGTTGGAGTAGATGACCTCTGCAGTGTGTATAGGAGAGATTAGGGTTACACTTTTCTCTGAGAAAAGCTTGTACTCCACCATGTCTTCCAGAGAAGTTTGCAGCTCCATCAAATGCACAAGCAGCCATCTGTTTGGGGTCCAGTTGACAAGCATTTAACTCTTCTAAGATGTGGGTTGTCACAGATGCAGCCGATGTGTCTTCTATAACTTGAACATCTAGAAATGCATCTACTGGCCTACCACTGACATCAAGATAATGTACACAATGACTTAGTACTTGATTCCCATTTGCATCAGTGCATTCATCAGCCATGTATGCAAATTTTTTGAATGTGGTGAGAGAGTTCTTCACTTTTTCAGCTGTTGAGTCTTTCACTGTTGCACCACATGCTTCTAGCCAGTCAGTTGAGTTACTTGCAGAAAGATAGCGAGCATTTGCTGGTCTTGTTCGGAACCAGTGTTCAACTTCAGGATAAACAAGTGACAATGCACTTACCACACACTACAAACTGGAGGCCAATGTTATCTCTTGCTTAAATAGAAAGTAGGATGCCACAGCCATATTTGTTCACATGAACTGTGTTGTGTCTCCAGCATTCTTAACAGCCTCATTAACACTCACCGGTGTTGTCCTTGGTCAGTGGAGACTCAAAGTTCAGAGGTGCTTTCACATGAGCTGATGTTTATAGCTAGGGCCCTACCAAATTCACGGTCCATTTTGGTCAATTTCAGGGTCATAGGATTTTAAAAGTAATACATTTCATGATTTCCGCTATTTAAATCAGAAATTTCACGGTGTTGTAATTGTAGGGGTCATGACCCCAAAAGGAGTTGTTGGGGGGGGGGGTCACAAGGTTATTGTAGGGGGGGTTGCTGTGCTGCTACCCTTACTTCTGCGTTGCTGCTGGCGGCGGCGCTGCCTTCAGAGCTGGGCAGCTGGACAGCGGCGGCTGCTGGCCGGGAGCCCAGCTCTAAAGGCAGAGCCAGCACCAGTGGAGAAGTAAGGGTGGCATGATATGGTATTTCCACCCTTACTTCTGCGCTGCTGCTGGCCGGGTGCTGCCTTCAGAGCTGGGTGCCTACCCAACAGCCACCACTCTCTAGCCACCCAGCTATGAAGGCAGCACAGAAGCAAGTGTGGCAATACCACAACCCCCCTAAAATAATCTTGTGACCCCTGCAACTTCCTTTTGGGTCAGGACCCCCTTTTTGAGAAATGCTGGTCTCCCCTGTAAAATCTGTATAGTATAGGGTAAAAGCACAGAAAAGATCAGATTTCCCGTGGGTGAGACCAGATTTCCCAGTCCGTGGCGCGTTTTTCATGCCTGTGAATTTGGTGGGGCCATATTTATAGTTAAGCTCACAGCTGATCATGTGTGCTGAAGCCCATAGCTGTGCTCCAGCCACTGGTTTGGGGGGACGGGATGCTAGAAATACCAAGGTTAACTTCAGGTTTCATTTAGCATGTTTCTAGCCCCTTTCGTTGCAAAGAAAGCCTTGAAAATGGAAAACATTTCCAGGCTCTCCATAACTTTGGTAAATCAAAATGGAGCAAAAGCATTCATCCTTTCTAGAGGGCATCCATGGCAATTATCAAGCCACAATTGTTTTGGCTGCCGTCCTGTTCTATAAAGGTAGTATTAGAGGGTTTTTTTACACGCAGAAAAGTGGTTTTTTCCCCCAAATAATTCAACAATTACTGAAGGGATTTTGTCCAAACTTTGCAAAAAAATGACCTTTCAGCAGGCAGCCACCATGGAAAATTTCAGTCCCAAAAATGAAAATTTTGGCAAATTATGGGCATGTGCAAACGGCGTATTGGAACAGAAACTCTTGTGATCTTGTGTAAGTACCAGCAACGACTGTTAAACCATGTGGCCACCAATGAAATGCAGCCACTTCTGGGGTGGAAGGCAGGAACCAACCAGTTCAAATTACTCTCCAAAGAGGGGAAATTCTGGCTAAATTCTTCCTTCCTCTCTTATGAAAAGTGTGCTAAAATCTCTAGTGTTCATACAGAGCAGATCTGACCTGCTTTTTAAGGTCTCATCCAAACTACTCCCACTCAGTAAAGTGCCTGGGGCACCATTTATCTGTCTGCAAAAGGTGAAGGTCTGAGTTGTCCCTGATGGAATTTGGACCTATAATTCCACAGAGACTAAATGGTCTGTATGGCCAACCCCATGCATCCAAAACCATACGTCAAGCCCCTCAAAATCATGAGTCTGGCTTAAAACTCATGAGCTTGTCTCTGCAACCAGGAAGGATTAAAAATATTTAAAAAAATAAATAAATGGAATCTGAAGTTCTCACATGATCTCATGACTCCAGGAGCTGGGGCTTTAAGAAGAAAAAAAACAACCCATATGGGCACACACAAGCAGTCATTTATTAGAGTTAGAATGGAAAGGTTGCAGCTAGCCTCCCTGTCCTGTATACAAGAAAGGTGATAAGCAATGTGACTACGAGCCAAAGTCCTCTGGAGGGCAAGAAAGTATAGAGATAACTGATCTTCATGTCTAGTCCTAGGGTTATCCCTTTGGATTATGCATTATTTGTAAATGCTGCCTCCTCAGTCCTTCCTCTTCAGCTAGGCAAATAAAGTTTTTGGTGGGAGCCAGTGGCTAGAATGCTGGTCTGGAACTTGGGAGACCATCGTTTGATTATCTTCTCCACCACAGATTTCCTGGGTGACTCTTGGCAAGTTACTTACAGCCAGTTTTTACGGTGCCTCCACAAGGCACCGTTGTAATGTCCACATGAAGCTACCACCGCTGACTGCGATTGTAACAACTGTCATTCAGATCTATTCAACCTTTTATTAAAGACAGAAAAAATGGGAGGGGATGGGGGAGACAGTTAAAGCATTTGAGATATAAAGTGTTACATGTAAAGGCTTTCATTGTACTGGAGATAAGGTGTAAATATCTAACAGTGAAGGAAATTAACCATTGGGACAACGTACCAATAGTCATAGTGGATTCTCCATCACTGGCCATTTTTAAATCAAGATTGGATGTTTTTCTAAAGGATAATCCTTAGGAATTTTTTCTCTGGTTTTTGTTAGATTAGATGATCAAGATGGTCCCTTTTGGGCCTTGGACTCTATGAAACTCAGCATTGCCAACTCTCATGAGTCTCCTGATAATTGTTAAAAGCAACAGAGAGTCCTGTGGCACATTTAAGACTAACAGATGTATTGGAGCATAAGCTTTCAGGTGCCACAGGACTCTCTGTTGCTTTTTACAGATCCAGACTAACACGGCTACCCCTCTGATACATGATAATTGTTGTTTTCCTTAAATCCCCTAGAGTGAGGTGGATATGTCATGATTTCAGCATATATCCTTAAAGAAAAAGTAAGTTTCTAGCCCTAGTGGGGGTAATTGGCTGCCCCGGCTGGTTAATTCATAATGGTTACCCATGTGCAGTTAGAGGGCAGCTCCAATCGGAGATGGGAGGCTCCTGTGGAGCGGAGGGCAGCTCGCAGGAGAAACCTGAGGCAGAGGGCTGAGCAGGGCTCTCTGGGACTTATCGGGACAGCGAGCCTCTCAGAGGACCTCATGGAGACGGGCACCTCCTAGATAGAGGATGGCAGTCTGCTGGCACCCAAAAGGACCTGGTGTCAGCCAGTGGTCACCCAGACACAGGCTGGAAGCCCGGCCTCACCTGGATCACCTGCTTTCCCTGGAGAAGGGTCACAGAGGACGGACTTCCCCAACCCACTGGCTCCAGAGACGGACGTTACACCAGCAGGGGCAAGAAGTACAACCCCAGGGCAGAGACTGGCACCAAGGGAACCCTGGGGGAAAAGCTGGGGTAGAGGAGAATATGGCACTCAGTTGGGGGACATGGACTGAGATGACCTCGTCATCCGCCGGGATGTAGTTGGGGTGAAAGTTTTGTTGATGTTCTGCCTGGGCTTTTCTGTTAATAAATGACACCCTCCACTAGGGGGTGCTCTTTAGCACTTAACAGGCTGTTTGGACTTGCCACTACCCTGGGTGAGGGGAAACAAAGTAAGGGCTCGCCTGCAATACCACACCTGCCCACATGCGGGCACTCTGGAATGACGACAAGGGGTTAAAGGAGATTGCTCATTATGGCTGGTTTTAAATATAGCCGCAGGGTTTTCCGTCACCACTCACTGACGATGGAAGGCAGGAATCGGAGAGACGCTAATATCTAACGTACAGGCTGTCCCCGCAGTGGTTTTGCTCCCATAGTGTTTGCTCCAGTCCCATATGACACATCAATGGTAGACTAGACTCACGCTTCATCCTGTCCAGCCTCAGTCATATGCACTGAATCCGAAAGGGCTTTTAGGGAGTACAACGATACAAGGCAGCATCTGGTCTGTGGGACAAGTTACAGCTACCACAGCTGGGAAGAACAGGTGAATAATCAACTCAAGTGTTCCTCAGGGCCCATAGTGGAGGGGGGATGGGGGCAGCCATGGGAGGTTGTAACAATGCTGGTTCTGGTGGGACCCAGTTGAGAGTGACAATTCAGCAGAAATTGCTTAAAACAGGGCAGTTACAGCCCAAGGCTAGGGTTTTTCCACCTCTAACACAAACCAAACCAGCCAGACTAAGAGGACTTCAGTTTACCCCACTGGATAACCACAAGTCACACAAGCAATTCCCTTAGACACTCCAGTTTCCCAGTATCACCACCAGTGCCACTTGTTATGGGACAAATGGTTATGAAAACCAATACCCCAGTAAAAGAAAAGAGGTTCTCTCGATCCCAAAGGACCAAGCCCCAGACCCAGGTCAATATACAAATCAGATCTTACCCACAAATCATGCTGTTGCCAATCCTTTAGAATCTAAAATCTAAAGGCTTATTCATAAAAGGAAAAAGATCTAGATGAGAGCTAGAAGTGGTTAAATGGAATCAACTACATACAGTAATGGCAAAGTTCTTGGTTCAGGCTTGTAACAGCAATAGAATAAACTGCAGGTTCAAATCAAGTTTCAGGAGTGCATCCACAGCTGGGATGGGTAATCAGTCCTTTGTGTAGAGCTTCCATTTGTAGCAAACTTCCTCCAGAGGTATGAAGCAGGATTGAAGACCAGATGGAGATGAGGCATCAGCCTTTTATAGTCTTTTCCAGGTGTAAGAACATTACAGGAAAATGGAAATTACAGGAAAATGGAGTCTGGAGTCACATGGGCAAGTCCCTGCATACTTTGCTGAGTTACAAGGTGTATCTGCCTTCTCTCAATGGGTCAATTGTATAGCTGATGGTCCGTAATGGGCCATCAAGCAGGCTAGGCAGAGCTAACACCAACTTGTCTGGGGTGTCACCCAGAAGCACAGAATAAATTTGAAATACAGATAGTAAAGAGCCAATATTCATAACTTCAACTACAAAAATGATAAACGCATGTAGACAGCATAATCATAACCAGCAAACCATCACCTCTCCATAGACACCTCACACTGCAACCTTTGTACAATATTTGCTGCAAATATATAACAGCGGTTGCAACCAGGGCCGGCTCCAGGCACCAGCTTCTCAAGCAGGTGCTTGGGGCGGCCGCTCCGGAGAGGGGCGGCACGTCCAGGTATTCGGCGGCAATTCGGCGGACGGTCCCTCACTCCGCCTGGGAGTGAAGGACCTCCCGCCGAATTGCCGCCACAGATCGCGATCGCAGCTTTGTTTTGTTTGGTTTTTGGTTTTGTTTTGGCTGCTTGGGGCGGCCAAAACCTTGGAGCCGGCCCTGGTTGCAACAGTGATCTATATGGTTACAGATTCTGTCAATAACGTCACAGAGGTAAAGGTCTGTGTTAGGATGAAAAGTGACAAGAGAGACGGCGCTGATGAGAACCACAGAGCAGCTGTCCCAAGGAGCAGTTGTGCTGCACCCATGACTTGATCTTTCGGCTAAGGGCACCTCACACACCCTGTTTTTCCAGCAAGCAAACAGACACACAATACATCTGGGCTCAGGCAAGAACAGGAAGGTGTTTATTCAGGTGTGATGCTCACATTCCTCACAGTGAAAGCACTGAATTCATTTTACATAAGAAAAGTGAGACAAGGAACAGAATAAAGAAAACAATGTAAAAAAACAGAATCCAGCCGGGGGCGAATGTATCTGAGGTTTGGTTTTGAATCATGCCTTCCCAGCAGCCAATCTGGCGTTGATCCCTAGCATGACGTGTATGGGAAATATCTCTGCGGTAGCAAGAGGCAGGGGTGTTTAAGAGGTGGTTTGGGATAAACATTTCTTGATGAGCCCTGACTTTATTTTTTAAAATCAGCCCCATCAACAGGTACTACGGGTATAAAAGCAGAAACCCTGCCAACATTATCCACCATTTCCTGATGGGTCAAGAGTGCAAGCGGGCATCTCCACAATCTGGAGATCTGAGAGAGAGTTTGGAAGAAATGGCACCATCAGTAACCCCAGTAGAGCTTTGTACAGAGGGGGATTTGGTGTCTTCTTGGAGAAGCCTGAGCAGGTTCTTCAGGGCATCAAGCTCTTTTTTCCTGGCCCGATCACAGTCCGGCCCTGATATAGACGAAGCTGGCCAAGATCACCATGGCCAGCGCCGAGTAGCTGACTTTCACGGTGCTGGCACTGCTGAAGTTGCAGAAGGAAAAACGGCAGCAGGAAACACTGCCGGGGCAATCTACAGAACACCGCTTGGAGATGCTCTGTCCGGAATGTCCACCTGAACCGGAAAAACAAACAAGAGAAAGAGACTCAAGATTAAAATGTTTCCCTGAGTTCGGACAGGAGCTCCTTAGCTCTGCAAAGGAGATAATTGTACTGATGTAGCTAAGCAATCCTGAGAGGAGGAGGCCATTTCTCAGCAGTTAAGAGCCTCACAGCCTTAGCAGCACCCACTGCTG
This sequence comes from Emys orbicularis, assembly GCF_028017835.1. Taxonomy (NCBI): domain Eukaryota; kingdom Metazoa; phylum Chordata; order Testudines; family Emydidae; genus Emys; species Emys orbicularis. The sequence continues at coordinate 5,510,942 of NC_088684.1, read as the reverse complement.
GGGAGCGGCTGCAGGACTGGGCTATAAAGAGCCTCATTTTAGGACTTCAGCCAATGCTGGAGGGGTAGATACGGAACCCCCCATGGCGTAGAGGAAGCCTGACATTGCCTGCACTGCCCTCCTCTCAGTCACTCACTCGGCTGCAAACCTCACTAATGAGCACAGGGGCTCCCACCCCCTTAGCGCGTCCCAGCAAAGTTCTCCTGCCATTCGGTTTCAAGGAGTGATTCCCCAATTCCACATCAGCAATGCCCCATCCTTCCAGCAGATAGAGGAAGGAAAACCCAGTCATATGGAACGGGAGCAGCACGTCGTCTGGGAAAGCGCTAGGCAAAGACAATAGGCAGAACATGCCCAAACTTACCAGTTTCTAAAATACTATATTCTGTCACACAGTTGTTTTCACCACTTCGACATATAGTTGGTGCCAGACAACCCCAGTTGGAGGATGCATCCTTACAGGTGAAGCACAGCAGTGAGTGAGCTGCAAAAGGAAAACACACCCCACATTAGAGACTTGCAGGAATATGTTATTTGTTCCTGGTCTACAATCCTCATCCCTGTCACCTGCTGCAAATGGGCATCAAAATGGACCACATCCTGATGTTCTCAGCCGCTATTTCAGGCCAAACTCTCATTAAAGCCAGTGATAGGTTTCCCTGTGCATCGACTGAGTAAGGACTTCAGGATTGGACCCAAAACAAAGAGGGGGAAATTTTCGAAGGCAGAAATGGCAGCTGGGTATCCAACTGCTATTTATGCCTCTGAAAAGTTCCCCCAACGCCCTCCGTGAATCCAATTTGTAAATAATTTCTCAGCATGTTCCTTTCCAAAACCATAATGTTACAGACAGAGTAATAAGGTTATAAGAAAAAATAAGCATGGACTTCTCAAGAAAACATCATGCCAAACCCACCTCATTTCCTTCTTTGATAACTAGCCTAGTGGATAGGGGAAAGCAGTAGGTGTGATATAGTTTGATTTTGACACAGTCCTATATGACATTCCCATAAGCAAAGTAAAGACAGGTGTTCTAAATTAAATTCCTATAAGCGGGTGCACAAATGATTGCAAGACTGTTATCAATGGTTCAGTGTCAAACTGGGAAGGCGAATCCTGTGGGGCCCTGCAGAGGCCAGTACTGGGTCCGGTACTGTCCAATCTTTTCATTAATAATTTGGGTAATGGAGTGGAGAGTATGCTTATTACATTTGCAGATGATGCCAAGCTGGGAGGAGTTGCAAGCACTTTGGAGGGCAGGATTAGAATTCAAAATGACCTTGACAAATTAGAGAATTGGTCTGAAATCCACAAAGTGAAATTCAAGGACGTTAAGTGCAAAGTACTACAGTTCAGAAGGAAAAATCAAATGCACAGCTACAAAATAGGGAACAACTAGCGAGGTGGAAGCACTGCTGAAAAGGAGCTGAGGGTTATAGTTGATCACACATTGAATATGAGTCAACAATGTGATGCGGTTTAAAAAACGGCTAATATCATTCTCGAGTGTAGTAACAGGAGTCTTGAATGTAAGACAGAGGAGGAAATTGTCCTGTTCTATTTGGCACTGGTGAGGCCTCAGCTGGAGTACTATGTCCAGTTCTGGGCACCAAAAGAGGTGGACAAATTGGAGAGAGTCCAGAGGAGAGCAACAAACTGATAAAAGGTTTAGAAAACCTGAACTGTGAGGCTTCCGAGGGAAGTTGTGGAATCCCAGTCGTTGGAGGTTTTAAAGAAGAAGTTGGACAAACACCTGTCAGGGATGGTCTAGGTTTACTTGGTCCTGCCTCAGCATAGGGGGCTGGACTTGATGACCTCTTGAGCTCTCATCAACATGACATTTCTATGATTCTATGACACTAGCTAAGAGAGTGAACATGCCTCCCTCTACGGGTTGGTCCAAGCAATTTCAACAACCTCCTTCTTATAGCTACAAGTGTTCTCCTTTCGTTTGAGTGATACAGGCCTGCAGTTTGGGGCTCAAGACCCTAGGTTCAGTCTCCTCTGATTACCATGTCTGTATTATGTAGTCACTGTTACATACAGAAGACGTGCCATCCCAGATCAGACCATATGTTCCAGTTGTTCAGCATCCTACCTTCTGCAGTGATCATTGCCTGATGCTTCATAGGAAGGCACAAAAATCACCAGTGCACCTGGGCTAATATGCATGGGGGAAACAACTCCTTCCTGGCTAGAGCTGGTCCAATATTTTATAAGGTCTAATTTGCAAAGAGACAGGTGCCAATGGATGGTGGGTGGCAATCGAGATATGAGCTCACACTCGCTCTGACAAACGAAGTGGGAATGACATGATGTGTTATTTATAGATGGGTATCACATGGAAGACCAGAGAATTCATTCTGACTTGCCAAACAAGCTTGGTTATTATTATTCTTACAGTGTCAGCATCATGCTAGATGCTTTATAGAAACAAATAGAGAGGCAAGGTGCATTTCCTAGAGCAGTGGTGGGCAACCTGCGGCCCGCGGGCAGCACGCGGCCCGTCACGGTAATTCGCTGGTGGGCCGCCAGTTTGCTTACATTTGCATGGCCGCCCGCGAACCGCGGTCACTGATATATTTATAGGTACATTTTTTAAATGTCCTTTGATTTGAAACTGTCCAATTGCTCTGGGGCTAATCTGCGTTCCTAGCACAGTAACCCTAACCCAACCCCCATCCAATCGTGTGTTCAACCCCCTTATTACACTGTGTCTTATTTTAGACTATAAACTCTCCAGGGCAGGGACTGCTTTTTAATGTTTGTAAGCCGGCAAAATGGGCCCTGAATCATCTAGGCTGACCTCCTATAAAACACAGGCCAGAAAACTGCCCCCAAAATAATTCCTAGAGCAGAGCTTTTAGAACAACAGCCAATTCTGATTTAAAAATGGCCAGTGATGGAGACTCCACCATGACCCTGGGTAAATTGTTCCAATGGTTAATGACCCTCACTCATAGGCGTGCGCAGCACATTTCATTAGGGTGTGCACCCAGGGAATTTTTTTTTTTTTAAAGGCAAACATTTATTGAATACTCAGTCATAAAGGACATTATGTTTATTCATCCAACAAACTAAAGGAACTAAAACTTAACTAAATTTATTTATTTTTTTAATTAACAACCAAACTTTACTTAAAAAATGAGACACAAAATACCACATTTTTGCTGTAGTGATAACCAGGCGTATACAAAGATACAGTCAGTTTTCATGATCTTTATCTTTAACCAGATAATGAGCTAACCCAAACTGACCAAAACACATTACAGTTTCTTCATCTTCCTGTCCTAGAGAATGAGACGTCGCTCACCAGGTTGTTTTATTTGTGATAGATTCATAGATTCTAGGACTGGAAGGGACCTCAAGAGGTCATTGAGTCTAGTCCCCTGCCCTCATGGTGTTACGGACTTAAATTCCTCAATCACATCATTGTAATTAACTGACGAAGCCAATTCTTGGTCAATGTACAAAATCATGAGGGAGTCGAGGTGCTGTTGGGACTTCGTACTTCTTAGTTTGTTTTTTACATGTGCTAGTTTTGAAAAGGCCCTTTCACATGAACAGCTTGTCTGCTCCTTTTCTCAACAACGAACTCATCCATATTTTAAAATTAAATGGGGGTATCATATGGTTGAATTAAAACGTAAAGCCACGGGCTTGTTATGCTATTTCAGTAGAGTTCACGCGACAAAGATTACAAACACTGTAGACGCTGCGCTGGGCATGCCTGATGCGGCCGCTTATATAGGTCAAAGAATTTTCTAGAATAGTGGTCGGAGGGGAGGGGAGGACCAATGGTAATGCGGCGCCGCAGTAGTGGGGACGCAGGCTGCGAGCGAACGCGGGCTTTCTATAGAGAGCGTATCATGCGATTAAATTAAAATGCAAAGCCACTTTTTTTTTGAGACATTAGAGCAGGTGTGGGCAAACTTTTTGGCCCGAGGGCCACATCGAGGTTCCCAAATTGTATGAAGGGCCCGGTAGGGAAGGCTGTGCCTCCCTGAACAGCCTGCCCCTGCCCCCATCCGACCCCCAGCCACTTCCTGCCCCCCCGACTGCCCCCCTCAGAATCCCCGACCCATCCTGCTCCTTGTCCGTCCGCCCCCCCCCGAGACCCCCTCAACCACCACCCCAGGACCCCACCCCCCACTAACCCCCCCGCTCCCTGTCCCCTGACTGCCCCGACCCCTATCCACCCCCCGCCGAGTCCTGACAGACCCTCGGAACGCCCACGATCCAACCCCCCCTTCCCCGTCCCCTGACCGCCCCCCCCAGAACCTCTGCCCCATCCAACCCCCTGTCCTCTGACTGTCCCCGGGACTCCCTGCCCCTTATCCAACCCCCCCAGTCCTGGCCCCCTTACCATGCTGCTTACCCCCGCCTCTCCCCTCTCCCACAGCCTCAGGGCGCCACGTCCAGGAGTGGCCCTGGACAGCGCTGAAGCAGCGTGGCTCCGGCGGGACTTGAGCTCCTCCCACTCTGCCCGCCGGAGCTCGCAGCCCTGCCCCCTTACCACGTGGCTCTGAGCGGGAGGAGCTCCGGTCCTGCCGGAGCCACGCCGCTGCAGCGCTGTCCAGGGCCGCTCCTGGACACGGCATGCTGAGGCGCCGGGGAATGGGGGAAGGCGGGGGGAGTCTTCCTGGCCGGGAGCTCAGGCGGGCCGGGCAGGACGAGCTTGCCCACCCCTGCATTAGGCTGTGCCTGGGCACACCCCGTATGCACACCTAGGCCCTCACTGTTCCAAATTTATGCCTTATTTCCAGTCTGAATTTGTCCAGCTTCAACTTCCAGCCATTGGATCATGTTATTGCATTCTCTGCTCGATTGAAGAGCCCATTATTAAGTACAGTAACTCCTCCCTTAAAGTCATCTCGGTTAATGTTGTTTCGTTGTTATGTCGCTGACCAATTAGAGAACATGCTCGTTTAAAATTGTGCAATGTTCCCTGATAACGTTGTTTTGCAGCCACCTGCTTGCAGAAAGAGCAGCCCTTTGGAACTAGCTGGTGGGGGCTTGGAACCAGGGTGGACCGGCAGCCTCCCATCCATCAGCTCCCTGCTCCCCTAAGTTCCCTGTGCGGCAGTGGCCGGAGCCCCGGGCCCTTTAAATCGCCACCAGAGAGCCGGGGCTCCCGGCCGCCGCCGCAGCTACCGCTACCAGGGGTCTCCGGCGATGATTTAAAGGGTCCGGGGGTCCCAGCCGCTGCGACTGCAGCCGGAGCCCTGGGCCCTTTAAATCTTGATTTAAAGGGCCCGGGGATTTAAAGGCCCACTTCTTTTGGTTGCAGCCCCGCCCCCTTCCAGTTGAGGCCCCGGCCCCTGCTGAGGACTCCGGCCCTGTGTACCATACCGGTAAGTCCTTTAAGTTACTTTCACCCCTGAGCGTGAGGCTACATTAACAATGTGTTAACCCTTGAGGGCTCAGCCGAGTGCTAGTTGATCATTCAGCATTAAGGCATTGCCTGGGAATTATCCCACCCTCTGACTTTACCACCTCAACCAAGCTTCACAATTATCATTGCTGTGTACAGTATTAAATTCTTTGTTTAAAACTTATACTGTATATATGTGTGTGTATATATATATATAGTCTTTTATCTGGCGAGAAATATTTCCCTGAAACCTAACCCCGCCTACTATCAAACTGCCCCAGACCTCCTTATTTTTAAAACCAGATGAGCTCAGGAAGAGGTGGAGGAGTAAAATTATCCTCCATTAAAAATCAACCAGTGGCTCCTCCAACCGGAACCTACTGCTGTGACCCCCGTCCAATATTACTGGGATTCCACTGCAGCATTGTAAGAACGCAGGGCCTGAGTCTGATCTCACTTGTGCCGATGCTCCACTGCGCCAGCTTCTCTGAATTCAGTGCAGTTACTCCTGATTTACTCCACTGTATCTGGGATCATGATCAGACCCTTATGTTTTTAGGTGATTACAGCAGAAGAACGTGCAAAGTTATGGTTGCAAGAAAGCAATGCTGAGAAGCCCTGATCGCCCTGAGTAAAAGAGCCTGGCTCAGAGGATAACCGTATAAAAGATTTCTTTAAGAGATGACTAGACAGGTCTCTAGGGCTAGTCAGCCTCCCCCCCGCCCATCCCCCTCTAGGCCTCTCAAGACATGCTGCTGTTGGAAGGAGCTCAGATCCACAGAAGCGTGCTCCCTCTTGCATCCAGACCACTGCATCCCCCTAAGCATCATGAAACGGAGATAACTTGCTGTGCCTGTGTAATTCCGACAGACCCCCGGGTTGTCAGCGGGCCGGATCGAACTGGGGCCCTCTGGAGCTTAGTGCATGAGCCTCTCCAGCAGGAGCTAAAAGCCAACTGGCTGTTAGCCAGGGCCGGCTCTAGGCCCCAGCTTAGCAAGCAGGTGTGTGGGGCAGCAAACGGGAAAGGGCGGCTTCCCGGGCGGTCTTAGGGCGGCACTGTCAAGGCTGTATCCCTACTTTGAACTTTAGGGTACAAATGTAGGGGCCTGCATGAAAACTTCTAAGCTTATCTACCAGCTTAGCTCTGGTCCGCTGCCACCATCTTAAGAATTCCCTCCCTGGGAAGCCTTGAGAAACCTTTCACCAATTCCCTGGTGAATACAGATCCAAACTCCTTGGATTTTAAACAAGGAGAAATTGACCCTTCCCCCCTCCTTCCTTTCACCAACTCCTGGTGAATACAGATCCAAACCCCCTTTGGATCTTATAACAAGGAGAAATTGACCCTTCCCCCCTCCTTCCTTTCACCAACTCCTGGTGAATACAGATCCAAACCCCCTTTGGATCTTAAAACAAGGAGAAATCAATCAGGTTTTTAAAAAGAAGGCTTTTAATTAAAGCAAAAGGTAAAAATCATCTCTGTAAAATCAGTATGGAAAATAACTTTACAGGGTAATCACTTAAAGAGCTCAGAGGAATCCCCTCTGTCTTAGGTTCAAAGTATAGCAAACAAGATAAGCACTCTGGCAAAAGGTACATTTACAAGTTGAGAAAACAAAGTAAATCTAAGACGCCTTGCCTGGCTTTTACTTACAATTTTGAAATAAGAGAGACTTGTTTAGAAAGATGGGGAGAACCTGGATTGATGTCTGGTCCCTCTCAGTCCCAAGAGCGAACAACCCCTTAAACAAAGGACACACACAAAAGCCTTTCCCCCCCCAAGATTTGAAAGTATCTTGTCCCCTTATTGGTCCTTGGGGTCAGGTGTCAGCCAGGTTACCCGAGCTTCTTAACCCTTTACAGGTAAAAGGATTTGGAGTCTCTGGCTAGGAGAGATTCCATAGCACTGTACACAGGAGAGCTGTCACCCTTCCCTTTATAGTTATGACAGGCACGGCAGTGGCTTTCGGTTCCCTCTTCGGCGGCCCGCCAGTGGCAGCTTTTTTTTCCCCCTTCGCCGCTTAGGGCGGCAAAAAAGGTAGCGCCAGCCCTGCTGTTAGCTAAGGCTGTAGACCAGACTCATTTTATCTCTCTCGCTAAGTGGTCTCGGTGCCATTAGATGGGACAGAACACCACGCCCAGGAGGGGTGTGGGTTACATCTGCACTGAGCTATTTTTGTTACATCCACACAAGCTAGTGGTCAAAAGACAGCCAATGCACCAGCTGTGGCTTCGCACTACCAAGCAGCTGGCTGCAAAGGGAGGTTTGCAGAAGTGCCAGTTCCCTATTGTAATTATGCAAAGTGTGGGCCATTAATGTTGGTTTGGAATCTTGATGACTCCCATTAACCAGGACCATTGTCTGCAGATGGTTGTGTTTACCTGTGAGTCTTCCTGTATATGTGTGTGCTGGCAAGTGGGCAATGAAGTCTTGCAGTGACATGTGATCATGTCACCTGAACTGGAATCCATCTTTAACCTGGTGCTTTTCCAGTGAGGGGGGGGTGGAAACCCAGAGGGACAAAGGGTTCCCGCCTTATGCAAAAGATATATAAAGGGGTGGAAGAGAACAAAGGGGGAGAGGAGCCATCATGAAGAATCCCCTAGCTATCACCTGAGCTGGAACAAGAGCTGTACCAGGGGAAAGAATTGTGCCCAGGCCTGGAAGGTGTCCAGTCTGAGAAAAAACTTACTGAAGCATCTCTGAGGGTGAGATTATCTGTATTTAGCTTGATTAGACATAGATTTGCGCATTTTACTTTATTTTGCTTGGTGACTTACTTTGTTCTGTCTGTTACTACTTGGAACCACTTAAATCCTATTTTCTGTATTTAATAAAATCACTTTTTATTTAGTAATTTACTCAGAGTATGTATTAATACCTGGGGGAGCAAACAACTGTGCATATCTCTCTATCAGTGTTATAGAGGGCGAACAATTTATGAGTTTGCCCTGCATAAGCTTTATGCAGGGTAAAACGGATTTATCTGGGTTTAGACCCCATTGGGAGTTGGGCATCTGAGTGCTAAAGACAAGCACACTCCTGTGAGCTGTTTTCAGGTAAACTTGCAGCTTTTCATAGATTCATAGATTCTAGGACTGGAAGGGACCTCGAGAGGTCATCGAGTCCAGTCCCTTGCCCGCATGGCAGGACCAAATACTGTCTAGACCATCCCTGATAGACATTTATCTAACCTACTCTTAAATATCTCCAGAGATGGAGATTCCACAACCTCCCTAGGCAATTTATTCCAGTATTTAACCACCCTGACAGTTAGGAACTTTTTCCTAATGTCCAACCTAAACCTCCCTTGCTGCAGTTTAAGCCCATTGCTTCTTGTTCTATCCTTAGAGGCTAAGGTGAACAAGTTTTCTCCCTCCTCCTTATGACACCCTTTTAGATACCTGAAAACTGCTATCATGTCCCCTCTCAGTCTTCTCTTTTCCAAACTAAACAAACCCAGTTCTTTCAGCCTTCCTTCATAGGTCATGTTCTCAAGACCTTTAATCATTCTTGTTGCTCTTCTCTGGACCCTTTCCAATTTCTCAACATCTTTCTTGAAATGCGGTGCCCAGAACTGGACACAATACTCCAGCTGAGGCCTAACCAGAGCAGAGTAGAGCGGAAGAATGACTTCTCGTGTCTTGCTCACAACACACCTGTTAATACATCCCAGAATCATGTTTGCTTTTTTTGCAACAGCATCACACTATTGACTCATATTTAGCTTGTGGTCCACTATAACCCCTAGATCCCTTTCTGCCGTACTCCTTCCTAGACAGTCTCTTCCCATTCTGTATGTGTGAAACTGAATTTTTCTTCCTAAGTGGAGCACTTTGCATTTGTCTTTGTTAAACTTCATCCTGTTTAACTCAGACCATTTCTCCAATTTGTCCAGATCATTTTGAATTATGACCCTGTCCTCCAAAGCAGTTGCAATCCCTCCCAGTTTGGTATCATCTGCAAACTTAATAAGCGTACTTTCTATGCCAATATCTAAGTCGTTAATGAAGATATTGAACAGAGCCGGTCCCAAAACAGACCCCTGCGGAACCCCACTCATTATGCCTTTCCAGCAGGATTGGTAACCATTAATAACAACTCTCTGAGTACGGTTATCCAGCCAGTTATGCACCCACCTTATAGTAGCCCTATCTAAATTGTGTTTGCCTAGTTTATTGATAAGAATATCATGCGAGACCGTATCAAATGCCTTACTAAAGTCTAGGTATACCACATCCACAGCTTCTCCCTTATCCACAAGACTCGTTATCCTATCAAAGAAAGCTATCAGATTGGTTTGACATGATTTGTTCTTTACAAATCCATGCTGGCTGTTCCCTATCACCTTTGGGACAAGTGATTCAGACCCTGGGTCTGTGTTGGAGCAGACGGGAATGTCTGGCTCAGCAAGACAGGGTGCTGGAGTCCTGAGCTGGCAGGGAAAACAGGAGCAGAGGTAGTCTTGGTACATCGGGTGGCAGCTCCCAAGGGGGTTTCTGTGATCCAACCCGTCACAACTTTATTGTCTAATCCAGTGATTCTTAACCTTTTCCATACCAGGTTCCAACAGCAAAGAGGGTGGGGACACTGCTCCCTGCCTTCTAGGTGCAGAGAGAGGGAGGGGAGTCACCAGTAGAGCTGGCCAGGACAGAGAAGCTCCATCCTGTGAAAAAGTTCCAGTTGGCGATAAATCTTTCTGTCCCAAATCCGGATGAAAAGTTAAAACCTCATGGGGGTGATGGGGAAGGGACTGAAAAGTCAAACGTGTTTCAGACTTTTAAAAATGGTTTTTAAAACACAAAATAAGTTCCCAGAATGCCTGGCTAGCACGCTCTTCAGCACCCTGATCTCCCAGCACCCCAGGCCGCCGACCTCCCGGCCTGGCAGGCCGCCTGGCTGCCCTGGCTCCTTGATGCCTCCAGCTGCCCGACTCCCCATTGGCCCAGCTGGCTGTGCAGCCCAAGACACCAAGGAGCAGGGCAGCCCCGCAGAGGGGGAGGCAGGCAGCACTGGGAATTGGGTAGCTCAAGGAGTGGGGCAGCCTGCCAGGCAGGCAGATGGGAAGACAGGCAGCAAGTTGTTCCAAGGAGCAGGGCAGGTGGGAATTGTTGGGCAGACCAGGAAGCTGGCTGTCTGGGGTGTCAGCTGTGAGGAGAGTCAGGCAGCCTGGCAGTCCCCAGGTAGCACGTGGAGAGCCAGCTAGCATGGGGCTCCAGGGAGTGGGGTGGCCCACCAGGTAGGGAGTCAGGAGAACCAGGGATTCCAGTGAGTGGGCAGCCAGCAGGGACAGAGGAGCTACTGGTGGCCCATCTCCCATACTTCCCTCCAGGCGTGCTACTGATGAGCTGGGGGATGAGCTGGCAGGAAGTCAGGCCAGTTTCTCTCAGAAGGTTCTGCCAAATCGACATGTTCCCGCAGAACATTCTGATATTGTCAAACCCCAGCCCAGGCGAGAACCCCTAATTTAAACCCATTTCCTTCCCAAGACACTGCAAACTTCTCTCGGCTTTCTCCAGTCTGGTTTAAAATGTCCCAGAATATGAGGTTTCCACAGTTCTCTCATCATTTATTATTATTTAGTGCTGAATTATCGGGGCCGGTGGTACTGGCCTCTGTATTTCTGTTGCCTAAGGCTTGTCCATGAAAATGGGTTCCTGTGACCTTTCCTTTATTTAGTTTGCAAAGTCAAGCACTCGAAAGTTAGGTGTGATGAACCTGCAACGTCAGGGGACTACAACTCCCCTCAGTCCCTTCCCCACGGCACTTCCCTTTCCCCGGGGCAGGTAGGAGGAAGGACCCTGAGCAGAAAACGATGGGGCACTTTTGGGAGGCAGTAGCCGCATGGCTACCTAGCAGCTGCAGAGAAGTGTAAGTGGGGGGGATGGTCCTGCTATTGTGGGGAACTTTCCTGACTTCTGCACTACGCCGGTGAAATAGGCTAGCGGAAGGATCTGAGTCCTCGTTCCCACTTCCTTTACCCAGAGGCCTCCCTGCCTCGAGGGCTCCCCTTCCACGCTCCTGTCTGGCGGAGTCCATGTAACCCCAACAAGGCTGGGCCCAGGATTCCTGGGGGGCTCAACCCCCAATCCTGCTATCGTCACCTAGGACAGGGGCAGGCAAACTTTTTGGCCTGAGGGCCACATAAGGTTTTAGAAATTGTATGGAGGGCTGGTTAGGGGAGGGGGTCGTGGCATGGCCCCCACCTCCTATCTGTCCCCCCCCGGATTCCTGCCCCATCCAACGCCCCCCATTCCCAGATGGCCCCCCTCCCAGGACCCTGGCCCCATCCACACGCTCCCGCTCCCTGTCCCCTGACCATCCCCAGACCCCTGCCCCTGACTGCCCCCCACTGCCCCATCCAACCCCTCCTCTCATTCCTGACAGCCCCCCTGGCACTCTGCCCCATCCAACTCCCCCTCCTTCCTGTCCCCTGACCCCCTGCCAACCCCCCCTCCTTCCTGACTGCCGCCACGGGACCCCGCCCCCATTCAACCCCCTGTTCTCCCCCCACCCAACCGCCCCAACCCCTATCCACACCCCTGCCCCCTGACCACCACCCAGAACTCCCCTGCCCTCTATCCAACCCCCCCTGCTCCGTGCCCCCTTACCGCACTGCCTGGAGCACGGTGGCTGACAGCGCTACAGCCGCGCTGCCCGGCTGGAGCCCGGCCACGCCGCCGCTGCCACGCAGCACAGAGCACCGGATCAGGCCGGGCTCTGCAGCTGCGCTGCCCCAGGAGCTCACAGCCCCGCCACCCAGAGCATTGCGCCAGCGGCGGGGTGAGCTGAGGCTGCGGAGGAGGGGGAGCTGCGGGGGAGAGGCCGGGGGCAAGCCTCCCAGGCCAGGAGCTCAGGGGCCGGGCCGTAGTTTGCCCACCTCTGGGATAGGGAGTCCCCACTCCAGGGTGCTCTCTCTGCACTGGGCTCTTCCCTGACCCACTGATCATTACTTACAATTTAAAGCGAATAAAATGTATTTAATCAGCAATTAATTTAAAAAAGAATAAGGAAAAATGAAAGGAAAACACGTCACCCCGCTCTGTGCCCGGGAACATCACAAGCAGTGTCTCTGGAACGTCAGGGCAGTTCCGAGTCTGTTCCTTGTAGGTCCCAGGCCTCCTCCTCCAGCCCTGGCTGTGCTGCAGGGATGCTGCGGGTTGGACACTTGCAATGGCGGTGGCCACACACCTCCGGGCTTTGGGTGGTGGGACCCTTCTTCCCAGCGTCAGCCCCCCGTCAGGTTAAGATCCCCCTCCCAGTCTGGCCTGCAAGGACCCTTGGCTGGGGGTATCTTTCTGCACTGGGCCCTTTGCCCAAGGTCCCCCCTTGGCTGGCCCCAGTTGCTCACCGCACCCGGCTCCAGCCTGCTCCAGCTCCAGCTCCACTGTTCTAGCTCCGGCTCCACTTGGCCTCAGCACTGCCGCTGCTGCTCTGCCTCCAGCCCCCTGGGCTGCTTCTCTGGCCCTGTGGCTGCAACCCGGCTCCCAGCACAGGATCTGCTCTCCCTAGGCTGCTTCCGTGTCTCTCTCCCAGCTCTGACCTGCTTCCTGGCCCCTCTGGCTGACCCAGCTCTGCTCCCCAGCTCAGCTTGGGTCCCTGCTCTCTCCTTAGCTCGGCCCCACTCTGTCTGACCCAGGCAATTCCAGCTCACAGGGAGAATGGGACCCCCCTGGCCTCCTGACTCCCTGATTAGCCTGCCCGCCCTGTCAATCAGGCTGCCTGGAGCATTGGCTGCTCCCCATTGTTGCTGGAGCCTGTCAGTCTCAGGGTCCTGATTTCCCCTCGACCCTTCCCCTTTTGGTACTGGGAGCAAGCCAATCAAAACACCCCCACTGAATGTCAGTAAGGGGACAACAGTCCAGTCCCCTTACAGAAGCGATATGCAAAGAACGGTCTGCAGAGCCACGTGTGGAACAGACTGTGTGTGCCGGGCATTGCAGACAGGTGCTGGTCTGTGTGGGGCTTACAGGGGACCAGCAGAAGCTGGGCAAGGCAGGGCCGGTGCTACCATTTAGGCAAACTAGGCGGTTGCCTAGGGCGCCAAGATTTGGAGGCGCCAAAAAGCGGTGCCCCCAATTTTTTTTTATAGCATTCCTGGGCTGGGCTGCTGCGCGGTCGCCGCTCCACTTCTCCTGCCTCCCAGGCTTGCAGCGCCAATCAGCTGTTTGGCGCCGCAAGCCTGGGAGGGGAGGAGAATTAGAGCGGGGGCGGCGTGCTCGGGGAGGAGCAGAGGTGAGCTGGGGTGGGGAGCTGCCGCCCGGCTCCCTGGGCCGGGGGGGGGGGGTGCCTCAGGGCGGGGGAGGGGGAGCTGCCACAGGGGTCCCCACCCCAGCTCACCTCTGCTCCGCCCCCTCCCCGAGCAGCTGTTTGGTGCCGCAAACCTGGGAGGGGAGGAGAATTAGTGCGGGGGCGGCGTGCTCGGGGAGGAGTTGGAGCAGAGGTGAGCTGGGGTGGGGAGCTGCCACGGGGGGGGCGCCTCAGGGCAGGGGGGGCGGGGAGCTGGTGTGGGGCTGGGGGCGGGGGCGCAAGGTGGAAGTTTCGCCTAGGGTGCGAAACTTCCTTGCACCGGCCCTGGGGCAAGGAGCCAGTGCAGAGGGGCCCCAATGAGAGATACTGAGCCTGACCTGGAAACCTGGGAGCTCCTATTTGCTTGCATAGGGACTGGACTGGAGAGGGCACCCCATGCCCTAGGTCTGAAAAGACCTGACTCAAGTGGACTGTCCCAGGGACTCAAACAAGAGCCGCTATTACTTACTGTGAACTGTAACATCACAAAGGGTATTTGCAACCTTCCCTTTCCTGCCAGGCCTAGTAAAATACCCTTTCCATTAGCCATGGCTCAGAGCGGTTATTGGGACCCACCCCAGGGCTAGTCCCTATACAGCCTAGCAGCTGCAGAACGTTCACTGCTTGCCTCCAAGTCACAGCCCACCTGGCATGCTCATTCAGTACATCCGAGGATGGACACACAGGGGGCAGAATTAGGTTGCTAGGGCACTAAAACCTACCTGGCATTTGCTAGTTTTCGAGTGCTTGACTTTGCAACTGTAATGTAGGTTCTTGGGTGAGCTATTTAAGATTTAAATTACGGTAGCACCCAGGGACCCCAATCAGGGCACAGGGATGATGCTGGAGGAGCTGCTAAGGGGGGCAAGGGCAGCCGCAGCAATAGAAGAGCCCTCGGATAGGGTCAGCCTCATCCCACTGAATTGACTTGGGGGTGGGGCCAGCAGGATTCATTGCATTGGGGGCAGAGGGAGTGTGGCAGGGCGAAGACTCATGGCGCGGCACCTCCTGCTGGTCATCCTGGGAATTAGCTCTTCCAGCCCAGAGCGCCCTCTGCAGGCCAGTGTCTCACCTGTCGCTGGCCCCCCATGTCCCTCCCAGACCCCGGTGCCCCTGTTCCTTGGGGTGCTGCCCCCTGGCAGTGCCCCCACACTTTGGGTCTCCCCTCCCCAGGGAACCCCCAACCCCCTATCCCCACCTCACCTCAGTGGCTACTGCCAGTCACCATCTAGCCCCCACTCACTGGGGCAGACGGCAGTCTGCCAAGGCCACTCATCATTGGCAAGGGGGGTTTGGACCAGCTGCCTCTGCTTAAACCCAGGCTGCAGCCTCTGCAACCCTAGTACCCACTTGTGGGCCCTGAACTCGGCCTGTAGCCTGGGGCTTTGTTAGGTTGGATCTCCCCCAGCTCCCTCTGCCCTTCCCCAACCCTGTTCCACCTCAGGTCCCCTCCTCAGCTTCCCAGGCAGCCAGGTCCTTCTCTCTCAAGAGGCTAGAGAGAGAGTGTCTGTTCTTCTGGCCCACCGCCCTCCCATAAGGGCCAGCTGGGCCCTGATTACCCTGGCTACAGCTGTGGCTGCTTCCCCAATCTGCCTCTCTTTTCCCAGCTGCAGCCCTCTCCAGGGCTGTTCTAACTCCTCCGGGCAGGAGCGGGGTGTCCACTCCGCTACAGGGAGGCATTAATAGAATTTGGGAGCAGAAGAAGCAGGGACCACTCCTCTTTCTCTACACCACCCCATGCCCCACTTCTTCCCCTGCTAGGCTCTGCCCGTGCTCCACTTCTTCCCTCGATGCCCTGCTTTGAGATCTTCCCTCAGAGACCTATATATTTTCAGAGCTCTATGGCAACTATTGCAAGGAGGGCATATAGGGCATTCATCTGTTAAAGGGTTTCCACTGAGAAAATGGGAGATAGCTACACACAGGACCACCAGAGCAGATGGGGAAGGGTGCACACATGAACTGCCGGAGGCATATGGGAGTAGGTGGTGTGACGTTGTGCAGTCTATATGGTTTTATAAAAACATAATAAGAAGTGAATATAATGTAACTGGAATAGTTTTATAAAAATATGATAAGTGAATATAATGTAACTGGAATATGCTTCATGCAAAAGGTCTCTTGTAAGGTATCATTACAAAGCTTATAATCTACTGAGTGTGATCATCCCATTTGTATAAATGTACCACTCTTGTATCTAAAACTAGAAATATGAAATATAACTCTGAGGGCCTATTGTAATTATGTAAAGTGTGGGCCATTAATGATGGTTTGGAATCTTGATGACTCCCATTAACAAGGACCATTATCCGCAGATGGCTGTGTTTACCTGTTAGTCTTCCTGTATATGTGTGTGCTGGCAAGTGGGCAATGAAGTCTTGCAGTGACATGTAATCATGTCACCTGAACTGGAATCCATCTTTAACCTGGTGCTTTTCCAGTGAGGGGGGGGGGGGTGGAAACCCAGAGGGACAAAGGGATCCCGCCTTATGTAAAAGATATATAAAGGGGTGGAAGAGAACAGAGGGGGAGGAGGAGCCATCATGAAGGATCCCCTAGCTATCACCTGAGCTGGAACAAGAGCTGTACCAGGGGAAAGAATTGTGCCCAGGCCTGGAAGGTGTCCAGTCTGAGGGTATGTCTACACTACGAGAGTAGTTCGATTTTACTTAAATCGAATTAGTGGAACCGATATTACAAAGTCGAACGTGTGCATCCACACTACGAACAGTAATTCGACTTTGTGAGTCCACACTAATGGGGCAAGCGTCGACATTGGAAGCGGTGCACTGTGGGCAGCTATCCCACAGTTCCCGCAGTCCCCGCTGCCCATTGGAATTCTGGGTCGAGCTCCCAATGCCTGCTGGGGAAAAAAATGTGTCGAGGGTGGTTTTGGGTAACTGTCGTCATTCAACCGTCACTCCCGCCCTCCCTCCCTGAAAGCGCCGGCGGGCAATCAGTTCGCGCACTTTTCTGGTGAGTGACAGCGCGGACGCCACAGCACTGCGAGCATGGAGCCCGCTGCGACCATCGCTGCAGTTATGGCCGTTGTCAACACCTCGCACCTTATCATCCACCTTTTTCAGAGGCAGATGCTGAGAAATCGGGCGAGGAGGCTACGGCAGCGCGGTGAGGACATTAAGTCTGAGAGTGGCACAGACCTCTCGCAAAGCACGGGACCCCGCGCCGTGGACATCATGGTGGCAATGGGTCATGTTGATGCTGTGGAACGGCGATTCTGGGCCTGGGAAACAAGCACGGACTGGTGGGACCGCATAGTGCTGCAGGTCTGGGATGAATCACAGTGGCTGCGAAACTTTCGCATGCATAAGGGAACTTTCCTTGAACTTTGTGAGTTGCTGTCCCCTGCCCTGAAGCGCAAGGACACCTGGATGCGAGCAGCCCTGACAGTCCAGAAGCGAGTGGCCATAGCCCTCTGGAAGCTTGCAACGCCAGACAGCTACCGGTCAGTCGCGAACCACTTTGGCGTTGGCAAATCTACCGTGGGGGTTGCTGTGATGCAAGTAGCCAACGCAATCGTTGAGCTACTGCTCTCAAAGGTAGTGACCCTGGGAAACGTGCAGGTCATCATAGATGGCTTCGCCGCAATGGGATTCCCAAACTGCGGTGGGGCTATAGATGGAACTCACATCCCTATCCTGGGACCGGAGCACCAGGCCAGCCAGTACATTAACAGAAAGGGCTACTTTTCAATGGTGCTGCAAGCACTGGTGGACCATAGGGGACGTTTTACCAACATCAACGTCGGATGGCCGGGCAAGATACATGACGCTCGTGTTTTCAGGAACTCTGTTCTGTTTAGACGGCTGCAGGAAGGTATTTACTTCCCGGACCACAAAATAACTCTTGGGGATGTGGAGATGCCTATAGTGATCCTCGGGGACCCAGCCTACCCGCTAATGCCCTGGCTCATGAAGCCCTATTCAGGCGCCCTGGACAGTGAAAAAGAACTCTTCAACTACCGGCTGAGCAAGTGCAGAATGGTGGTGGAGTGTGCTTTTGGACGTCTCAAGGGGAGATGGAGAAGCTTACTGACTCGCTCTGATCTCAGCGAAACCAATATCCCCATTGTTATTGCAGCTTGCTGTGTGCTCCACAATTTCTGTGAGAGCAAGGGGGAGATGTTTATGGCGGGGTGGGAGGTTGAGGCACATCGCCTGGCTGCTGATTACGCCCAGCCAGACAGCCAGGCGATTAGAAGAGCCCAGCGGGACGCGCTGTGCATCCGGGAGGCTTTGAAAGCTAGGTTCCACAGTGAGCAGGGTAACCTGTGACTATTAATTTTGTTTAAAGAGAAGCTGAACCTGCCACCGTTTCTTTACCCAGTTAATGTTGACTATCCTCTCCAGTTACATACCCCCTTCACCCCGTTTCCCTCCTTCCAACACACCTTAAAAAATAAAATAAATGGAACTTTGTTCATTAAGACCGTTTTCTTTATTAAGGGTTTCGTGGTAAAGGGTTGAAACTGGGACGCAGACTGTGGTGGGGAGCGGGTGTAGTGATGGAAAGGACGCTTCTAAACTCGAGGAATGACAGGCTCCTGCTCCTAGAGCGGTCCGCAGTGGTGGACTGGTTGTTTCAACGGAGCCTGCCACCCCTCCTTTTCGGGACTCTGTGTGTGGGGGCTATGTGACTTTGTGGCGGGGGAGGACGGTTACAGATCCCCTGCTGCGTGGCTCTGTCATCCAGGCTAAGGACCGGTGCATAAGATCTGTAACCGCCCTCCCCCGCCACAAACTCACATAGCCCCCACACACAGAACATGAAAACCACCTCCCAGACTGACCAGGGTGCCTAGTGACTGCAATGTCTGTACCTTGGTAAAGGTGACTGTCCTCTCCAATTACCAACCCCCTTTCTCCCTTCAGACACACTCTCCTCTAAAAGAACCTGACGGAAACAGTAATTAACAGAAACGTATTTTTTATTAACAACTACACAGTTAGGGGATGACACTGGGACGGGGGCTTGGGTGAGGTGCTTTTGGAGTGAAGGAAAGGACTTATCAAAACTTTGGAAGTGAGAGCCGTCTGGTACTTGAGCAGTCGGCAGGGGTGGAGTGACTGTTTTCACGGCCCCTGCCGCCCCTCCTTCTTGGGACTTTGGGTGAGGGGGGGATGGGGCTTTGTGGCGGGGGAGGGCGGTTAGAGATAGACTGCAGCGGGGCTCTGTCCTCTTGCCTCCAGTCCTGCAGAACATCTACAAGGCGCCGGAGCGTGTCCGTTTGCTCCCTCATTAGTCCAAGCAGCGTTTGAGTTGCCTGCTGGTCTTCCTGCCGCCACCTGTCCTCCCGTTCGCTGTGTGATCGCTGGTATTGCGACATGCTCTCCCTCCACTGGGTCTGCTGTGCCGCCTTGGCTCGGGAGCAGCCCATAAGTTCGGAGAACATCTCGTCCCGTGTCCTTCTCTTACGGCGCCTAATCTGCGCCAGCCTCTGGGAGGGGGATGCCGGGGTAGGTCGGGAGACACTCGCAGCTGTGGGATGGGAAAAAGGGAGTGAATTCCTCACAGAGATACATTTTTATGAACAATGAACATAGTCTTTCTCTGTGAACAAGACCATGCACAGCACCTATCACATGCGCACTCAGGACAAGGTCGAATTTTCGGCCTTCCCATTCACTGCCTGGGGTCTTGGAGTACAGATCACAGAAGCGGGGCAGGACAGCGGAATTCGGGTAGCAGGCGGACATGGTAGGCCATAGACTTTTGGCTGCTGAAAGCTCAATTTAAAGCAGTGCCCTCCTTTCACGTTCAAAGCAATGCCCCTAGAGTTGGCCAGTTCCTGCTGCCGGCAATCCGGCCAGCATGAACTCTGCCCCTGTCCCACCCCCCTCGCGGCTGTCCCCGGGAAAGATCACTGTATGCTGCCCCTGTCCCGCCTCCACCGCGTGGCTGTAAACCGCCGGTTACACTTATGTAAAGGAACAGGCAATCAGTCCCAATACTAACATTCCCCTAATTTAAAGCAGGTCACCATGAGTGATATCACTTTGATGAGGATTTCGGACACCGAGAAAGACCGAATGCTGCGTGAATGCCAGCAAAAACCAGGGCCGTATGCGGCCATGCTGTGCGAGGCACTGATCCCAGAGTACCTGCTGATAGCCTGGCGCGGAAAAGTTTCCTACCATGGAGGACGCAATAAGGCCGCTCTCCCCAGGAACCTGATGCAAAGGCTTTCAAATTACCTCCAGGAGAGCTTCGTGGAGATGTCCCAGGAGGATTTCAGTTCTATCCCCGGACATATTGACCTAATTTTCCAGTAGCTGCACTGGCAAGGACTAAAATGTAGAGCGCCTAGGGCAAACTAATCATGAGAAACCGGACATTGTGAGATACTTTTGCAGTACTTGCACTGGCAAGGACTAAAAAGTTAAGCGCCTAGGGCAAAGTAATCATGAAAAACCCATTGTTAATATTCCATTCCTGTTCTGTTCCAAATAAATATTTACATGTTTAAAACACTTACCGACTGATCCTTCCCCTGGTTCAGGGTCACGGTTAACGCCTGGGGACGGTTGGTAGGGGATCTCCGTGAGGGTGATGAAGAGATCCTGGCTGTCGGGGAAATCAGCGTTGTAAGTGCTGTCGACTGCCTCGTCCTCCTCATCTCCTTCCTCATCTTCCCCGTCCGCTAACATCTCCGAGGAAGCGGCCGTCGACAATACCCCATCGTCAGAGTCCACAGTCAGTGGTGGGGTAGTGGTGGCGGCCGCACCTAGAATGCAATGCAGTGCCTCGTAGAAACGGCATGTCTGGGGCTGGGATCCGGAGCGTCCGTTTGCCGCTTTGGTCTTCTGGTACCCTTGTCTCAGATCCTTGATTTTCACGCGGCACTGCGTTGCATCCCGGCTGTATCCTCTCTCCGTCATGGCTTTGGAGATCTTCTCGTAGATCTTTGCATTCCGTTTTTTCGATCGCAGCTCGGAAAGCACGGACTCATCGCCCCACACAGCGATCAGATCCAAGACTTCCCGATCAGTCCATGCTGGGGCCCTCTTTCTATTCTGAGATTGCATGGTCACCTCTGCTGGAGAGCTCTGCATCGTTGCCAGTGCTGATGAGCTCGCCACGATGTCCAAACAGGAAGTGAGATTCAAACTGGCCAGACAGGAAAAGGAATTCAAATTTTCCCGGGGCTTTTCCTGTGTGGCTGGTCAGAGCATCCGAGCTCGGACTGCTGTCCAGAGCGTCAACAGAGTGGTGCACTGTGGGATAGCTCCCGGAGCTATTAACGTCGAATTCCATCCACACCTACCCAAATTCGACATGGCCATGTCGAATTTAGCGCTACTCCCCTCGTCGGGGAGGAGTATAGAAATCGATTTAAAGAGACCTCTATGTCGAACTAAATAGCTTCGTTGTGTGGACGGGTGCAGGGTTAATTCGATTTAACGCTGCTAAATTCGACATAATCTCCTAGTGTAGACCAGGCCTAAGAAAAAGCTTACTGAAGCATCTCTGAGGGTGAGATTATCTGTATTCAGTTTGATTACACATAGATTTGCGCATTTTATTTTATTTTGCTTGGTGACTTACTTTGTTCTGTCTGTTACTACTTGGAACCACTTAAATCCTATTTTCTGTATTTAATAAAATCACTTTTTATTTAGTAATTTACTCAGAGTATGTATTAATACCTGGGGGAGCAAACAACTGTGCATATCTCTCTATCAATGTTATAGAGGGCGAACAATTTATGAGTTTGCCCTGCATAAGCTTTATGCAGGGTAAAACGGATTTATTTGGGTTTAGACCCCATTGGGAGTTGGGCATCTGAGTGCTAAAGACAAGCACACTCCTGTGAGCTGTTTTCAGGTAAACTTGCAGCTTTGAGGCAAGTGATTCAGACCCTGGGTCTGTGTTGAAGCAGACGGGAGTGTCTGGCTCAGCAAGACAGGGTGCTGGAGTCCTGAGCTGGCAGGGAAAACAGAAGCAGGGGTAGTCTTTGCACATCAGGTGGCAGCTCCCAAGGGGGTTTCTGTGATCCAACCCGTCACAGGTGGGTGTCCTTTCCGGGTGCCTGAGAACAGGAAATAAAACTGAGCATCAGATAACAAGCTCTTGTTACACCCTCAGTCACAAGACTCAGCTTTTAAAAGAGAACTTGGGTTATTCTGAGAATTCACACCTTTTGTTTAAGGGTTTTGTGCAAGTAGAGATCTCAATGGCCAGTCACGAGCCAGCCTCCTTCTGCACCACCAGCTACACCCGGTACCTACACACACACACACTAGCCCCCGAACTAACTCACACACTGTGCTTCCACCCTGTTTTTAAAGAGGTAGCTCCCATTTCCCATATTGCATCATTTATATCCCCATTAGAAACATACACAATAATAAATAAATATTCAAAATATAAACAGCCGCCGTCTATTCCAGGGACCTCACACGTTCACCATTGAGATCCCCCTAGTGGTTCCCCATCGGCTGGTGAATCAAAGGTCTACATAACATTGCTCTTCTCTCATTAACTTCATATTGTACACCAACCTCCCCAGCCTTGTCCTACCATTGGTCATTCATACAGTCATCCACACAGCCCCTGTGCGTGGTATGGCCTCCCTTAGCTCTTCTGTGAGGTCCCTACACCTTTAAAGACACACCTCAGCCATGCAGCCTACTGTGAATCCAACAGACTTGTAGATCAATTGCCTTTTATTGTTCCCCTGTCCCTAATCTCCATCTGCTTGTCTGTCTGTCCTTCTTAACACAACGCACAGTCAAGCTGTGGAACTCGTTGCCAGAGGATGTTGTGAAGGCCAAACCTGTAACAGGGGTCAAAAAAGAACTAGATAAATTCATGCAAGAAAGGTCCATCAATGGCTATTAGCCAACATGGTCAGGGATGCAACCCCATGCTCTGAGGCTCCCTAAACCTCTGACTACCAGAAGCTACGACTGGACAACGGGATGTATCACTCAATAATTGCTCTGTTCTGTTCATTCCCTCTGGAGCTAGCCACAGTATAAGACAGCATCCTGGGCTAGATGGAGCCGTGCTAGTATGGCCGTTCTTAGGCAGTGACCTCCTCGGCCTGAAGACCAGCCCTCCTTGAATGTTTTGAAAATGCCCACCATTTTGCGGGTACAACCGTCAATAAATAATAATGTTCAGAAGATTCTCTCGGGTATCAGTATTTACACAGCACGGATCATCAGAATATCTGAACTGCTAACAGAAAGCCACCACCACCACCACCACAATCCTTATGTGTTTCATCTGGTTTCCTCCAACCCTCCTCTGAAGCACTTGAGCAATTAAAAAAAAAAAAATCTCTTTCACTTCCTCCATCTTTAACCTTCTTCCCCTCTGCGACTATTTTTGGTTGTAGCTGTGGTAAAGTTACATGAAAAAAGTTAGGTTGTCACTTTAAGAAAGTGATCTCTGAATTGGCTGTGTTTCCCTTTCAGCAATGTATTCTACTGTATTTATAAAGGTATTTTATTTATTTATAAATGGAGATAATCTATCGCCTAGAGCTGGAAGGGACCTTGAAAGGTCATTGAGTCCAACCTCCTGTCTTCACTAGCAGGACCAAGTACTGTTTTTGTCCCAGATCCCTAAGTGGCACCCTCAAGGATTGAACTCACAACCCTGGATTTAGCAGGCCAATGCTCAAACCACTGAGCTATCTCTCCCCCCAGGGAATGAAAGGGTTCAAGCCAGGGCCACTACTGTAAATAACCACGCCCAGATCAGTCCATACTGCAGGAATAAATGGATAAGGGACTGCAAAGATTTCAAGGTCCCCTCCCTGACATGCCTCTGTAGACTGAGGGGTGAGGATGCAGGACATACGAGGGCTTTTCCCCTAACCACGTGATTCCTCCAGTTTCCATGCAGATCTCAGGGATGTGTCAGAGGCCAGCACTGCCAACGCAGGGAGCGTTGTGCTTGGGAGCATGGCCCCTCTCTCCCTTATTCATAGAATATAAGGCCAGAAAAGACCACTGTGGTCATCTGGTCTGACCTCCTGCATACCATAGGCCATTGGACTGCCTTGAATTAATTCCTATTTGAACTAAAGCAGATCTTTTAGGAAAAAAAAGTCCAATCTCAGATGCAATTTATCTGGACCTGTTGATTTAAAAAAGTCCGACTCGAATAGCTGCTGTTTAACAGCCCTCTGGAATGCAGCCCTATTTCTATGGACACTACTGGCAGCTGTTGTTGCACTAGGTGTAATCTAGGGTTACCATACGTCCGGATTTTCCCAGACATGTCCGGCTTTTTGGGCTCCAAATCCCTGTCCGGGGGGAAATCCCAAAAAGCCGGACATGTCCGGGAAAATCGGGACATGCGGGGCCGGCGGTGCTGGGCCGGGGGCCGGGCCGGGGGCCGGCGGTGCCAAGCCGGGGACTGGGCCGGCGGTGCGGTGCCGGGCCGGGGGCCGGGGGCCGGGCCGGCGGTGCCGAGCTGGGGGCCGGGCCGGGGACCGGGCCGGCGGTGCCGAGCTGGGGGCCGGGCCGGGGACCGGGCCGGCGGTGCCGAGCTGGGGGCCGGGGCCGGGGGCCGGGCCGGCGGTGCCGAGCCGGGGGCCGGGGGCCGGGGCCGGGGGCCGGGGGGGTGCTGAGCCGGGGGCCGGGCCGGGGACCGGCAGTGCTGGGCGGGCCGGGGGTGCTCGGCCGGGGGCCCGGGGGCCGGGCCGGGAACCGGCAGTGCTGGGCGGGCCGGGGGTGCTCGGCCGGGGGCCCGGGGGCCGGGCCGGGAACCGGCAGTGCTGGGCGGGCCGGGGGTGCTCGGCCGGGGGCCCGGGGGCCGGGCCGGGGACCGGCAGTGCTGGGCGGGCCGGGGGTGCTCGGCCGGGGGCCCGGGGGCCGGGCCGGGGACCGGCAGTGCTGGGCGGGCCGGGGGTGCTCGGCCGGGGGCTGGCCCGGGGCCGGCACCCCAGCGCCCGAGCCGACCCAGGCTGGAGAAGCCGGGGGGGCCAGACTGGGCCGCGCCTCCTCCCCCCACACCCCCCTTACCTGCTTCAGGCTTCCCGCGAATCAAATGTTCGCAGGAAGCAGGGGAGGGGGCGGAGTTGGGGCGGGGACTTTGGGGAAGGGGCGGAGTTGGGGTGGGGGCATGGGCGGGGCTGGGGGCGGGGCCGGGGCCCCGTGGAGTGTCCTCCTTTTGGAGGCTCAAAATATGGTAACCCTAGGGGCGAGGCAGGGCTCCACAGTGGGAGGGCATGCACTGATTCAGGGCTACCCAGAACTCCCAATTCTCACAATAGCTGTTTTTTAAGCTTCTCCTGATGTCCTGCGTCTTTCTCACAAATTTTTGCCCTCTCAAAATGGCTGCCATTTCTCACAACGGGCAACGGGACTGAAGCCCCAGGCCAAAACAGCTGTGATTTCACAACAGCCTTGGCTGGTGTCAGTGAGGCTGCACCTAGTGAAGATGGCCACCATCTCCCACGGTTTCCAATGGCAATAAAGCCAGGCTGCTCCCAGGGAAGCTGGACTCCGTGGCTAGGAACCTATGAGGGGGCAGGGGACGGTAGGGCTAAGGGAGGCATAGGGGCATAAGGACGGAGGCTGATGGCAGAGTGAGGGGTCAGAGACTGAAGGAAAGGGAGGGAATGAGCAGGGGTAAGGGAATACCGAGCGCAGATGAATGTCAGGGTTGGAAAGGACCTCAGGAGGTCAGCTAGTCCAACCCACTGCTCAAAGCAGGACCAATCCCCAGGCAGATTTTTGCCCTAAATCCCTAAATGGCCCCTCAAGGATTGAACTCACAACCCTGGGTTTAGCAGGTCAAGAGAGTGTGGGGGAGAGTGCTTGGGACAGGGGACTGACGGGGGCGGGGAGGAGCTAGAGTGAAAGGGGGATGGGGAATGATATAATAGCAGTTCTCTCACCCCAGGGGCCAGGGCAGAATGAGCAGGCCCCTCTCTGGGGAGGCTGTTACTTTGTGTATGTCTTTCCAAGTGCGTTTGGACCCTGGAATGATCCCACACCACCGGGGTCAGTGTCTTCCCCAGAAAAGCTGGAAAACCAGACGAACAACAGTGGGGCTGGTTGTTGTTCCTGTACCAGCCTCTGGGCTCTGCGGTCTGTCTCATGCTAGTTTGGGGTTAGCAGCACCTTTGGACTTGATCCGGAGAGACAGGTGGGTCCCTATCAACTGTGGCATGTGTAACCCTTCTGCCAGGTGAAGGCAGCAGCAACAAGGGCCGGGTTCAATACCTAGGGGTTCCTCGTAACCCTACAACACAGAACTGGCTTGAGCCCCCGCCCAGTAATCTGGGAAAACTAAACAGCACCCCGCTAAGAGGCAGTACTTCCCCTCTCACAAGCATTGAGTCTGTGTATAACAAAAGAGAACTTGTATTAAAAGAGAAAGGCATTAGTTTGGGAAAATACCACAACCACATTCAAAACCGGGCAGTCATAAGTCAAACTGACCCTAGAGCGCGCTGGGCAGTGTCCTTTTCCTCAGTTTCCCACTTTGCGGTGGGAAAGTCTGATGAACGAATGTCCCTGTAGCACATCACTCCCCTCTCCCTCCACTGCACTCCACTTCCAGTTGCTGTCCTTGGTCAGCAAAGGCTCAGAGGTGCCTTCGTGAGGGTTCCCCTCCCACCCCCGGGAAGGAGGGGTGGGGAAGCATTGAGCAGTGCCTCCATGGCTGCCTCGCACGGTTGCCGCCGTTCACTCTGCCATTGCTCCCGCTGGCCGCTGCAACCACCCTCGTTCACCCTGCCACTGCTGCTGCTTCTCCGCTGCCACCTGCCCCTCTCTACCATAACACATTTTGAGGCTCCCCCACAGAACCCAGATCTGTGCTCCTGCTGCTGCAGGCTGGGCAGTGATTTTCACCGGGGTTGGGGGGTGTGAGCACCCACCAGTGCCAGGGAAAGTTGGCGCCTATGATGCAAGGAACCTACAGGCTTGTATCCTGTAAGACATTGGCTTCAGCAGTTAGCATGAGGCTTGAGGCCTACGAACTTTGGCATAGATAAACTTAGGTAACTCAGAAGTTTTGAGGCAGTAGAGTGTAAGGGGGAATTTTGTCCATAATGACATCAGCCAACCACAGAACATGAACTGACTGACACCAACTTCTGGAAGGTTTTGGATGGAACATCCGTCTCCAAAAGTGCCATGGCAACAAATTGACGTATATGATAATGGGGTGAAATCTTAAATACACTAACCTACAGAAGGAGGACACCTTAACATTGGTAAGGGGAGGAAATACATATAAGGAAGAGGGGAGAAACCCCTATTGAATATGCATTAGACATGGTAATGTCAGCGTAACATATTATAAAAGTGGCATCCGAGGGCAGTAGGGGAGAGAGATGTAGCCCTTGGGAGGGGCCGGGCTGATGGCCACTGGTGAAGATGAGGAAGGTGACGATGACGAGGAAGATAATGGCTAACATTGCAGGTTGTTCGGCAAGGGATGGTGGGAGGATGGATGTTCCGATGTACTTTCTGTATTATCTCTATCTACCTTACTGAGGTAGAGTGCGTGTGACTTTGCTAAATGTATTAATGAATTATTTATTTGTAAATATAAAAGAGTTCCTATAGAGTGAGTGTTACACCTGTGCACATCGGGGTTCCCAACTATATAATCCTTTTAATAATAATACTGGGCCTGATCTTGGGACAAGAACCTGTCAACCCTCAAAGTGATAACTGGGAATTTCTATTCATAATCTATAGACCAGGCTACACCAGGGCCAATGTCAGACTCGCTGGGGCCCAGGTCTGAAACTGAAGCTTGAGCCCTGCCGCCCCGGGCTGAAGCCCCTGGGGTGGCAGGGCTCTAGCTCTGCCCCCCCACCCGCCGGCCTGCCCGGGGCAGTGGGACTCAGGTTTCATCTCTGCCACCCTGTCTCCCCCAGCCTGGGGTCATGTAGTAATTTTTGTTGTCAGAAGGGAGTTGCGGTGCAATGAAGTTTGAGAACCGCTGCCTAGCTCATCACTAGATGTCAGGGGAGATCTCCTTCAGACCGTGCTTACCCATGGACTGCCCAAGGGCTCATGGGTGGGGGAGATGGACAACATGGAAAACATGCCTGTACCAGTGGCGTAGCCAGCTTCTAAGGGGGGGGAGGGGGAGCAAACATAAAAAAGGCGCCCCCTTTGGCTCCTCCTCTGGCCATGCCCCCCTTGGCTCCTCCTCTGGCCGCACCGCCCCTCCCCCCCCCCCCATGGCTCCTCTGGCCCTGCCATGCCACCCCCGTGTCCCCCACCCTCACTCCTCCGGCCGCGGCTGCCAGACGCCATGCTGCGCCCCCCCGCTCCTCCGGCCGCGCCCGCTGCCCCCCCATGGCTGCCGGCCATGCTGCGGGCTGCATGCTGCGCCCCCCCTCGCTCCTCTGGCCGCGCCCACTGCCCCCCCATGGCTGCCGGCCACGCTGCAGGCCGCCAGCCTGCGCCCCCCCTCGCTCCTCCGGCCGCTTTTGGAAAGGCGGGGGAAGCAGCTGCTTCCCCTGCACCCCGCTAGCTACGCTACTGGCCTGTACTTCCCGCTCTGCCTGCTCCCCGATGCAGCTTACCCTGCGCTGCTCCCCTGTCCCTCCCTGACCTTTAAAGGCTTCTTACCACCCCCCGTCCCCCCCACACACACACACTCAGTCTTCCCAGCTTTTTTACTGCCTCATCCCCACTGAAATCCGACTGGGCAGGAAGATCTGTGAGCCACCGCTGGATACCACTTCGCTCACAGGGAATCACAGGACAGTACCAGGGAATTCCCAAAACTCAGTTTAGCAGCCGGTAGACTTTTCAGAGCTGCAGGGCTGAGGCCTATCCTGAACCTGGGAAGCCTGGTTGTTAAGGAGCCAGGAAAACAAGAGTGAGGGAATCCAGGAATCTTTGAGAGCCCACCTGATCCTTTTCCTTATGGCAGTGCTTCCAAGCGGTCAGAAAAGCCAAATACAGCACAGTTTGTTTGGATGGAATAAACGACTGTGAGGGAACTTTCCCTGCAGTAAATAAAAGCGTCACCTCTTCATTTTCTTTTTGATAAACTAAATGGATTGAGTCTTTTAAGGGTCTCACTGGCAGGCATTTTTTCTGGCCCTCAAATAATTTTTATGGCTCTTCTTTGCATACCCTCTCCAATTTTTCAACATCCTTTTACAAATGGGGACAGTAGAACTGGACCCAGTATTCCAGTATCAGTCTCTCCAGTGCTGTCTTCGGAGGTAAAATCGCCTCTCCACTCCTACTCACTGCTCCTTTCTTTACATGTGCAAGGAGTTCATTACAATATAAGCACATGCTTTAAGTGCTTTCCCGGATCAGGACCTGTATAAGTACTTTGTACATCATCTGGTCGGATGTATCCATCAGTTACAGCAGTGCCGGCTCCAGGCACCAGCACAGCAAGCAGGTGCTTGGGGCGGCCAACGGAAAGGGGCGGCAAGTCTGGCTCTTCGGCGGCAATTCGGAAGCGGGTCCGTCAGTCCCTCTTGGAGGAAAGGACCTGGCGCCGAATTACCGCCGAAGAATGAAGCGGCGGTGGTAGAGCTGCCGGCTTTTTAAAAAAAATATTTATTTATTTATTTATTTATTTCCGCCGCTTGGGGCGGCAAAAACGCTGGAGCCAGCCCTGTTCAGTTGATATTTCCAGGTCTTCAAAACCACAGATATGGAAGGTGGCGCTTGGGATCTGAGAGCTGTGGCTCTGGACCCAGCGGGAGAGACAAGAACCATGGTGCGAAAAGTGATAGAGATGATATTTGCTAAGGGGGTCTGAAGTGACGCTTAGAGTATAGGGGGAAGTGTTAGCCCAAAGGAAAGCTTTGCACAGAGTAGGCTTTTGGTGTCTCAGTGGGGCCTGAGCAGGTTCTTCGGGCATAAAGTCCTCTTTTCCTGGCCCATCACAGTCCAGATCTGAAGATGTAGATGAAGTTAGCCAGGATCCCCATGGAAATCATCGAGTAGCTGGTTTCCATGCTGCTGGCTCCATTCACATTGCACAATAGTTTATCGCAGCAAAACACTTTAGCACCCGTTTTGCCTTGCTTCATGATCGTTTTGGGGCACTCCGGAGAGCACATCTTGGAGATGCGGTATTTGGATTTGTAACCTTACCCAGGAAAAGGAAACAAAGAGAGGAATCGTTGCTGAAAAGTTCCCTTGAGTTCTGACTACATTTAGTACCAAGGAGATAATAGTATCAAAGTGCCTATGTAATAATGACCAACAGGGTGGAATTTCTTTACAATTAATGACCAACTAGGCCCTTACCCCAGTCAGTCTTTATAAGCCAGGAAATGCAGGAACCAGATGCTTTTAGATAATGGTTAGACTCAAGCTATGGTGTTCATTTTACAGCACTTAGTATTTAAAGACCGCTAGGTAGTAGCCTCTAACATGCCCTTTAGATTCCTGACCCAGACAGGCACTATGGTGATAGGGACCATATAAGAACCTAGAGAGATGGAACATCCAAAAAATAGACTGGCCCATAGAGAATCCAGTCCAGATTTTAGATTCAGCCCACTGCATGCTAGGATGGAAATTTGAGAGTTTGGTGAGTGCCCTGTACACACCCAAGCAGTGCATATGTGAGCAACAAATTCAGCTGAGCACATTAATGTGATACAGTAATGCCCTCTGACATGGCATGGCACATTCACTGGTGGGGGGAACAGGAATTCTTTCCCAATATTCCTGTAGGATCATCTAGGGGAAATCCTAATGGGACCAGTGCAGGACTACAGCCAGTATGGGGGGCATGACAAGGCAGGATGGCATGGTACTGCCCACTGACCTGCCGGATGTATGGCATTGCCTGCACTGGCTTCATCCCAATCACTCACCAGACCCCAAACCTTCCAGACCACCACTGGGCTCTCCCTCCCATTAGTGTGTCTTAGTGAGATTCTGGGAGGATCCCCTCCCAAGGAGACTGCCTCTTAGTGGTGTGAAGTTTCCTGCTGCTTGGCAGTTTGCTGTTCAATAATCATTTATTTATCCTTCCAGAAGAAGATGGGGTGGGAGAGAGCCACAAAAACTTGGAAGAGCGGCCTAAGAGAGGGAGATTACATAATGCTGTGCTTAATACTACATAAATCGATTTGTATGTCACTTAGACACCATGTTCACTAGAGCCTTAGAAATACCTTTGGTGGGCCAGAGCCTCGGCTGGTATAATCTGCAGAGTTCTCTTGACTTCAGTGGAGAAACCCCAAGTTATTCCAGCTTAGGATCTGGTCTGGTAGTTCTAAAGCTAGGCAAGTGGTGAGCAGAGACCTCTGTTTAGGATATAATAGGCTCACCGTGGATGGGATTGAAAGTCAGTGAGACATGAGCTCCTAAGTCACGTAGGTGCTTTTGAAAACCCCATCCTTTCCTGTTTCCTTGCCCTCTCCCCACCCCAGTCTGTCTGTCTCATCTACCTGTTGAATCTAGTCATTGCCTAGATCATGAGCTCTTTGGGCCAGTCCTTTAATGGAATGTCTGTACAGCAACCAGCACAAGAATGCCCCAATCCCTGACTGTGGCCCCTAGACACCACTACAATACAAATAATGCGTTATAACGATGGATGATTCCAAAACGTACCAGCTCCTACAACGTCCTTGATTGTCACACAATAATTGTCTTCTTTTGCGCACATAGATATCTTCATGCAGTACTTGTTAGACGTCTCCCCTTGGCATGTGTAGCACATCAACGAGTGACCTGCAAAAGGAGCACACGACATGGTTTAGAATTTGGTAGGAGCAGAGGCTTCATTCTCAGATGATCTAGCTCAGTGGTTTTCAACCTTTTTTTCAATTGCAGATCTCTAAAATATTTCAAACGGAGGTGCGGACCCCTTTCGAAATCTTAGACATAGTCTGCAGACTTCCAGGGGTCCGCAGGCCACAGATTGAAAACCACTGTTCTGTGGTAACGACAACCTTTCACGGACCCCTTAAACATTGACTGAGGACCCCCAGGGGTCTGCAAACCACAGGTTGAAAACTATTGATCCAGATGCCTCTGTTTTCCTTCAGCCTGGATATGGCTTGTGACAGATTTGGCAATTTCCTGCAATATCCTGAACACACACAGTTTAAGTATTTTTGGAGTCCAGTGTCTTAAAAATGAAAAGTTATATAGTATAGTGCAGTTGTCTGTAACTTCTCTAGGGCCAGTATGAACCGTGGTGAGCTTCAAAGGACTGTTTTAAACAATGTGCCTAACAAAGTTAAGTTAGGTTCCCAAGAAATACCTAGGGGGAAGTGAACGCAAATTACCCCCTTAGGTTATGCAAAGACTGGGCCCTATCGAAGCTTTGCCCTGAGGAGTGGCCCATTGTCTGGCTGATGTCCATTCATGATCTCCACAGATCAAAGACCCCAACTGTATAAATGAGTGACTTACAGATCCATGGGGGGCTCAGGGCTAGGGCAGAGGGTTGGAGTGAGGGGGATGAGGGCTCTGGCTGGGGGTGCGGGCTCTGGGGTGGGGCCGGGGACGATGGCTTGGGGTGCAGGTTGCCCCGGGGCTGCGGCGGGGAGAGAGGACCTCCCACCCCCCCATCCCTCTCTCACCGCAGCAGCCTGGGGCCAGGGTAGAGGTGTTTCTCCTTCTCCTGTGACCTTTTTACTTTAGATGTGGGGACCTTGCTACCAGCAGGGCCGGCTCCAGGCACCAGCTTAACAAGCAGGTGCTTGGGGCGGCCAAGGGAGAGGGGCAGCACCTGCGGCAATTCGGGGGCGGCAGGTCCCTCACTCCCTCTAGGAGCGAAGGACCTGCCGCTGAACTGCCGCCGCCGATCGCGGCTTTTTTTTTTTTTTTTTTGCTTGGGGCGGCAGAAATGCTTGGAGCCGGCCCTGAATAGCAGTGAACCAAATGGCATGTGGGTATTATAGCTGGAATCTTCATGACAGATGCTGGTTTTCTGGAGTTTCTTAAAAAGAGGAAGATAGGGAGGTGAATATTAATTGGAAGGCTGTGCTCAGTGTAAGGGGTGACTCAGAAAAAGCATGCAGATGGAAAACTGCAAATGAGATGAAGAAAGTAGTGGAGCATAGACACACACAGCAGCCGTGATTCTGACGTCATTGAAGTCTATACTAAAAATCCCAGTGGTGCAGGATCAGCCCAGGGAGAGGGAGTAGAAGGCAGCCTATGCCTTCTTCTGGACTAGTGAATTCAGTTTCATAACAGCAACTGGATGTTCCAAACAGGGCACTTGGAGGTTATATATTGAATTTCTCATTTTTCAGCAGAGTTAAACTCACTTGGGTTTTGGATTTCTGCCAGTAACCAAGGAGCACAACAGTCCTCAAGAAATACACTCCCTGGGGCTTGATGTTCAATGGGTTTTTAGAACTCTTTACTAATGTTCAGTGTGAAGGTAAGCTGTGCTAGTGAATGTGTGCATGGAACAAGACAGGTCCGTGCAGGATCCATTATTCACTTGACCAGCACTGTTCACTCCTTTAATTATATAATTTGGTTGACCCATCCATCCCATTTATTTAAAAATTAATGTTGAAATTGTGGTCCCATTGAAGTCCATGGCAAAAATCCCATTGGCTTTAATGGGGTTAGGATTTCACCCCAGTATCTTCTTTTACCTAAACTAATGGTGTGGGGGGAGGTGAGGGGAGGAAAAATATTTAATAAAATAACCCCAGACAATTCCAAAACCAAACTTTGCTTTAAAAAAAGGGGGCGGGGAGGTTGCTAAATGACAACAGTAACATATTTAATCACTTACAAAATCCGTTCCCTTATTAGCAAGGAAATTAATAGTTAAAGATATTATAACTCTTACACTGCCAACATAATAAATACATTACTGTGTTCTCCTCAAATTCCTTAATGTAATGCCACAGCCTTAACTGTGATCCAGAATAAACTGCATTATTTCACGAGTAACTTCAAAATATAAACAAGACACACAATCCTTTTGAAAAGGTAACATGAACATTGCAAATTTATACATTAATGATCCATATTGATCAGCCTCAAATATACATTTACATATATACAGGTTACCATAAACCAATAATGTTTTGCATTTTTTTGGCTGAATCATATATAAAGCATTATTCTCAATTTCAAGTATTTCCCCCCAAAGTTCTACTGTTAGTTGATAAGTAACTGATATGATTTAACATTTAACAACATCACTGCAAAAAATTAGTGGCTACAATCAAGATATTTAGATATTATAACCAAGATAATAAAAATAAAATAAAATAACTTCCCATGGGTTAGACTTAAAGCTGTTGTGATGGAATATGCATTTCGTTGCACTTGATAAGAATGTGTTTGCTTATTGTGTAGGCAGCATAGGGATTTTGCTGATATTAAGTATTCATTTTGTTGCTTTTAAATGCTTGAATTTTGTAAATGTTGTAAGAAGGAAGTACATTATCACTTAGCACACTTAACTCTTTGTTAGACAGTTTTTGTTGTTGTTTTGGGTGTGGGGGTTGTTTTGGTTTTTTTGGACTACAGACACTTGGTACAACAAAGGTGTATATAGTACATACCGGTAGTACTGTGTTGTTATTCATAGGTACATGGCACTATCTTATTCTATACTGATGGCCCCAGAATTAGATGGTGCAGTGTTTTTTATACACAGGTAGAAACATGGGTATTTGGTGTAGAAATATTACTTTCTGCTTAGCAGTCCTGTGCTACCTATTTTGTATGTAAATGAAAGACTGAATGTTATAGTACAGTATAGTTCCGGCTTATGGTCATAATTGTTTATCTTTGGGATTTTTGCCATGGACTTCAATGGGACCACAATTTCAACATTCATTTTTAAATAAATGGGATGGATGGGTCAACCAAATTATATAATGTTTAAAATAGCCCTATTAAATCTAGACACACACTTGTTTGGGGTTTTTTGAAAACATGAGTTTAACATAGTTTATCTTTAGTCCACAGAGGCTGCACAACTGATGTCAGAAACTGATTTGTCTGCCAATGTGTTTACAACTCATTTGTTAGGCGGCATGAAGAAGGCCTTAGGTGACATGCAGATCCCAGTCCCAGCTTGGGAGGATTGCTACAATAAATTTCATGGTGTTTGTTTTACTTGTGCTGCTCCACTTCCTGCTCTCTAGTCTAGGAGCATGTTCCCAGCCCTCCAGTACAAAAGCTAAATTCTTGAGGAAAAGTTCTTTTAAAAGACTCTCAGAGCGTGTGAACATTTGTATGAGTGTGTGTTTGTTGCCTTTGTTGGTGCATGTATGTGAGGTAGGGTGACCAGATGTCCTGATATTATAGGGACAGTCCCGATTTTGGGGTCTTTTTATAAACTCCTATTACCCCCCACCCCCTGTCCTGATTTTTCATATTTGGTGTCTGGTCACCCTACGGTGAGGGTAGGTGTATGTATGTGCTCTAGAGGGAGTGTGTCTGACTGACTAATTGATTGATTGAATATGGGTGAGAATGTGCTGGGGGAGGGGAAGGAGTGTGTGTGAGTTCAAGGGATGTGTGTGTCAATATCTACCTGGGGAAGAGTGTATAGGAGAGTGAAGGAAGTCCTGTGTTTTGGAGGGAGATGAGTGTGAGGTGTGTGGGTATGTGTATGAATACTGTACTGTCTCCTGCAAAGTATCTTGGGCAGTGGGGCCTGGTGTGCAATTACTGAAAATTAATCTGCTTGTAATACTTACCTAGTAATTCCCATACTGGAGAGACCAATGATCCGTGCAGCCTTTCTGACAGTGGTCAATGCCAGATGCTTGAGATAAAGACAGATCTCACATAATGCATGTATTTCTGCAATACTGTATTACTGGTGATTAGCTTGTGCCTTGAGATCTGCTGACTACCTTTTCATTTCCTCCTGGACCGTTCTCCTTCAAAGACATAAACTGGGCCACCTGTGCTCATGTTCATTTCAATAGTGGATTAAAGAGTCTCTTCACTTCCAAAATTACTGTTATCCCATCCACTAGAACTTCACCCTTCTGAGCATCAGCTCCTGCAATTACTGGACGTCCAAGGCACCCATTGACTGTTAAGTCATTCAGGGGAAGAATAAAGGTGAAAAAGGGGAGCAAATACAAGAAGCAAGGAGAGACCGCCAGCAGCCAGAGCATAGCAACAGGGTGAGCTACGTTGCCCTGCAGGGAGGCCCGAACAAATGGCTCCACCCTTTTAAACTTCTTCTCACACAACCCTTGGCGTGGCTGTATGTGAAACTGTTTAGAAAAGATCCCCCCACAAGAAGAGGCAACCGCAGGCAGACTGTCGAGGCACACAACTGTTAGAGGAGATAGAAGTGAAAATCCAAACCAACCTCCAGACCCAAGGCTGCTGTTGCATCAAGTAAACTAACAAATATAACAGAAACAAAAACTACGGTAAGTTGATTTCTTACCTATATGCAGCATTAAGAGAGAACAGGCCAGATTCCCGCTTCATGATACCTTGAGTGTTGCGGGATAAAAATTATGCACCTGGAGGTACAAAATACTTCTCCTGGAGAGGATGGGGGAGAACTGCTATTGTTGCTGTATCTTCTTTAATGCTGTGCCAGTAGTTGAAATATAAATCATACCAACTCCATAGGACAGTGGGCTTCCAAACCTGCACCTTGAAAATGGTTCTTGAAACCTTAGTATTTAACAAGCACCAGAAACCATGGCCAGTCTAAAGCTGCCTGTAATAGAGACCACACTCTCCCTTTTGATCAGCCTGATAAGGTCATGGATCTGGGTCTTTTTCTGATTGTGGCAAAAAACTTCTCAGAGCCCAGAAATAATGAAAATTGAACTCATCATGTTCATCAGTCAGGCACCATCAAACCATCCCAGAACAGTCAGTGGTGTATAGTGAAAGTGAGCCCCACCAGTCCTCTTTCAGACTTGAATTTGGATACTTGAAGGATTTGCCCCAACAAAACCGCCTATTGACAAGTTCACTACAATATTTTAATAGCACCAATATGACCATTTTCATTCTAGCTCCTTCTCCAAGGAGATACAAACGTGTCCTGAAAGAGCCTTACTTACTGGGATATGGATATCAGCACATGCAAAGCTATAGCTGCTAACAAACCAGTTTGCATCAGAATTACACCCAGTGCAGGGATTTCTGAACTGAGGTATAGTAGTCAACAAGAGAAGTGGGTAATTTGCAATCAGAAAGCGCAGGAGGTTACAGCTAGAAAACACTAGTACATTTCCTGGACAGACTTGTGGGAAAGCCTGTAAATCAAGAATTGGATTTTTTTAGCCATCTATGAGTCAAGAAAAGGTCTTGCTAAATTGATCTATGTAGTTCCAGTATGGCAATTACCATGGCGTGTAGGCACCAGATACAAGATTTAAAATGCCTCAGTGTCATCTGTTCAATGGAGATTTTATTCTTTTGGTCACCTGTAGACAAAGATACCAAAGAGAGGAAGAAAACTAACTGATCAGTTTATTGCTTCTTGTATTAAACAAAGGCCCATGCAAAGAAATGCCATGTCTTGCCTCTTTCAAAGAATAAAGAAATGGAATCATCCAGATCTCTGGCAATAGGAAATTTTGTAGATGGATACCTTTCATCAAAAATACCTTGCTTGCAACTCTGTGGAGGCTCACCTTGGGTATTGTAAATCAGCTTCATTATCTCATGTATGATAGTATTTTTGGAGTGGTTTAGAGAGAGAGAGCAAGCAGGGCAGACCCGAAAGTAGGGGTCGTGTTGTCTAGTGGTTCTCAACCAAGGGTACGTGTACCCTCAGGAGTATGCAGAGGTTTTCCAGGGGGTATATTTGCCTAGTTTTACAATAGGCTACATAAAAAGCACTAGTGAAGTCAGTCCAAACTAAAATTTCATACAGACAAAATGAGAAAGTTAGCAATGTTTCAGTAATAGTGGCTGTGGCACTTTTGTATTTTTATGTCTGATTTTGTAAGCAAGTAATTTTTAAGTGAAGTGAAACCTGGGGTATGCAGGACAAATCAGACTCCTGAAAGGGGTACAGTAGTCTGGAAAGGTTGAGAACCACTGGTTTAGTGGCTAGGGCACTGGATTGGGAAGCTACAGACTGGGGGTGAAATCCTGGCCCCATTGAAGTCAGTGGCAAAATTCCTGGCACTGCCACTGACTTGCTGTGTGACCTTGGGAAACTCTCCTGACATCTTTATGCCTTTGTTTCCCTTCCAGCCATTTGTCTGTCTTGACTGTTTAGACTGCAAGCTCTTCAGGTAGCAGGGGCTGTTTCTTTCTTTGAGTGTGCACAGTGCCAGGGCCGGCTCCAGGCACCAGCTTAACAAGCAGGTGCTTGGGGCGGCCAAGGGAGGGGGGCGGCACCTGCGGCAATTCGGGGGCGGCAGGTCCCTCACTCCCTCTAGGAGCGAAGGACCTGCCGCTGAACTGCCGCCACCGATTGCAGCTTTTTTTTTTTTTTTTGCTTGGGGCGGCAGAAATGCTGGAGCCGGCCCTGCTACTGGGATTCGTGCCTTTGTCAGCTCCAGACTGGAAGCCAAAGCCAGTGCCAAGTGAGAGAGCCTGTCTGATAAATAGAATATCTCAGCCAGAGGGCAAGTGCCCAGTGCTCTGGGATCGGCACTAGCTGCCTGTTGCCTTCCAGTGACGTTTAAAATATTGGGTTTGACCAACAAAGCCCTAAATGGCCTGAGACCTTCCTATCTGAGACCCCCCAGCTCTCTCCCCACTCTGCCACGCCCCGGCAGCTGAGCTGGACTACATTAATATAAGGAGGAGGGGGCTGTAGGCAGAGCATTCTGCATGAGGGCCCCTTTCCTTGGACT
Organism: Emys orbicularis; assembly: GCF_028017835.1. Taxonomy (NCBI): domain Eukaryota; kingdom Metazoa; phylum Chordata; order Testudines; family Emydidae; genus Emys; species Emys orbicularis. The sequence continues at coordinate 5,472,551 of NC_088684.1, read as the reverse complement.
CTTCACCCTGCCCAGGTCTGAGATAGCCTGACCGTCGTGGTCTCCCAGGCCCACCTGTCTGCTTGGGCATTGGTGGAGGGCTCAGGAAGTTAGAAGTGGGATTCTGATTGCGGGAAAAGTGTGACGTGGAGTGAGAGCTAATTAGGTGCCTCTGTCTCAATCGCTATTCGACTTTCTGTGCCTCAGTTTCTCCATGTGTAAAATGGGGATAAAGGTACTAACCACTTTTGTAAAGCCCTTTGATTAGCAGCGCTATCTAAGAGCTGGGTATTGCTGTTGTTCATCCTGGTGTCTAGCAAAGGGCTAGGGGTGGGAATAAGGTTCACAGTTTACGTCCGAGAAGTCACGTAGCAATACGTGTACGAGCTACAGAAGATGATCACAAACCTACAGTGCCTGTGACCGGGGCCATATTAAGGTTATGAGAGGCCTAAGGCTAATGGGAGGGGAGGGCCTAAGTATGATGGTGACAGGCACTAGGACCCGGGAGGCAGCGTCCTGGAGCTGCCTGCCAGCCTCAGCAGAGGAGAGGGACTGAGGGAGCCTCTTCCCTCCCAGACAACTAAGCAGAGCTCCGGAGAAATGGGGGGCGGGGGGCAAAGCCTGCTTAAACTACACCCACGGCTGGCATGGGTTCCCGTGGTAACTGGATTTTTAGTGTCCAGACACCAGTGTTAACCGCAGCGCGGGGAGATGCAGCAGGCGGCTAGCTGGCTGCGAGCTGAGCTCCTGCCAAGCCGCAGGGGGCTGCTTTGCCTTTCCTGCTGGCAGGAGCGCTCCAGCAGGGCTGCGTGAGCTAAGCGCCTTCACCCTCACCGGGCCTAGCCCCCTGCATGACCAGTAGGGCCTAAAAATAGGAGGGCCTAAAGCTATAGCGTTATTAGCCTAATGGTTAATCCGGCCCTACCTGTGACTAGATATGTGAACTCTTGAGTGGCTTAGGGCACGTCTTCACGGGCAACGTTAAATCCCACCTCCATGAGGGGCATAGCTACCTGCGCTGGTGCACTGTTTACACTGGCACTTTACAGCCCTGAAACAACCCTAAGCAAGAAAGTTGCAGTGCTGTAAAGTGCCAGTGTAGACAAGGCCTTAGTTAAAGGGACATCCTCAGCTTGAAACATACATGTAACCTAATCAGGTTCAAACAATGAGTTAAAAGTCCTTCCAGGCGCCTGATTCCTATGCAAAGCTGTGGTTTACTGTGATGTTTTCCTGTTATGTTCCCTTCACTGCTATGTGACATCCCCACCCCACACACAAACCACAGAGCAAAAGCACAGACAAGGCATGAGCAGTGGGGAAAGCGACAGTATATGAAGTGCTGTCAAACGCCCAAAGTAAACACACAGAAAACACAGGGAGGTGCAGGGCCGTCCTTAGGATTTATGGGGCCCTACACATTATTATTAAACTGGTGCCCCTATGCCCGACGGCAGCCTGAGCTCGCAGCCCGGTGGGGGATGGGGTGGGGGGGACGAGGCAGCAAAGGATAACGAGACACCCGGCCCGCCTCACGGCGGCGGAGAGTCAGAGTTCCCCGCAGAGACCCCTATACCCTCTCCCTCATGCAGAATGGACATGCAGAAGGTACCTAATTAAAAGCACTAAATTTGGGAATAAATAAATATAAATATATGGAGATATACCTATCTCATAGAACTAGAAGGGATGTTGAAAAGTCATTGAGTCCAGCCCCCTGCCTTCACTAGCAGAACCAAGTACTGATTTTGCTCCAGATCCCTAAATGGCCCTCTCAAGGTTTGAACTCACAGTGCTGGGTTTAGGAGGCCAATGCTCAAACCACTGAGCTATCCCTCCCCCCTAACAAGTGGTAATCACAGGTTTTTTCATATGCCCTGAAGTTTGTCAGTTTTGCAGTAAGGGTGAGTTAGCTGTCCTGCTGAATATAACATTAAATATTATGGAAATACATGATGCCGCTCTTCTCTGTTTTACATGTTCTTAATCAGTATTTCTAAGCTGATTTTATATTTTAAATATACTCTTAAACTTTCATAAAGTAATCATTCCAGATTACTACATATTTAACTCACTGAAACAAAGACATTATTTTAAATTAATTAGTCACAGAGGTTTAGTGTGTTCATAATAATGTTCATTGCTTTTAGAAAAAGGGAACACTAATTTACTTTGTGTGATCTCCATAACAATAGACATGTTTATGAAATTTCATCAACTTTAAAAAAGATGTTTCCAAAGATTTTAGGCATAACAAAGGATTTTATATTTGACTAAGGTACTGATTTTGCTTAAAACTAGTTCATCAGATAGTCAGAAGTAAAGAAAGGGAAACTCTTTGTCCAGCTATCTGGAAGGAAAGGGGTGTTGTCCCTTTAAGGGCTCTCTTCAACGGGAGGAGTGGGGGGAGAGAGGGAGAAAGGGATGGACAGAAAGGACAGGAAGACTTTGGAAGCAAGTTTTTTTTACTATAGTAATTAAAATGTGTATTTTAAATAAGGGTGGTCTTTTGAAGGATTTATTTAAAAAACTATATGTCTGAAGAGCCAAACATTTAGGGCTAAAGATGATTGTGCATCTAAAAATCTATGCAAGGATTTTTTAGAGATGTGATTTTTATAATCTTCACCAACTCACTAATGAAATACTTGTAAAGCAAATTTTAAACTAAGGTCCTGTAGACTGGCATATTCTGAGTAAATATTACAGTCATGCACAACCGTTTTTGTCAGTAAATTCAGAAACTGACAGTATATACCTGGGGTTTGGCAAATGCCTGTTAAATGGCTTCATTACCCCTTGACTGGCTCTCTAACAGTTTCAGTGTTGTGCTAATAGGTCTGGCAGGCTGGAAGCTTTTTCACTTTTAACTACTAGATCCCCTCCTGAGGAAGACTCACCAGGCTGCAACAGCCAGCTGTGGGAGCCTGCAGGAAGGGTCAGAACAGGGATAGAAAAGCCAGGAGGGTGGACACTAAGACCCAGTGGTGCCCCCAATTTTCAGGTGCCCTACACAGCTGTATGTTGCCTATGCCTAAGGAAGGCCCTGGGGAGGTGACAGTTTTCTCTAATCTCTGTTACGCCCCAGTGCCCTGGCGACCTGAAGCTCATCCAACCCTCTCACAGTCCCAATCTGCAAACATTCAAAGCATCCTGATCTGGTGCATCCTATTGAAAAGACCAGCTACTTTACTGGGCACGCTCAGTAGACTGTTTTGATTTCAGCCACTGCCAAAAATTGTAAGACAGCAAAGGTGCCAGAGTGATGGATCTGCTAAGCAGGAAACTACAACTCCCATCAGTCCCTTCTCCTCCGCACATCCCAGTCCTCCTGTCCGGGTAAGGGGAAGGGTCCTGAACCAAGAGGTGGCCGGGCTCTGTTTGGAAATGATGGTTGCATGGCTCCCAGGAACTGCGAGAATAGGGTTACCATACGTCCGGATTTTCCCGGACATGTCCGGCTTTTTGGGACTCAAATCCCCGTCCGGGGGGAAATCCCAAAAAGCCGAACATGTCCGGGAAAATCCGGCGCCGCTGGGCCGGGGGCCGGTGTGCCGGGGGCCGGCGGTGCTGGGGGGCCGGGGGCCGGCGGTGCTGGGGGCCGGCGGTGCTGGGGGGCCGGGGGCCGGTGCGCCGGGGACCGGCGGTGCTGGGGGGCCGGGGGCCGGTGCGCCGGCGGTGCTGGGGGGCCGGGGGCCGGTGCGCTGGGGGCCGGCGGTGCTGGGGGCCTGTGCGCCGGGGGCCGGCGGTGCTGGGGGGCCGGTGCGCCGGGGGGCCGGTGCTGGGGGGCCGGCGGTGCTGGGGGGCCAGAGGCCAGTGCGCCGGGGGCCAGTGGTGCTGGGGGGCCGGCGGTGCTGGGGGGCCGGTGCGCCGGGGGCCGGCGGTGCTGGGTGGCCGGGGGTGCTGGGCCGGGGGTGCTCGGCCGGGGGCTGGCCCGGGGCCGGCACCCCAGGGCCCGAGCCGAGCCAGGCTGGAGACGCTGGGGCCGGGGCCAGCCGCCAGAGGGGACCAGACTGGGCCGCGCCTCCTCCCCCCACCCCCCCAGCTTACCTGCTGCCTGCTTGGGGCGGGGACTTTGGGGAAGGGGTGGAGTTGGGGCAGGGCGTGGGCGGGGCTGGGGGCGGGGCCGGGGCCCCGTGGAGTGTCCTCTTTTTGGACACTCAAAATATGGTAACCCTATGCGAGAAGCTGGATGGAGATAGGATTCCCCAGAACTGGATGCAGACCCATGTGTGGAATAGGCTGTGAACACCAGGCCCGTCGGGATTATGAGGGAGCAGCAGTCACTTGGAAGGAGCCAGTGCCGAGGGGCCCCAAGGAGAGACATTAACTGAGCCTGGCCTGGAAATCTGCACGCTCCTATTTGCTTGAATAGAGGGTAGACTGGCAACCCACCAGGCCTAGCGCCAGCCAGGTCTAGCTACCTACAGTGCTTGCTTATGAGTCATGATATCATAAGAACGGCCATACTGGGTCAGACAAAAGGTCCATCTAGCCTGGTGTCCTGTCTTCTGACAGTGGCCAATGTCAGGTGCCCCAGAGGGAATGAACAGAACAGGGAATCATCAAGTGATCCATCCCCTGTCGCCCATTCCCAGCTTCTGGCAAACAGAGGCAAGGGACACCATCCCTGCCCATCCTGGCTAATAGCTATTAATGGACCTATCCTCCATGAACTTACCTAGTTCCTTTTTGAACCCTGTTAGTGTCTTGGCCTTCACAACATCCTCTGGCAAGGAGTTCCACAGGTTGACTGTGCATTGTGTGAAGAAATACTTCCTTTTGTTTGTTTTAAACCTGCTGCCTATTCATTTCATTTGGTGACCCTTAGTTCTTGTGTTATGAGAAGGAGTAAATAGCACTTCCTTATTTATTTTCTCCACACCAGTCATGATTTTATAGACCTCAATCATATCCCCCCTTAGTCGTCTCTTTTCAAAGCTTAAAAGCCCCAATCTTATTAATCTCTTCTCATATGGAAGCTGTTCCATATCTCTCATCATTTTTGTTGCCCTTTTCTGTACCCCGGCAGAAGTTTGCAACAGCAGTGTGGCATCGATACCATGAAGGCTGCAATAACTCTCTGAAATCCACCATTCCTGAGCTGCCTCCCAGCCTTTGTGTAACCTCTGTCTAACTGAGGAGAATCACTGGGTCTCACCTCGCTCCGCGCACAGGGCTGCAGTCAGCAGGGCGACAAGAAAAGCCTTCATCTTTGTTGACTCCTCTCCGCCTGTGTAGGAAAGGCAGATGCTCCAGTGGCAGGTTATATACCTTCCGCGGGCAGCAGTTTTACAGGTTTGGGATGTCTCATAGAGCAGGACATCAAGTCAGCCAAGGGGCGTGTAACATGTGTGTGGGAGTTTTCCTGGCTGGAGTCTATGTGGCATATGTTGGCATCTATGGGGAATTTCTGACTTTACCCTTGCTGGATTTTGACTGCAGGTGGGTGAAGGCCTCTGGGAATTACTTTTTCCCTCTCTATCCTTCTCAAGTGTCACCTGCCAGCGGGAGCAGCACCACAGATGGAATTCCAAGGGCTGAAGGAATCTCACTCGCAGTGCTGGGTTGTTCCCAACAGCACCGTTGTCTAGTCTCGTCTCCCACCTGCTTGTCAAAGTCTGAGGTATTGTGTCTCCCGCCATTCCTTTAGCACAGGACTTCTCAAACTGTGGGTTGGGACCCCAAAGTGGGTCGGGACCCCGTTTTAATGGGGTCACCAGGGCTGGCATTAGACTTGCTGGGGCCCAGGGCCAAAGCCCAAGCCCGAGCCCCACCTCCCGGGGCCGAAGCCCAGTCCCACTGCCCAGGGCTAAAGCTGAAGCTCGAGGATTTCAGCCCTGGGCAGCGGGGCTCAGACTTCGGCTTCAGCCCTGGGCAATGGAGATCAGGTTACAGGCCCCTCTATCCGGGGTGGTGGGGCTCATGCTTTGGCCCCCCTCGCCTGGGGTTCAGGTGGGCTCAGGGTTTGGCCCCCCCTCCTGGGGTCGTGTAGTAATTTTTGTTGTCAGAAGGGTGGTCGCAGAGCAATGAAGTTTGAGAACAGGTGCCTTTAGCAGACCATTCCATAGAGTCCTCGGTCCCCATCCTCATCTGATGTCCACTGGCCTAGCTCTACTGAAGTCAGAGCTAGCTGACTTCAGTAGAGCTAGGCCAGTGAGGACCACACCAGCTGAGGATCCCCCTGGGAGGAAGGTTCGGCCTAAATCTTTCCTTCCTTTACATCTTCCCATTGCCCTTCACTGAACCCTGTGTTCTCCTCCCTGATTTTGGGTGCCTAACTGGAGACACCTGAAAGGGGTGTGACTTTCCAGAGGGTGGGAGCTCCCCACTTTCTGAAACTCAGGCCCTATTTAAGGTCCCAAACTGGGCACCCAAAATCACTGGTCCCGTCTGAAAATCTTGGCCATGTTCTCTCATACCCACACTACTCAGTTCTTTTAATCCCTCCCCGTAAATCAGTCCCTCAAGCCCCCTATTCACCTGCTTTGCTCTACTCTGTACTCACTGCAGTCTGTCTGCAACTCTCTGTATTGAGTGCCTGGAGATGAACATCATATCAGGAACACGTCGGAATTGCCATGCCAGATCAGGTCAGGATCCCCCCCCTGACAGCAGGCAGCGGTATCTGTGTCAGAGGAAGGTGAAATAAACTCTTTGATGGGCATTTAGGTAATAACGTAACAATAGGGGAGGTTCCTTCTTGATCCCCAGCAGCTAGTGGTTTGTTTATCCCCTGCAGCATGATGCTTTGTATCCCTTATAATGTTTTAAATCTTATCTATTTTAACAGTGCTGTCATTAGCCACTAAACTCTCTAATCCTTTTCAGAGCTTGCTAAGCTCTTGGCTGCAGTAATAGCACCTGGCAGGGAGTTCCACAGGTTATTCATGCATCCTGTGAGAAGGAATTTCCTTGTGTCGGTTTTTCTAGGCTAACAGATTCCAGAAGGGGCCATTGTGATTATCTAGTCTGACACAAGCCATAGAATGGCCCCAAATGCGTCCCCTTTCAATATCAGTGGTTGTCTCCTTGTGCTTGGATTTTGAGCTAGGGATAAAAGGGAACTTCCAATTTACCTTCTCTGCCCCATTCATTGTTTTGTGTATCTCTATCATGTTCCTTTTCGTTTCCCTCTTCTGTGAACTCAACAGTCCTCTAATCATTGCCAAGTCTCCAGTCATTTCTGTTGCCCGTAGAGTCAGAAGGCCAGAAGAGATCCATCTTATCTGATCTCCTCTGTCACACCCCTGAATTAATTTCTGCTTGCACTACAGCTTATCTTTATTTTGAAAATTGCCAGTGATGGAAAATCCACCACAACCCTTGGTAAGTTGTTCCAAGGGCTAAGTACCCTCACTGTTAAAAACGTTCACCTTATTTCAAGTCTGAATTGTCTGGCTTAAACGTCCAGCCATTGGATCTTGTTATACATTTGCCTGCAGCCCTCTGTTTCTGCTTCATCTTCGGTGAGATGGGGTGACAGTCCCAGAAGTGGTTGCATCAGATGCCGCAGCTCAAAACTGCACTAGTTTTTCCTTTATGCTGTAGCCTATCACAAATTGTGGTCTAACTTGCTCTGAATCTGTTTCAGGCCTACTGCTTTCCAGATTTCAAACGATATCAGTTTAGTTTTCCTGGAGAGGAATTAGTTCTCATCAGACATTCCACGTCGCATTGCAATGTTGTAACTCTCCAGTGCCTCTTCGATTTGTAAACATCTCTAATTTTGTAAAGGGCGTGACTCAGGCACGGGACACTCGGCTTTCTCAACACGTTCAATTTGGGACAGAGGCAACATGCGTGAGCTGTGTCATGCTGATCTGTCTCAAGGCCTTTGGCACGGAGGCCGGCATGAGGCAGAAGGCAGAGTTCTGACCTGCAGCACATCCTCTCTCATGGGGAGTCTAAAATATTCCCCGTCAATATGATGAGTGGAATACGAAAAGGAGGATTGACTGAATTGTTGGTGAGGTTACCTCTTGACTCGGCGCTGGGTATGCCGCAGCTGGAGTACTGTGTAACAGTTTGGACACCGATGTCCAGAAAGGTTGTAGAGAAACTGGAAAGGATCCAGAGGTGAGCGACAAAGATGATCAAAGGGGTGGAACACAAGCCAGATGAGCAAAGGCTGAAGGAACAGGGTATGTTTAGTTGGGAAGAGAGGAGATTAAGGCGACACATGATAGAGCAGAGGTCCCCAAAGTGTGGGGTGGCGGGACCATCGGGGGGGCATGGCGAGTCCAAGCCAGCCACCATGAGGGGCGGGGAGGGAGCGCAACCCAACCTCTCCCCACCCTGAGCTCTGCTCTGGCCCTGCCCCCAGCCGCGGACCTGGCTGTTAGCCTTGCGGCTGGTTCCGTCCCCAGCCTTGGCATCAGAGAGACCTGGTGGGATAATACGCATGACTGGAATATTGGTATAGAAGGATACAGCTTGTTCTGGAAGGACAGGCAGGGAAAAAAGGGAGGAGGTGTTGCCTTATACACCTCTACCCCGCTATAACGCGACCCGATATAACACGGGTTCGCATCGAGCACGGTAGCAGCGGGGCTCTGGCGGCGCTTTAAAGGGTCCGGGGCTCTGGCTGCTGCGGGGAGCCCCGGGCCCTTTAAATCACCGCCGGAGCCCTGCCGCCCCTACCCCGATATAACGGCGTTTCACCTATAACGCGGTAGGGATTTTTGGCTCCCCACGACCGCGTTATATCGGGGTAGAGGTGTATATTAAAAATATTTAAAAAATTTAAAAAACCACTTGGACTGAGGTTGAGATGGAAATAGGAGACAGACTTGTTGAAAGTCTCTGGGTAAGGATAAAAGGGGTAAAAAATAAGGGTGATGTCGGGGTAGGGGTCTACTACAGACCACCTAACCAGGAAGAAGAGGTGGACGAGGCTTTTTTAAAACAACAAAGAAAATCATCCAAAGCACAGGATTTGGTGGAGATGGGGGACTTCAACTACCCAGACATCTGTTGGGAAAATAACACAGCAGGGCACAGATTATCCAACAAGTTCGTGGAATGTATTGGAGACAATTTTTTATTTCAGAAGGTGGAGAAAGCTATTAGGGGAGAGGCTGGTCTAGATTTGATTTTGACAAATAGGGAGAAACTGGTTGAGAATTTGAAAGTGGAAGGCAGCTGGGGTGAAAGTGATCATGAAATGATAGAATTCATCATTCTAAGGAATGGTAGGAGGGAGAACAGCAAAATAAAGACAATGGATTTCAAGAAGGCAGAGTTTAGCAAACTCAGGGCGTTGGTAGGTAAGATTCCCATGGGAAGCAAGTCTAAGGGGAAAAAACAATAGAAGACAGTTGACAGTTTTTCAAAGAGACATTATTAAGGGCACAAGAGGAAACTATCCCACTGCATAGGAAAGATAGGAAGTCTGGCAAGAGACCACCCTGGCTTAACCAGGAGATCTTCAATGATCTAAAAATCAAAAAAGAGTCCTACGAAAAGTGGAAACTAGGTCAAATTACAAAGAATGAATATAAACAAATAACACAAGTATGTAGGGACAAAATTAGAAAGGTCAAGGCACAAAACGAGATCAAACTAGCTAGAGACATAAAGGGTAACAAGAAAACATTCTACAAATACATTAGAATCAAGAGGAAGACCAAGGACAGGGCAGGCCCATTACTCAGTGAGGGGTGGGGGAAATAATAACAGAAAATGTGGAAATGGCAGAGGTGCTTAATGACTTTTTTGTTTTGGTTTTCACCAAAAAGAATGGTGGTGATTGGACGTCTAACGTAGTGAATGCCAGTGAAAATGAGGTAGGATCAGAAGAGGCTAAAATAGGGAAAGAACAAGTCAAAAATTACTTAGACAAGTTAGATGTCTTCAAGACACCAGGGCCTGATGAAATGCATCCTAGAATACTCAAGGAGCTAACTGAGGAGATATCTGAGCCCTTAGCGATTATTTTTGAAAAGTCATGGAAGACGGGAGAGATTCCAGAAGAATGGAAAAGGGCAAATCTAGTGCCAATCTATAAAAGGGGAAATAAGGACAACCCGAGGAATTACAAAACAGTCAGCTTAACTTCTGTACCCAGAAAGATAATGGAGCAAATAATTAAGCAATCAACTTGTAAACATCTAGAAGATAATAAGGTGATAAGTAACTGTCAGCATGGATTTGTCAAAAACAAATTGTGTCAGACCAACCTCATAGACTCATAGACTTTAAGGTCAGAAGGGACCATTATGATCTTCTAGTCTGACCTCCTGCACAACGCAGGCCACAGAATCTCACCCACCCACTCCTGTAACAAACCCATGACCTATGCCTGAGCTATTGAAGTCCTCAACTTATGGTTTAAAGACTTCAAGGTGCAGAGAATCCTCCAGCAAGTGACCCGTGCCCAACGCTGCAGAGGAAGGTGAAAACCCCCCAGGACCTCTGCCAATCTGCCCTAGGGGGAAATTCCTTCCTGACCCCAAATATGGCAATCAGCTAAACCCTGAGCATCTGGGCAAGAGTCACCAGCCAGAAACCCAAGAAAGAATTCTCTGTAGTAACTCAGATCCCACCCCATCTAACATCCCATCACAGGCCATTCGGCATATTTACTGCTAATAGACAAAGATCAATTAATTGCCAAAATTAGGCTAGCCCATCATACCATCCCCTCCATAAACTTATCAAGCTTAGTCTTGAAGCCAGATATGTCTTTTGCCCCCACTGCTCCCCTTGGAAGGCTGTTCCAGAACTTCACTCCTCTGATGGTTAGAAACCTTCATCTAATTTCAAGTCTAAATTTCCTGATGGGCAGTTTATATCCATTTGTTCTTGTGTCCACATTGGTACTGAGCTTAAATAATTCCTCTCCCTCCCTAGTATTTATCCCTCTGATATATTTATAGAGAGCAATCATATCTCCCCTCAGCCTTCTTTTGGTTAGGCTAAACAAGCCAAGCTCTTTGAGTCTCCTTTCATAAGACAGGTTTTCCATTCCTCGGATCATCCTAGTAGCCCTTCTCTGTACCTGTTCCAGTTTGAATTCATCCTTTTTAAACATGGGAGACCAGAACTGCACACAATATTCCAGATGAGGTCTCCCCAGTGCCTTGTATAACGGTACTAACACCTCCTTATCTCTACTGGAAATACCTCGCCTGATACATCCCAAGACCGCATTAGCTTTTTCCACAGCCATATTACATTGGCGGCTCATAGTCATCCTGTGATCAACCAATACTCCGAGGTCCTTCTCCTCCTCTGTTACTTCTAAGTGATGCGTCCTCAGTTTATAACAAAAATTCTTGTTATTAATCCCCAAATGCATGACCTTGCACTTTTCACTATTAAATTTCATCCTATTACTATTACTCCAGTTTACAAGGTCATCCAGATCTTCCTGTAGGATATCCCAGTCCCTCTTTGTATTAGCAATACCTCCCAGCTTCGTGTCATCCACAAACTTTATTAGCACATTCCCACTTTTTGTGCCAACGTCAGTAATAAAAAGATTAAATAAGATTGGTCCCAAAACCGATCCCTGAGGAACTCCACTAGTAACCTCCTTCCAGCCTGACAGTTCACCTTTCAGTATGACCCGTTGTAGTCTCCCCTTTAACCAGTTCCTTATCCACCTTTCAATTTTCATATTGATCCCCATCTTTTCCAATTTAGCTAATAATTCCCCATGTGGAACCCTATCAAATGCTTTACTGAAATCGAGGTAAATTAGATCCACTGCGTTTCCTTTGTTTAAAAAATCTGTTACCTTCTCAAAGAAGGAGATCAGGTTGGTTTGGCACGATCTACCTTTTGTAAAACCATGTTGTATTTTGTCCCAATTACCATTGACCTCAATGTCCTTAACTACTTTCTCCTTCAACATTTTTTCCAAGACCTTGCATACTACAGATGTCAAACTAACAGGCCTGTAGTTACCCGGATCACTTTTTCCCCCCTTTCTTAAAAATAGGAACTCTGTTAGCAATTCTCCAGTCATACGGTACAACCCCTGAGTTTACAGATTCATTAAAAATTCTTGCTAATGGGCTTGCAATTTCATGTGCCAGTTCCTTTAACATTCTTGGATGAAGATTATCTGGGCCCCCTGATTTAGTCCCATTAAGCTGTTCGAGTTTGGCTTCTACCTCGGATGTGGTAATATCCACCTCCATATCCTCATTCGTCATCCTACCATTATCCCTAAGCTCCTCATTAGCCTCATTAAAGATTGAGGCAAAGTATTTGTTTAGATATTGGGCCATGCCTAAATTATCCTTAACCTCCACTCCATCCTCAGTGTTTAGCGGTCCCACTTCTTCTTTATTTATTTTCTTCTTGTTTATATGGCTATAGAACCTTTTACTGTTGGTTTTAATTCCCTTTGCAAGGTCCAACTCTACATGGCTTTTGGCCTTTCTCACTTTATCCCTACATTTTCTGACCTCAGTAAGGTAGCTTTCCTTGCTGATCCCTCCCATCTTCCGCTCCTTGTAGGCTTTCTGCTTTTTCTTAATCACCTCTCTGAGATGCTTGCTCATCCAGCTTGGTCTACAACTCCTGCCTATGAGTTTTTTCCCCTTTCTTGGGATGCAGGCTTCTGATAGTTTCTGCAACTTTGACTTGAAGTAATTCCAGGTCTCCTCCACCTTTAGATCCCCAAGTTCTTCAGTCCAATCCACTTCCCTAACTAATTTCCTTAATTTTTTTAAGTTAGCCTTTTTGAAATCAAAAACCCTAGTCACAGATCTATTTTTGTTTATCCTTCCATTTAGTTTGAACTGAATTAGCTCATGATTGCTCGAACCAAGGTTGTCCCCCTACAACCATTTCTTCTATGTGGTCCTCACTACTCACCAAAACCAAATCTAAATTGGCATCCCCTCTTGTTGGTTCAGCAACTACTTGGTGAAGAAATCCATCAGCTATCGCATCCAGGAAAATCTGAGCCCTATTATTATTACTAGCACTTGTCCTCCAGTCTATATCTGGGAAGTTAAAGTCTCCCATGATCACACAATTCTCAACCTGATAGCTTTCTTTGACAGGGTAACAAGCCTTGTAGATAGGGGGGAAGCAGTAGACATGGTAAATCTTGACTTTAGTAAAGCTTTTGATACTGTGTCACATCACTTTCTCATAAACAAACTAGGGAAATGCAACCTAGATGGAGCTACTATAAGGTGGGTGCAAAACTGGTTGGAAAACTGTTCCCAGAGAGTAGTTATCAGTGGTTCAGTGTCATGCTGGAAGGGCATAATGAGTGGGGTCCCACAGGAATCAGTTCTGGGTCCGGTTCTGTTCAATATCTTCATCAGTGATTTAGATAATGGCATAGAGAGTAAACTTATAAAGTTTGCAGATGATACCAAGCTGGGAGGGGTTGCAAGTGCTTTGGAGGGTAGGATTATAATTCAAAATGATATAGACAAACTGGAGAAATGGTCTGAAGTAAATAGGATGAAATTCAATAGGGACAAATGCAAAGTACTCTATTTTAGAAAGGAACAATCAGTTGCACACATACAAAATGGGAAATGACTGCCTAGGAAGGAGAACTGCGGAAAGGGATCTGGGGGTCACAGTGGACCACAAGCTGTTGCAAATAAAGTGAACTTCCTTCTGGGATGTATTAGCAGGTGTGTTGTAAGCAAGACACGAGAAGTAATTCTTCCGCACTACTCTGCGCTGATTAGGCCTCAACTGGAGTATTGTGTCCAGTTCTGGGCACCACATTTCAGGAAGGCTGTGGACAAATTGGAGAAAGTCCAAAGAGCAACAAAAATGACTAAAGGTCTAGAAAACATGACCTATGAGGGAAGATTGAAAAAAATGGGTTTGTTTAGTCTGGAAAAGAGAAGACTGAGAGGAGATATGATAACAGTTTTCAAGTATGGAAAAGGTTGTTGTAAGGAGGAGGAAGAAAAAAAATTGTTCTTAACCTCTGAGGATAGGCCAAGAAGCAATGGACTGAAATTGCAGCAAGGGCGGTTTAGGTTGGACTTTAGGAAAAACTTCCTAACTGTCAGAGTGGTTAAGCACTGGAATAAATTGCCTAGGGAGGTTGTGGAATCTCCATCATTGGACATTTTTAAGACCAGGTTAGACAATCACCTGTCAGGAATGGTCTAGATAATACTTAGTCCTGCCACGAGTGCAGGGGACTGGACTAGATGACCTCTCAAGGTCCCTTCCAGTTCTGTGATTCTATGGTTCTATAAATACCGCAGTACGTGTGGTATTATATACTATATAATATATACTTCAAATACATAAAAAAGATGGAGAAAAGCTGTTCTCTCTTGCCACATAAGGCAGGACAAGAGGCAATGGGTTCAAACTACAGCATAGCAGATTTAGATGAAATCTCAGGAAAAACTTCCTAACATTAAGAACAGTAGGAGAATGGAACAGACTGCTCCTGGAAGCTTCTTCACCGGAGGTTTTCAAAAGGAGGCTGGAGAGCCATCTCTCTTGGATGGTTTAGACACAACAAATCCTGCATCTTGGCAGGGGTTAGACTAGCTGACCCATGCAGTCCCGTCTAACCCTATGAGTCTATGATTCTAGGTTGCACAATGATGTCACATCAGTTGGTTTTTGAGCAGAGATCTCATGACTAGGTTCAGTCCCATCCAGGATGAGTCAGTGTTTCCAGGGGCATTTTGGACCACTCACGCCCCTGTAGGACCCTGACACAGCTGCATTGTCTCCTGCTCTGTCATTGGTTCTTTGGCTGTTGATTTGACCTTGGTCAAATTTGCAGATGATGTAAACTGAAAGGGAAGCGGGAGCAAAGTCACAAGGGGAAAACCTCCCAGTGACCCAGAGAGGTAACAGCAGTGGGAACGGCAGCGTTGCCTGATTTTAGGGAGATTAATAATATTGTTTAGATAATATGGGTTATAGGCTCACCAATTAATCGGATCAGAAGATAATAAGATTCTTGTCCCAGAATCAGGCTACACAGAATTTGCAGGGACCCTCGGGATGTATGACAAAGAAACTCACACCGAGAACAAAATGTAGCCTAAAAGCCTTTTATTGAGATAAACGGAATAGTAATCAATAATCAATGAATTGCAAAAGCAATAATATTGTCCTCACAGTACATGTGGTATCATATACTATAAAGGGTTCTCGATTAATATACTCACAGCTTTCCTTGATAACCTGGTGGTAAGAGACAAAGGACTGTACAGCATTATTCATGTATTTATGGTTTCCTATGCATGCTCTGATTTATGTCTATGTGGTCTCTTTTATTATTTACCTGGGAAATGGTACGGTCAAAAATTTGTTTAAATCACCATCTTGAATGGTGTCTAGTAGTTGTTTGGCAGTCATTTTGCTAACCCTAACCCTGACCCCCACATTGATACATTGTAACAGGACCACCCTTGCCTCTGGCATGCCAAGAGAGTTCAATGGTCCACGTTCCTCAAGCCTTGCGTGGGAGGTGAAGAGCTAGCTAAAAGCTATAGAAAGGCTACAGAAGCTAACTTAGAGTTTACCTAAAACTAACAATTAAGGACTAACAACAGCAAACTAACAATGAACAAGTAGGACTTGAGCACTAAGTGCCCTCCTTCCATGTCCAAACTTAACTTCCTTACCCACAAAAAAGTCAGGGTACACTTACTCTATAGGCTGACATCTTCGTGAGTATTAATGACATTTTCCTAACTACTAGTGATCATTAGCTCATCCTCACCTCTGTTATTTCTGTCCTAACCGGTTGTTTCCATGTTCTTTGTGGTGTACCTGTTAAGTCTGAAAAAGGACATAAACGTGGGTGGCCTTACCTACCAACTTGCTTTAACTTGCCCACTTATCTATGTTAAAGGTCACAAACATATGTGCTGTATGCTCCAGCACATCATCGACTATCTAGGGTAAAGGTCTCGAATATGTGTATGCTAACTTGCCTTAGCTTAACATACAGGATGTGGCCTGTAGGTTCCTTGCGTTACAGCTAAAATACTCTAATACAAATTTATGAACCTATTATATTAACAAATAACAAACCCATAATACAACAAACAATCAAACTCATAGGAAAATATATATATGCAAGAAAGCAGGCTAGCCCTATAGGCTACAGCAGACAGTGAAGGGACCTTCAATATCAACAGATAAACAATTGGAAAAGATACAGAAAAGGGCAACAAAAATGATTAGGGGTATGGAACAGCTTCTATATGAGGAGAGATTAATAAGACTGGAACTATTCAGCTTGGGAAAGAGACGACTAAGGGGGGATATGGCAGAGGTCTATAAAATCATGACTGGTGTGGAAAAAGTAAATAGGGAAGCATTATTTACTCTTTCTCATAACACAAGAACTAGGGGTCACCAAATGAAATGAATAGGCAGCAGGTTTAAAACAAACAAAAGGAAGTATTTCTTCACACAATGCACAGTCAACCTGTGGAACTCCTTGCCAGAGGATGTTGTGAAGGCCAAGACTATAACAGGGTTCAAAAAAGAACTAGATAAATTCATGGAGATTAGGTCCATCAATGGCTATTAGCCAGGATGGGCAGGGATGGTGTCACTAGCCTCTGTTTGCCAGAAGCTGGGAATGGGTGAATGGGGATGGATCCTGTGATGATTACCTGTTCTGTTCATTCCCTCTGGGGCACTTGGCATTGGCTACTGTCGGAAGACAGGATACTGGGTTAGATGGACCTTTGGTCTGACCCAGTATGGCCGTTCTTATGAGTGCAGGGAGAGGCATGTAGGTAGCACCCGGGGTATCTCAGGGCAGGTCTAGCTCAGGCATGTCAGTTTAGACATCAGCGTAGACTATGATCTCTGCAGGCCAGGGACTGTCTCTCTGTGTTATGTGTGTGCGCTATAACCAGTACAATGATGTCTTGGTCCTTGACGGGGCTCCTTGGCATTATTGCAATACAAACAATAATTAATCATTTGTCTCCTTTGATCTTCATAATACTGCCCCCCCTCCAGTTGGGATGGTGCCGAATTGGTGTGGCCGTACTGAATGACTGGTGAGAACATGGCTTGACATGACTGAACTGCGAAAGAGGATTCTGGGAGCAGAATCCTTCTCCTAGCATCAGGCAGATGCCAGAGGTGAAACTGACTGGCTCCATGCTGCATGTATGATCAATACTGATCTTTGAGTCAGCAAATATGTCCACTTGAAAGCAAACAACATGTGTAGAACATCCTGAGTGGAGCATGGGCTGACTGGGGGATCTCTTCCCTGTTGAAGGCCATCACACAGGGGGCTGAAGTGAATGATTGATAAGGGAATGAATGTGGGGTAATGTTCAGTTGACACCACTCTGCAGTCTCCTCCTAAAGTATTAATCAGTAGCCACACACCCAGTGGGCATGCTTTTAAGACATGTGACTCCTTTGAGGAAAAATTAACGCTCAAAGAAGCAACGCTGCTAAACAGAGTAGCCACAACTCTGCCCCGTGGGCTCGAGCAGGACTGTGAACCAGGGGGGTTTCCAGGCAGCCAAGGTCTTACCTCGAGGGAATCCGAGACAGACCAGAGGGCTGAGGAGACCAGACCTGAAGAGAAGAAGCTGTCCATAGAATTGGTAACCACCGTCTCTGTTCGCCCAGCAGGGACTGCGTGAAGCTAGCGCAGGGCCTGTTTGTGTATGTCTGTGAAAGAGAGGCTCGCTAAGAGGAATGTATAGCTCTTAATGTCTAACACAGGAGTGATGTGCTTAATGGAACCCTTTACCGCTTGTGTAATTCCTTCTCAAATAAACTGTTGTGTATGCAAGATAATTATTGTGGATCTTTATCACTGGTATGACAGTAATCTGCTCCAGTGGGAGCAGGGCCGGCTCTAGGATTTTTGCCACCCCAAGCAAAAAAAATTTTGGCAGCCCCCCCTTTTTTTCCGTGCCCCTCTGCCCCCAGCCCCGCTCCAACTCTACCCCTTCTGAACCCCTTACCCAAATCCCCAGCCCCGCCTCCTCCCCCGGGCGTGCCACATTTCCCCCCCCCGTTGCTTCCTGGGGGCCCCCCGCGACCTCCCGCCCTACCTCACCTCCGCTCCGCCTGCTCCCCCGGATGTGCCGCCGCTCCGCTTCTCCCCCCTCCCTCTCAGGCAAGGCAGGGCGGAGAAGCGGAGCAGCGGTGCATTCAGGGGAGCAGGCGGAGCGGAGGTGAGCTAGGATGGGGGGGCGCAGGAAGTAACGGGGGATAGAGGAACCGCTCCCCGCTCCAGCTCACCTCCGCTCCACCACCGCCGCCTCCCCCGAGTGCCCGCCGCTCGGCTTCTCCTCCCTCCCTCCCAACCCTGCTGCGCGAAACAGCTGTTTCGCGCACAGCAAGCCTGGGAGGGAGGGGGGAGAAGCGGAGCAGTGGCGGCATCCTCAGGGGAGCAGGCGGAGGCGGAGCGGAGGCGAGCTGGGGTGGCAAACTGGGGCGGCGAGGGCATTTTTTCCCCATGCCCCGGAGTCGGCACCTACTGATGGCCGGCGCCAGAATGCCGCCCCTAGAAATGCACCGCCCCAAGCACCTGCTTCTTTTGCTGGTGCCTGGAGCTGGCCCTGACTGGGAGCCATTAAAGATCCATTCAGGGGTAGTAGCCCTCTGGTGCCGACACCTCCTGGGTGATGTTGTCCCGTAGCCAGGAGCTCTGCTTTGGGCTCTCTCCCGTGGGGCCTGGCCAGTGGCTGGCTGGGGCCTGATATGATTTTTATTTACTGTATTTAAAAACTGCATGCCAATGGCTTCCTGGGACTCTCTGTTAGACCCTCCCCTGAATCCAGTGAGCCTGGCCCAGTGCCATGCTCTGTCCCACACCCAGCCGGGGCCACTATCCCAGTCACTGTGGGGCCAAAAATAAGGGCAGAGAAACTGTCTCTCCAGCTCCGTTCCTGTCCCCGTGGTGCCTAGCCAGGGATGGCTGCCAACAGGAAGGGAGATGGGGGGAGATGGGGACTCAAGGGGGAAATAGACTGGGGTTCCCCTTTTGCCCCTGTTGCCCTTTCTACCCCCTTGAGTTATTGTGTGCCCTCAGCCTCTGCCCCTTCGCATGTGTTCCCATGCTCCGAGCCCCTGAAGCATATCCAGGTAAGGGCTGTCGCAGCGTGACACACACTCTGTCTTTAACAGCTCCCACAACTCAGTATTGTGAATCATAGAATCATAGAACTGGAAAGGACCTCGAGAGGTCATCTAATCCAGTCCCCTGCACACATAGGAGACGAAGTATTATCCAGCCCTGACAGGTGTTTGTCTAACCTGCTCTTAAAAACCTCCAACGATGAAGATTTCACAACCTCCCTAGGCAATTTATTCCAGTGCTTAACCACCCTGACAGGAAGATTTTCCTAATGTCCAACCTAAACCTCCCTTGCTGCAATTTTAGCCACAGGACTCTTTGTCGCTTTTCAATACTCCAGTTGAGGCCTTATCAGCACGAAGCAGAGCAGAAGAACTACTTCTCATGTCCTGCTTACAACACTCCTGCTAATACATCCAAGAATGACGTTTGCTCTTTTTGCAACAACGTTACACTGTTGACTCATATTTAGCTTGTGATCCACTATGACCCCAGATCCCTTTCCGCAGTATTCCTTCCTAGGTAGTCATTTCCCATTTTGTATGTGTGCAATGGATTGTTCCTTCCTAAGTGGAGTACTTTACATTTGTCCTTATTGAATTTCATCCTATTGACTTCAGACCATTTCACCAGTTTGTCCAGATTATTTTGAATTCTAATCCTATCCTCCAAAGCACGTGCAACCCCTCCCAGGTTGGTATAATCCGCAAACTTTATAAGTGTACTCTGTATTTAAATTATCTAAATCATCTATGAAGATTGACTCACAGGAAGGGGCTGATGTCACCGCTCTCATCTGTTTGATCTCTGCACCAAATGCGCACAGCTCCGTCAGACCTGTGATGAGATGCCATTACTGTTAAGTCAGCCTGGCCAGATGGAACTAGGGTGACCAGATCACCCAAGTCAAATATTGGGACGCGGGGGTGGGGGGCGTGGCGGGAGGGGGCGGGGCAAAAAAACCCCCACCCTTCCTCCACAAGCGCTGGAGGGAGGCCCCGGGAGACGCAGGGGAAGCGCGGAGCCAGGGTGAGTGAGAGTCCGGCCTGGCCCCGAGCAGGCAGGACTCAATCGGGCGGTAGGGAGAGTAGGGGGGCGGCCCGCGGGGTCAGGCGGCGGCTGTTCTCCCCCCCTGGGCAGCGGGACTCGGGAGCAGCCGCTGCTGCAGCTCCCACTGCCGCGGGGGGAGGAAGCAGCCAATGGCCAAGCTTGGCGGCTGCGGCTCTGGCGCCCAGGCCCGAACCCCCCGAGCCCGGGCCTGTTGCGGGGACCCAGCAGCGCGCACGCTGCGCCCAGCCCCTGGCCAGTCGCGTCTGGGCTGCTGCCCAGCTGGTGCAATCCCACGGCGGCCCCAGAGTGGGGGGCAGCAGGCCCCAGCCCCCCCATCCCGCTCGGGTCCCGCAGGGGAACGAACAGGCCTGGGCTACCGATGCCTCCGCCCCGGGGCCGCGCCGGGATTGCACCAGCTGGGCAGCAGCCCAGATGCGACTGGCCAGGGGCTGGGCGCAGCGTGCGCGCTGCTGGGTCCCCGCAGCAGGCCCGGGTTCGGGCCCGGGCGCCAGAGCCGCAGCCGCCGAGCTTGGCCATCGGCCGCTTCCTCCCCCCGCGGCAGTGGGAGCTGCAGCAGTGGCTGCTCCCGAGTCCCGCTGCCCGGGGGGGAGAACAGCCACTGCCTGACCCCGTGGGCCACCCCCCTACTCTCCCTACCGCCCGACTGAGTCCTGCCTGCGAACACTTCCGGGCTCCGGAGCATTTCCTTGTTTGTCCAGTGTCCCGACCGCACATCAGTAGGGACGCGGGACAAACAAGGAAATATCGGGACAGTCCCGATAAAATCGGGACGTCTGGTCACCCTAGATGGAACCAACCTATTCTATCTTCCGTTGACCGATGTACCATTCTCAGACAGGAAACAACAGGCAGCTCCAACTCGAAGGTCTGCTCCTATTCAGGGGAGGAGGCCCACTCTTGCGGACCGGGTGGGACACCACAGCTGAGCTCTCGACACCATTTTGCTGCGGCAGCTCATGTACTCCTGGACAAGTGCGCTTCTTATAGACTGGAAGCATCCTGGGAAAGAAAGTCTTACACACGGAGTAAGTTCAGGAGTCCACCGCTGCACCTGCCTCCTTGTCCACTTGATCATGGATCCCGGACCAGGCTCAACAGGCTACTCTCTGGCTCCTCCAGAGTTGCTGCAACTTTGCACTAGATTGGCCTGGTATCATCCCCAGGTTGTGACTATGGGGCAGCGTTGCAGACAGTGACTCACGGGGCGGAAGACTGTGCAAGAGTGCAGAGCAGGTTACAAGGCCTAGCCGCCCTTGCTACAGAGCCTGTCCCCGGGCTACAGAGCCTGGACGTCGAGCTCTGATGTTTGCACACAAGAAGATTAGGGTCCAGACGCAGCTGCAGGCCCTGTTCCTGCCCACTGCCTCCTCCTCCCCCCTTAGAAAGAACTGTGACCTCTAGGCTTCCATTAAGAAAACAATCAGGAGATTGAGAGACTTCTGGATCCCTCCCACTTGCTGTATCTCTGCTCCCTCTGATCCATCCTGGAGGTTTTCTCCTGCAAGGGTCCGAGTTTGGCCACAGACTCCTCCAGCCCCCACTTTGAAGAGGACACTCTACGAAAAGCCCATCGCTGACTCCCATCTCCCCACTCTCATCACTTCGGTCCAGTCCTTGGGTTCACATCCCCTCCTCTGGGATAGCCACATCGTTAGAAATTGCGCCCTTTAAACAAGGGCCCATATACTGTATGGCCGGGATCTCTGGTTTCTGTCTACTCTGGATGGCCGCCGGGAAGATTCTGCAGCCAGGAAATTAAGACATGGAGCTTGGCTTTTCCTGAATTTGATACAAAAATGATTTGTGCAGTTCAAGTCCCCCTCATTTGGTTTATTTTGGTAATAAGTTATCTTTAGCTTAGTCCGGCCCGTAATTATTTATCTTCATTGGGCCTTAAATTCTTTCAGTGTCAATGCACACCATACCCCAGCCTGTGTAGATGTTGTAGGGATGAGGGGAAGTTTGGCAGCTGTATAAAATGCAATGAGGATTTCTGACTCCAGAAGAGACCTGGACGGTGGATAGGGGTTGGGGGATAAGCACATTAGTTGGCTGTTTCTTCTAAAATCACCAGCAGTGAAATAGTTAACAATATGTTACCTTTAAAACTGCCCTCATTAAGCTGCCAGAGTTCACACTCAACAGAGATGAATGGGGCAGTTCGAGCCTCTCAGAAGCCTGGTCTACACTGTGGGGGGGATCGCTCTAAGTTATGCAACGTCAGTTACGTGAATAACGTAGCTGAAGTCGACGTACTTAGATTGACTTACCGTGGTGTCTTCACGGCGGTGAGTCGACTGCTGCCGCTCCCCCGTCGACTCTGCCTGCGCCTCTCGCCGAGCTGGAGTACAGGAGTCGATGGGAGAGTGCTCGGGGGTCGATTTATCGCGTCTAGACTAGACGCGATAAATCGACCCCCGCTGGATCGATCGCTGCCCGCCGATCCGTCGGGTAGTGAAGACATATCCTGAGACATTGTTTCAGGCTGCCCACAGACTCAGGAAGAACAGACAATGTTTTATAGGCAGTTCAGGTTTTCAGGGTTATCTGCAGCACAAGAGCTAAGACATTAAGGCTTGGATTTTCAACAGCACAAGGCCCATCAAAAAGCACCGAAGTGGGTTAGGAGCACAATTCCCACTGGAAATCAAAGGCACCTGTACTACTCACTCACTCAGGGGTCATGTGTACCTCACTCAGGTCCTTTTGAAAATTGCACCTTTTTTTAAAATGAAAGATTATATTTTGGAGACTAGGAATAGATTCTGTGGCAATTTCCATGGCTAGTGAATATACAGCGCAAGCTAAAAAGCACACGCAACCTCTCCTGGCTGCTTTCCCTTTAAGAAGAGGCACTTCTTCACGCCCCTAATAACCTGTTTGTCACCTAGAGCAACTTCCATCAGAGGATCGCAAATTACTGTACAGCCGTTACTGAACGGAGCTTTTCCCGCGAGATACAGACGGGTAATGGGAGGCACACCAAGGTTAAGATGTTTGCTTAGGTTCAAGCAGGATGTGTGTGGAGAGATGGGGGCAGAACCAGTTCTGCCTCTTAATTAAAATCATCCTTCCTGTTTCCACCTGTGGCATGTAGGCTCTGAACCACTGCTGAGTGCTGCTCCTTATGGCATCGATTCCAAGTGGCCTGGGCAAATTTTAGACAATACAGTGGAGTTTGAAAGTATGGGCTCCAGATGTTACATTGTTACATACTGAGACTGGAACAAAGGAACCTGAGAGAAATTTTCCTGGAGCTAATAAAAAATAATGTCCCCCTAGGGCATTGATTCAAAGTGGCGCTATTGTTCCCCACCTGGTAGGGCTGGCGTCTATGGCTAGTCCTGGAATGGGCACGTTTCGCTCTTACACAATGGAATACAGTAAAACTTTATTTGTCCAACATCTGTCAAACAAATTGTATCCAAAGGGCTTTCCAGATTTCAGTGCCCCTTTGTTAGTACTTTGCAATTCATCTGACTGGGCACATCCCAGGCCAGGGGGCAGCACTTAGAGGTTGAGCTTCTCAGGTCCTCAGCGCGCCCGCCCCCCCCCCCCCCCCCCAGGGACAGGAGGCAATGTCGTAAATCAGCTGAGAGGTGGAGGGTTGCACCTAGCAACATACAGAACCGCGGCATGAAAGGCAACAGATAAACTCTTTGCTAAGGGATCTGAGATGCCACTTGGAAAAAGGGGCATTGTAGAACTTTGCGGAGCGGGGCCTGTGCCCTGAACAGGGAAGCCTGAGCAGAGTCAAGTTCTCTTTTCTCAGCTCAACACAGTCCAGCTCAGAGGACACAGACAAAACTGGCAAAAATCCCCCGGGCTACCGCCGTGTAGCTGGGTTCATCTAGATTGCAGACTGAGAGCAGGAAATGGAAACGGATTCTCCACCTACATTCTCTGGACAATCCCTGGAATGTTTTTTGGTGATGAGGATCCGACACTCGTCACCTGAACCAGGACAGGAAAACAAAGGGAAGCATTATTACAAAAGTTCCCTATTTTCCGATAACCCGAAGGAGATAATTGTATTGCGGTGGGGGGAGGGCATTTCTTAGCAATTAATAACAAAAGAGGGGGAAGTTGTAGCTCAGGTTTCCTATCTGCCAGGAAATTCCCCAACCACGCTGTGTTCACCGCTTACATACAGAGAAGCAGGGCCGGCTCCAGGCACCAGCGAAGGAAGCAGGTGCCTGGGGCGGCCAATAGAAAGGGGCGGCACGTCCGTCCATTGTTGGGGCGGCACGTCCGGGTCTGCGGCGGGAATTCGGCGGTGGGTCTTTCAGTGCCTCGCTTCCTCTTTGGCGGCACTTCGGCGGCAGCTCAATGGCTCCGCTCAATAGGGCTTTTCTTTTTTTTCCTTTTTCTTTTTTTTCTTCGCCGCTTGGGGCAGCAAAAAAGCTGGAGCCGGCCCTGCAGAGAAGTTAGATAAAAATGTAACTTTAGTTCATAGAATTCAGAACACAAGAACCCACAAAACAGAGAGAGCCAAAGCTCCCAAGAATAGAGCTGCGCAAGTCACCCCACCTTGCTGGGCGTGTGCCTCGTAGGCCAGGTACACAGCTTGGCTTGAGCTAACACACTAAAAAACAGCAGTGTGGACGTTACAGCACCGGCAGTGGCTTGGGCTAGCCACCTGAGCTCAGATGCAGGGGGTAGCAACGATGTGACTGGTCCCAGTATCTGCTATCCTTTTTTCCCCTTTCATCACTCCACCGTAATTTTGTATGCACACTGTTTGCCCTAGGCAGAAAAACCTGGGAGGTTTGTATGGTGAGATTTTTGCTGTCTTTCATCTTGTGATTCTGGTCTAAATAAATCAAATCTAGTACATACCTGATGTCTTAAAAACAACTTTGCTGGAGTCTTCCAAGTGGCAGACTATGCAGTAAACTTATATGTGAACAGAAACTTTGCAATGCAGCGCGGCAGGGTCTCTCGTTATTTCTGATTTAAGCTTGTTTCAGTGTCTGTCCAAAACCCTCTGCCCATCCTTTCGATGCTGGCTGGCAAGGAGCCAAGCTCGTATGTTTCACAGAGTTGTGCCATAGTCATGTCTGAAAAGCCTCCCAAATAAATTGTGGGCCATTACCTGAAACGAATGCCTCAGGTAACCCACAGGTGGAAAACGTACTGTGAAGCACTTCAGTTCTTTTGACAGAAGAGGTGGTTGTCACATGCACCACCAGGGGACACCCGGAACAAACATCAACCACCGCTAAACACCTTGCCACCGTCCACATCCATGTGTGACCTGGTACCTTTTCTGCCATTTCTATATCTCGCTCTAACACTGGCCACCAGAAATAACTTCTGGCCACCCCTTTCATTTTTCCTACTCCGGGGTGCTACTCAGGTAATTCCACTAGCATTCTTCTCTGTAAGTTTTTAGGTATTATGGCTTGTAGTCCCTATAGCAAACCACCATCTTCCATGAAGAACTCCAGTTTCCTGTAAGCACCATGTGGCTTCTTGGTTATGAGAAATGGCCACTCTGGAAGCATACAGTGCATCACCTTAATCAAAGTTGGCTTATCTCTTGCTTCCAGAGCAATTTCCTAAGCTGTAATAGGGAGGTCATCTAGGAAAGAGATTCTATACACAGAATTTCCCTGTCTCTCTTTCCCTTTGTGTAAAGGGGCAAACCACAGAGCAGTCTCCACAGCTCCACCTAATGGCAGTGCCGTGTCATGGACACCATTCAAAAGCCTCTCCCGTGTTTGAGTCCGAAATCAAATTGATCTCTGAGAGCCTCTTTCAGAAAATTACCAAAACAAGGAGTGGCAGACAGGTTTTTCAGGCTTGCCAAATATTCAGAGATTCTTTCTCCTTCTGTTGGATTTCTTAGATGAAACTTAGATCGCTCTGTTAAAAAAAATGGTAGTAGGTACATAATGTATCATTATAATCTCTGTTATGTCCTTATATTCCAGCCTACCACGTTCTTGTGGCAAACCTGTGGCTTTAGGCACTTCTTCTTAGCCTCAGGTGGCATGTGACCAGGATTCATCACCGAATTGGGTCTGACGGTTGGCTCATTAGCTTTCCTGGGCCGGGTACTGCCGGGGAGTGTGACATGAATGCTGATCCATGCCCCCCGCTTTAGGCACTGCAGATGTGGTTTAACCCACCAATGTTAGGAAAACGTCCCTCTGTGTAGCAGTATCGTCTATAACATTGGCCTAAAAACACTGTTCAAGTCTATGAGTATAGAATAGGTTGCAAAATTGTCCTCTTTTTCATTAAATTGGAAACTGTCCATCTTTACTCCATGCAGCCATTTTATCTTTGCTTTCCTTCTTCTTTATTTTTGTATAATCCCATCCTTGGCACCGGTTTCTCTGTTGTGTTCTCAGCATTCACACAGAGAAGTTAGATACAAACGCAAATTGATTTCTCAGAAGTCAGAACATGTGCAAACCCCAAAACAGAGAGAAAATAACAGGCTGCTCTCTAAAACAGAGAGGCACAACTCACCACACTTTGCTTTAAGCTGGCTGTCTGCAAAAAAACTGTTATCTCAGGCTTTGGTGGGGAGCCCCTACCTTGCACTCTGCCAATAGCTTGGAATTCCACCACAGTCCTCAATACACCACAACCCAGAGGTCATTACTGGTACTAGGAACCCCTGAAAACATTGAGTATGGCATTCACTTGACAGCACTTGCAAGTATCGGGCAGTAGGCAATGTCCAGAGAATCTCTGCACCCAGATTCCTGGCTAGGATTTTCAAACAGCTGAGCAGGCATGTTAGAGAATCCATTCTGGGTTTTACACTTAGCCCTGCACACAGTGGGATGGGACGTGGCAGTTTGGGGAGTTCAGTGTGGAAACCCATTGTAATGGGTTGGGTCACAGAGAACCCCTTGAGACGGCCACCTGTTGTGCTGAGACTACCTCTGAGCCTGTTTTCCCTGCCAGCTTGGGACTTCAGTACCCTGTCTTGTTGAGCCAGACACGCTAGCCTGCTACAAACACAGACCCAGGTCTGAACCACGCCCCCCAAAAGCTGCAGGCTTAACTGAAAACAGCTTAAGAAGTGCTCCTGTCTCCAGCACCCAGACACCCAGTTCCCAATGGGCTCCAAACCCCAAATAAATCTGTTTTACTCTGTATAAAGCTTATACAGGGTAAACTCATAATTTGTCCGCCCTCTATAACACTGATAGAGAGATATGCACAGCTGTTTGCTCCCCCAGGAATTAACTGCTTACTCTGGGTTAATTAATAAACAAAAGTGATTTTATTAAGTATAACAAGTGGGATTTAAGTGGTCCCAAGTAATAACAGACAGAACAAAGTAAAAAGCAACAGAGAGTCCTGTGGCACCTTTAAGACTAACAGATGTATTGGAGCATAAGCTTTCGTGGGTGAATACCCACTTCGTCAGACGTATTCACCCATGAAAGCTTATGCTCCAATACATCTGTTAGTCTTAAAGGTGCCACAGGACTCTCTGTTGCTTTTTACAGATCCAGACTAACACGGCTACCCCTCTGATACAGAACAAAGTAAGTTACCAAGTTACCAAAATAAAACAAAAACACGCAAGTCTAAGCCTAATACATTAAGAAACTGATTACAAATAAATCTCACCCTCAGACTAGACCAGGGGTCGGCAACGTTCGGCACGCGGCTCGCCAGAGTAAGCACCCTGGCGGGCCGGGCCAGTTTTATTTACCTGTTGACGCGGCAGGTTCGGCCGATCGCGGCCCCCACTGGCCGCGGTTCGCCGTCCCGGGCCAATGGGGGCGGCGAGAAGCGGCGCAGGCGAGCGATGTGCTGGCCGCGGCTTCTCGCCGCCCCCATTGGCCCGGGACAGCGAACCGCGGCCAGTGGGGGCCGCGATCGGCCGAACCTGCCGCGTCAGCAGGTAAATAAAACTGGCCCAGCCCGCCAGGGTGCTTACCCTGGCGAGCCGCGTGCCGAACATTGCCGACCCCTGGACTAGACTCCTTTCTAGTCTGGGCCCAATCCTTTCCCCTGGTCCAATCCTTGTTGCAGCTCAGGTGGTAGCTAGGAGATTTCTCATGACTGCAGCCCCCTTTGTTCTGTTCCACCCCCTTATATAGCTTTGGCACAAGGCGGGAATCTTTTGTCTCTCTGGGTCCCCACCCCTCCTTCTAAATGGAAAAGCCCCGGGTTTTAGATGGATTCCAGTACCAGGTGACATGGTCACATGTCCTGTGAGACCCCAAGCCTTCATTCTTCCTGGCCTTACTCACAGGAAGGCTTGCAGGTAAACAGAGCTATTTACAACCAATTGTCCTAGTTGATGGGAGCCATCAAGAACCCAAACCACCATTAATGGCCCACACTTTGCATAATTACAATAGGACCTCAGAGTTATATTTCATATTTCTAGTTTTAGATATAAGAATGATACATTTATACAAATTGGATGGCCACACTCAGTAGATTATAAGCTTTGTAATGATACCTTACAAGAGACCTTTTGCATGAAGCATATTCCAGTTACATTATATTCACACTCCTTAGCATATTTTCATAAAATCATATGGAGTGCAACGTCACACCCATGTGGTACAGATGTGCATTTCTGTACAGGGCTGCTAGTGATCTGGGGAAACAACACGGGACATTAACTAGTCCGGGGAGCCGGAATTTTTTCTCGACATGTCAGACCAACTGAAAAACCATGTTAGCTATGGTTAAGGTTGCTAAGGGGAAATAATGCCCAACTGAAACCGACAAAAGTCAGGCAATGCAGAGTAGAGCTGTAGCACCACAAGAAATCAACAAGGCACATGGGATGGGTTGTGTACCCCACACAGGCAAGGAATGAGGGCCCGAGAGGCCAATTAAGCCCCCAGGAAGGAGCTGGGTGGTATAAAGGCAGGAGGTCTGGAGCAGAAGGGGGCTGGGCTGGCTTGAGAGAGCTGGGCGGGGAGATGCTGGCTGGGAGGAGCTGTGACAGGGCTGGGGCTGCTGAACGAGGGTTCAGAAGGCTGCTGGCCGGCTGAGCTGTGGCTGGCTGAGAAGCCAGGCAGAGTGAGATGGAAGAGACAACAAACAACACTGATACCGGGATAGATGGTGAGGCTAGGGAAAGCATGAAGGAAAAAGAAAAGGGTAGATTCTCTGGCACCCAGAAGAAGGACCTGCAAGGAGAAGGGCAAGGAAGGGAAATGGCAAAAGTTAAAGAATTGTAAATTCCTTAGAGGAGGACATAAAGACAGGGGATCTCAACCTCCTGAGGATGGCAGAGTGGATCAGAACAAGTGCTGGAGATATAGTAAGAGCTAAGAAACTACCTGGAGGAGCCTGGTTAGTGGAATGTAAAAACAAAGAACAAGTAGGGAACTCCGTAAGACAAAGGGACTAGGTAAAATGGAGAAAAAGCTGTCCGCTACCCAAATTCCTGACAGAAGCAAGAGGGGTAGAATACGGTGTGCCATCTGAACAGTCATCACAGAGGAAATAAAGCAAGGAACAGGTGACGGTCGGGTGGTAACAGCTAAGTGGCTAGTTAGCAGATGTGAGGAGTGATATAGCAAGCCCTGGGCAGCTTTGTTGGTCACCTTTAATAGAAGGATGCTACCAGATAGAGTCACTTCAGGGCAGGGGTAGGCAACCTATGGCACGCATGCCGAAGGCGGCACGCGAGCTGATTTTCAGTGGCACTCCCACTGCCCGGGTCCTGGCCACCGGTCCGGGGGGCTCTGCATTTTAATTTCATTTTAAATGAAGCTTTTTAAACATTTTAAAAACCTTATTTACTTTACATTCAACAATAGTTTAGTTCTATATTATAGACGTATAGAAAGAGACCCTCTAAAAACGTTAAAATGTATGACTGGCACGTGAAACCTTCAATCAGAGTGAATCAATGAAGACTCGGCACCCCACTGCTGAAAGGTTGCCGACCCCTACTTTAGGGTATCAGCCAATGGCTACACTCCAGAGCTTACAGCACACAGGAGCACCAGTGCAGCTGCGCGGCAGTAGCACTGCTAATGCGGATGCTCTAAAGTGATGGGATAGTGCTCACCCATCGACTGAATTACTCCAGCCCCCACGAGCGGTGGTAGCTGTTGGCAGGAGAATTCCTCCCGCTGACATAGCACTGTCCACCCCGACGCTTAGGTCAGTGTAACATACGTCGCTCAGGGCAATGGCCTGTTCACACCCCTGAGCGACGTAACTTATACTGACATAAGCTGTAGTGTGTACATAGCCTCAGAGACACAAGGTGGGGAAGGTAACAGCTTTTATTGGACCGACCTTCGGTGGATGAAAAAAGAGACAAGCTTTTGCGCCCCACAGAGCTCTTCTTCGGGTCTGGGAAAGGGGCTCCCAGCATCACCGCAAAATGCAAAGTGGAACAGATTGTTTAGCACATATTCTAAGGGACCATTCAAGGTAGAGTAGCCCGTTAACACCTCTGCAGTCATGGGACAAAAAGAGGGGGTTAGTAGGTTATAGGAGGTAATAAGCCATAAATTCAGTGTCTCTGGTCAGTCCAAGATTTTTGGTGTCTAACCGAGTAATGAATTCAAGCTCCCAGGCTTGTCTTTTGAAAGTGTTGTGCAGGTTTCCTTTGAGGATGAGGACGGATAGGTCAGATATAGAGTGATCGCTTTGGGAAAAATGCTCCCCGACAGGTGATGTCATGTGGTGTTTTTGTCTTTCATCATTTTCCTGTGTGAGTTTACTCGAGAGCGTAGTGATTGTCTGGTTTCACCTACATCATTATTATTAGGGCATTTAGTGCACTGGATGAGATATACCACATGTCATGATAGGCATGTGCAGGATCCTGAAAGGTGTTGTCAGGGGCGTTGATCATTGTAGCAGTGGAGATATGTCTACAGGTTTTGCATCTGTTCTTCTGGCAGGGCCTGGTGCCGCTTTGAGTTGGTGGGTCATGGTCTGTAGGGAGCTCACGTCTGATGATGAGCTTGGAGAGGTTGGGGGGTTGTTTGAAGGCCAGAAGTGGGAGTTCGGGAAAGATTTCTTTCAGGATGGGGTCCCCATTGAGTATGTGTTGCAGTTGTTTGATGACACCCTAGTTGGGGTCCAGCGTGGGGTGGTAGGTGACAACTAGCAGTGTGCGGTCAGAGGGGGGGAGTTATTTTGTGTGAAGCAGGTTCTCTTGGGGTATTTCCGTGATGTGATCTACTTCTCTAGTGGAGACTCCTTATTTGGTGAAGGTGGTTTTAAGTGAGTTAAGGTGTGTACCCCTCCTTGTCACCTACCACCCAATAGACCAGGACGCGTTGTAATGTAGACATACCCTTTAGGCACTACCGCAATAAACATCACTAATAAGTAAGACGTCCCTGCCTTACCTTGCATTCACTCAGCTGATGTTTTCAAGGCTGTCATAGAATCATAGAATATCAGGGTTGGAAGAGACCTCAGGAGGTGTACTAGTTCAATCCCCTGCTCAAAGCAGGACCAACCCCAACTAAATCATCCCAGCCAGGGCTTTGTCAAGCTGGACCTTAAAAACTTCTAAGGATAGAGATTCCACCACCTCCCTAGGTAACCCATTCCAGGGCTTCACCACTCTCCTAGTGAAATAGTGTTTCCTAATATCCAACCTAGACCTCCCCCACCCACTGCAACTTGAAATCATTGCTCCTTGTTCTGTTATCTGCCCCAGCAACCAGGAGGTCTAGAACATTTAGATGTTATCTGAATCATAGAATATGAGGGTTGGAAAGGACCTCAGGAGGTCATCTAGTTCAACCCCCTGCTCAAAGCAGGATTAATCCCCAAACAGATTTTTGCCCCAGATTCCTAAATGGCCCCCTCAAGTATTGAACTCGCAATCCTGGGCTTAGCAGGCCAATGCTCAAACCACTGAGCTATCCCTCCCCCCAGAAGCTTAGTTTCTGGAACAAAATCCTGCTGCAAGGGGTGGGTTCTGTGGCTGATTGCCTGACCCCAGGCACTCGGACATTCCTGACTACTTTCCCTGTAAGTACAAGAAGAGGCCTTTCTTCCCCTTTGTAATAGTCCTTGCTGCTTATAAAGCCCCTTCCAGTGGAAGCTCTTAAATCACTTTACACCCCCAATGATGGATTAAGCCCCACTACCCTGATGACGAGGCAGGGAAGTCTCATTATCCCATTCCTTGCAGATGGGGAGATGGAGGTGGAGAAATGTGATGTGATTTTCCTGAGCGCACACACACACACCCCCGGTGTGGCATCCCACTGCCACCTGTGGGCTTGTAGCTGGGAGCAGCAGCCCGCTTCTGGCCACCCCTTTAAAAGGCCACTTCAGCTCATGGCACTGCCTCTGCGGCATGAGATCAAACAGAGGCAGATTTTTATATATAAACACACTAGACAGCCCCAGCTAGTGTGTTCCAGGGACTACAGCAATCTGGCGTAAATACTGACACCAATAATTATAGTTTCAGTATCCTGCAAACTCAGACCTCCCGTCTTCTTGTTCCCAGCCGGGCAGGGCTGTTTTCTCCAGCTAGCCCAGAGCTGACACATCACACGCGTATGCAATGAAATAAAATAACACTTTATTTTGTCCAGCCTCTGGCCGACAGAGTATTTCGAAAAGGGCTTTTCACAGAGTGAAACAATACAAGCCAGCAATTGGTATATGGCAGGGGTGGCCAAACATACTGACCCTCTGAGCTGCATGTGATAATCTTCACAAGTTCGAGAGCCCAGCGTGCCTGCCAGGGCTCAGGGCTTCATCCCCACTCCTGCTGAAGCCCTGAGCCCCGGCAGGCACCCCGCGTGGGGCTGAAGGCCCAAGACCCCCCTCCCAGCAGGGCAGAAGCCTGTAGCCCCACCACCCTGCCGCAAGGCAGAAGCCCTGAGCTCCCCCCACCCCAGGCTGGTAGGTGGAGAATGGGGTGGGGGGGGCTCCGTGAGCCACACTTTAACTGTAGAAGAGCCGCCTGCAGCTCACAAGCCATGGTTTGGCCACCCCGGTATATGGGGAAAAAAGACAGAAACCAGTGGTGGGAACAAAATGTAGGTGAATAAACTCAACTCTTCGTTCATTCACCGGGGCTGATGTTAGCGGGGCAGAAGTGGGGCAGACCTGGGAGTAAAGGTCTGTTCAGAAACACAGGGAGGCTGCTCTGGTGAGTGAGCCGCGGAGGAGAAGGCTCTCGTGCTGTCGGTGGTGAGGAGAGGCAGAGAGGAGACGGGTGCCAGGGGAATTACACAGGGTCTGTGGCAGAGGTTGGAACAAGTAACTCTAACAGTGTTAGTACTTTGCGCGATATGGCGCCCTTCTGAGCAGGCAGCGCCGTTCAGCTGAGCATCCCAGGTCACCAATGCCGAGCACGGAGGTGTGGTTGTGTCCGAGGCAGAACCACAGTGTGAAAACGGAGAGAGGAATGACTTGCTGATGGAATCTGAAGTGACTCTGAGGCCAAGTCTAGCTAGTGGTATGACTCCCAGCCCATGTAGACGTACTAGCACCAGCTCTCATTGAGCAGGTTGCTAACAATAGACGTGTTGTCACGGCAGCACAGGCAGCGGCCACGTACTTGGGGCAACTAGGCCCTGCTGCTGCTTGCTGCAGCTCCATGTTACCATGGCTACACTAGTGTTTTTAGCATGCCTGTTCAGTGAGAGCTAGAGCAGGAGGACATCTATGTGAGCTGGGAATCACACCCCTAGCTTTAGGGTAGACGTAGCCTTACCGGGCACAGGGCAGTGTTAACCCAGGTGAAATCTTTGCACAGAGGATGTTTGGTGTCTCACTGGGGAAGCTCGAGCTGGTTCTTTGGGACGTCACAGCCTCCTTTTCCTGGCCCCATCACAGTCCGGATCTGAGGACATAGATGAGACTGGCCAAGATCCCCGTGGCCATCACTGTGTAGCTGGTTTTCACGCTGCTGGCCCCGCTGATGTTGCACAAGGAATGCTGACAGCAAGAGGTAGAAGTGGCTGCTATGCCTAGGTTCCAGTTTGTTTGAGGACACTCGGCAGAACATTTCTTGGTGATGCGGTACTCAGCTTTCTCACCTTAACGGGGAAAGAAAAACGGAGCGAAGAATCCTTATTCAGGAGTCCCCCAGAGTTCCAGCAACTCTGCTTATCAAGGAGATAATGGTACTAAAGCAGGTAAGCAACAAGGGCCAATGGGAAGGACATTTCTCAGAAGTTATGATTGGTTGATTTACCTCAGGCTTTTAACCTAACCAGTCTATCTGCTAGGCAGAGCCCGACCTAACACTCATTGTTGCTATCAGCACAGCAATCATGTCACAGCACCGGTCTCTTGATAGCAGTTACAGACCAGTATGCAGCAGTATGGGAATGTTTACGTATGTTTTCTAATTCCTTTAATCATTATTGTGATAGACTCAAGGAGCACAATCTATGTATTTGATTTAGTTGGAGATTGGTCCTGCTTTGAGCAGGGGGTTGGACTAGATGACCTCCTGAGGTCCCTTCCAACCCTGATATTCTATGATTCTATGTAGCTTAGCAAAGAGTCGATTAAGGGATGACTTTTGATCACAGTCTATAAGAACGTACACGAGGGACAAATATTTGACAATGGGCTCTTCGATCTAGCAGAGAAAGGTCTAATATCATCCAGTGGCTGGAAGCTGAATCTAGACAAATTCCGACTGGAAAGAAGGTGTACATTTTTAACACAGAGGGTAGTTAACCACTGGAAGAATTTAGCAGGGGTCATGGTGGAGTCTCCATCACGGGCAATTTTTCAGTCTGCTCTAGGAATTGTTCTGGGGCAGTTCTCTGGCCTGTGCTACACAGGAGGTCAGACTAAGTGACCCGAATGGTCCCTTCTGGCCTTGGATTCTATAAAGCTATGAACATCCTCTCCAGATTCCTGACCATGGCTTTGGAACAGCCAAAGGAGAGACCACACCCTAGAGAAGCCGTCCCAGGATTCAAACGGAGCCCCTGGGATGTGGAGGGATGAGGGATTGGGGAGTTTGAGGCTTTTGTGGACACCTGTGCAGTGCAGATACTATCAATATGGCTCAGAGCTATGTGCCTCACTCCCACTAGTAACCTGGGTCGGTGCCCAGCACCTACAGCAGTACGAGAGAGGAAGGATTCACTGCCAGCGTGCCATTAGGATTATTATAGGGCCGCGTTCCCTAGGGTTCTCAATCCTTTTGTGCATGCACAGGACAATACAGATATATTTTTGAGCATCAAGATCAGGTAATGGGATTTTGCATGTAAATTCTATTTCTCCAAATAGGTCCCTCCCCGGCGTGCTCATTACTCCTGAGTAATTATTCATCCTCCCAGGAGAGGGAAGAAAGAATCCAGCTCCCTGGCATGGGGATGAGACACAGGACCTATTGCATCATCAGTAAGTTGATACCCAGACATCATGGTGATCACAGCCTTAGACAAACCTTACTGAGATACTGCAGATACTCACCAAGCCCTGTTTTCGTGTAGGTTGTTAGACAGTATTTTTCGTTCTCTGCACAGTCCGTTAATTTAATACAATTCCAGTTGGAGGGCTCATCATTGCAAGTGAAGCATTTCAGTGAGTAAACTGCAAAAGGAAGATGCAACACAGTTTAGACCCTTGTGGAAAACTCCTCTTCAGAACAGCGCTGAGAAAACTGGCTGTTCCTACTAGGGAAATGATAGAATACCAGGGTTGGAAGGGACCTCAGGAGGTCATCTAAGCCAACCCCCTGCTCCAAGCAGTATCAATCCCCAGACAGATTTTTGCCCCAGCTCCCTAAATGGCCCCCTCAAGGATTAAACTCACTACCCTAGGTTTAGCAGGCCAATGCTCAAACCACTGAGCTATCCCTCCCCCCATAGTACAGCTGGCGCCGCATAAAGTGCTATCAAATGTACAGAGTTGAACAAACTGGAAAAGTAGGGACAGATGCTTTTTCTCTAATCTCAGGCACAGTAACCGCAGATGTTACATCTAACAGCAGTAGAAACATTTCAGACAATGATTGCTGATGTCCCTTTACATGACTATGGAACAGTAACGCTCATTGGTTAATAGCCAGAACTTCTCCTTCATAGACGGCTCCAGACAGGGAACACAAGATAAGCATATAGCACACACAGCTTTTCTCTCTGACGGTCTCCCCACCATGCACTGAGCAAACTCAGACCTACCTTGGCTCCAATGCTGCAAATACTTCTCTAACCTTACACATGTAAATAGTCCCAATGAGTTCGACAGGATTACTCATATGCAGACAATGACTCACCTGTGCAATTGTTTACAAGGTCAAGGAGGTAGTTTTGAAAAGCAGATGAGATCAGGAATCCTTGCAGCAGAACAACTATCTCCTTGAAAGGATCCAGCCGCTGGCCTTTTGGCCAGAACTTATTGCTCTGATTGCGTATTGTTAGATCCTCTAGCAAATATCTGCTATAGCATTGTACAATTTTATTTTGTATTTGATCACATTTGTTAAACTCTTGCCCGAGGGCACAACCCTGCCTGGTGCTGAGCATGCCAGTCCCCAGCCAGCAAAACACTTTAGCACCTGCTGAACTTTCTACATGGGAGTAATCCTATTGACTTCAATGAGAGTATTCACATGCTTACAGCTAAGAATGTGATTACGTGCTATGCTGGCTAGGAAGCAGCATGAACAGCACTGGGCGAATCAAAGCCCATGCAACAGGATAGTGGAGGAAGGTTATTTCTGTAAGAAAATGGTGCTGGGAAGCACTGCTCATCTGAGCAAAAGGCTCAAGATTGCAGAGTGTATAAATGATCCTTGTCAAATGTCTAGGTAGGTCCCCAGAACTAGCCTCGTCCTGTATTGTCCTCTCCCTCAGGGCCTCATAACATGCAGCTGGTAGACTGGGCACCTAGGTTACGGGCATAGGACTGTGGTCCTTTGTACAATCCAATATGCAAGAGTTCAAAGCTTTGCATGGCTTTCTGAAGAGAACGGGATGGAACTAACTAGCTGAAGGCGCTCTGAAATAGCCCAGTCACAAGCTGGGGCTCAAAGACAGCAAAGGGGACAGCACCAGTGTCAACTCACTGTTGACTGTCGCATCTTCGCCACTCATGCTGTCAAATCTCCCTGTGTCCCTGCCATTTCTACGCTGGTTCTCTCTCATCTGCACATTCTTTGTCTAGCAGAGAAGAATCATTAGCACCTCACCTCGCTCCGCGCACAGGACTGCAGCCAGCAGGGCGAAAAGAAAAGCCTTCATCTTCGCTACGTCTTCGCAGCCTTTGCAATAAGGGCGGCTCCATCCAGGGCAGGTTTTATAGCTGTGTGGTGTTTGCTTGTCATTACTAGGATGATAGTGATTTGAGGGGGTGGGGGGTGTGCCATAGCATAGGTCACAAGATTGATGGGTGTGTGTCTGTGTGACATCTCCCTATGGAAATAACCTCTCCCTATGGAAAGTTTCTGCCTGGTTCTTTCAGTTAGTGTTTGGCTTATGCCCCAAAGCACGAAAGATTTGGTTTCAGAGTAGGGAATTCCTGTTAGAATGTTTTTTTTCTTATGCTTTGTATAATAAGGTGCCTTTGGGGGAAATGGCTGGTCTTGTTTTTTGCATTTTCTTTAAAAATTTCTGCCGATAGCATCCACACCACACAGCCAGTGAGGGAAATGCAAGGAGGAATGAGAGAATTAGGTTTAAAATCACTGGGAAAGAAAACTTTTCTGAAATGTTGTCTGATCTAAAAGCATTTATTGACCCATGGTCTCATTTTCATCAATGACATTTTTCAGTTTCAAAACTGGGAATTTGGAAGATGCAATCGGTTTGATTTTTAAAACATCCTGCCCTGTGATTAAGCTGACCAGTCAACATGAAAATAAAAACAACATTTAGAAGAACAATTACACGGGGAAAATATTTGCGACAGAGTAAATGGAAGCACTTGACTGACAGTCTATGAGTAGTTCAAGATGGTGTTAACCCCCGTTATAGCCCCTCTTGTCTCTCTGCTCTCTAAACTAAAAAGTCTGAATCTTTCTGGGCCTCGAATGATGTTCTTTGCTTGCCCCTTCACTCTTCTGATTCTCTTATCTCTTCTTTGAGGTGGAGTCATGGTCCCATGGTCGAAATGCCAATGCACATACAACCCAAAATTGCACTGGCAATTTTTCATGCCTTTGCAAATGACTGTCTAACTTGCTGTTCTCCATCGTTCCCAATGTTTCTGTTAAGTCTTGACCTCAGGTTTCTCTCTCCCACTGAATATTCACGTTTCTGAATATTTTCCACCGGCCATGAGCTCACTTACAGAATATGTGAGTAAGTCATAGAATATTAGGGTTGGAAGAGACCTCAGGAAGTCATCTAGTCCAATCCCCTGCTCAAAGCAGGACCAACATCAACTAAATCATCCCAGCCAGGGCTTTGTCAAGCCGGGCCTTAAAAACCTCTAAGGAAGGAGATTCCATCACCTCCCTAGGTAACCCAGTCCAGTGCTTCACCACCCTCCTAGTGAAATAATGTTTCCTAATATCCAACCTAGACCTCCCGCACTGCAACTTGAGACCATTGCTCCTTGTTCTGTCACCTGCCACCACTGAGAACAGCCGAGCTCCATCCTCTTTGGAACCCCCCTTCAGGTAGTTGAAGGCTGCTCTGAAAGTCATTTAGCAGTGATGCCATTTTTCCAGCACCCACTCTTACATTAATTAATAATGCCAAATTTGGGCCCTGTGTGACTCAGGCATGGATATCACTTGTTTCCCAACAGCTCCGACTGTGAAACTGGGAGCAAGGATAGGTACCAATTAAACAGCCAAACCTCACAAGAGTATGTGTGTTGGGAAAACTTTCAGGCCTCCAGGGTGGTATCAGGCACGAGGCAGAAGGTAGCAGGTCCTCTGACCCAGCATGCAATGTCCTGTCTTGTTTTGATGGGATTATGAAACAGCCCCGTGTCAATATTATTGGGAGTGGGTATAAAAATAAAAGTCTTTATTGGGTATTTCCCTGCTGATCAGAAACATATCATTACGCCTAGAAAAATAGTTCCTGATGGAAAGCTATTTAAATTAAACTAAATAGTCACTGAAAAATAATAATTTTTGGTGAGTGTGAACCAGTGGCTTTTGGGGATGGGACAGCAAGGCTGCTCGCGCTCCTCAGACCCACAGCTGTCTCAAGGGAGAAGCATCTATCAGTCTCCAAAGAATGATGCGTGTGGTTGGCTGTGGCCCAGCACTGGACTCTGGGAGGGTTTTTCCAGCCTTTCATGCCCATCCATAAGAACATAAGAACAGCCATCCTGGGTCAGACCAAAGGTCCATCTAGCCCAGTATCCTGTCTCTGACAGTGGCCAATGCCAGGTGCCCCAGAGGGAATGAACAGAACAGGTAATCATCAAGTAATCCAACCCCTGTCACCCATTCCCAGCTTCTGGCAAACAGAGGCTAGGGACACCATCCCTGCCCATCCTGGCTAATAGCCATTGATGGACCTATCCTCCATGAATTTATCAAGTTCTTTTTTAAACCCTGTTATAGTCTCGGCCTTCACAACATCCTCTGGCAATGAGTTCCCCAGGCTGACTGTGCATTGTGTGAAAAAATGCTTCCTTTTGTTTGTTTTAAACCTGCTGCCTATTAATTAATTCCAATCCAAGCTGCCTTCTGCTCCCTTCTTGGCTGTTTCACCTCTTGTTTGGTCAGGCATTTCTTGGGGATAAACGTGTTCAAATTTGCTGCAGGAGGAAACACACGAGTGGAAAGAACCAAACTGCACAGTGACCTGGGGAGATGAGGGGTGAGGGCTGCAGGTAGCAAGGGGACAGTTAATGTCAATGAATGCAGATTCCTCCGCCAGGCGACAGTATATTCGGGATCGCCTAAGACAAAGCCCTCGGGCCTCCACACCGACAACAAATTAAATTCTACTTTTATTGCTCGCTATTCCGAGCAAGAAATCAAAAAAGAAGGTCAAATCGCCACCCACTGCCATTCTGCAGTCCATATGTTGCCATGCAAAACCAGCCAACGCTCTGATGATGGCGCATTCCACATTTCATTCAGTTAGCATCATCCATTGTCAGTTACAGAAATAGCAGGCGCCATTTGGCAAAAGCGTCTTATTGCCCGACTCAGCTCAGGAGTTAAAACTTAAAATACCCATTAGACAGCTTTTCTCTCCTGCACGCTGTGGGAGTTTAGAGATGACAACTTTGCTGTGTGTGAATGATTCTTAGCTGGATTTCGGGCAGACTCAGGATATATACCGCTAAATTGGTCTGGTCTCATCTGGCAATTCCTGTATGTTTCTGTGATCTTAATATTAGCTTCAGTTTTCAGCACCTCAACACCAGAACGATGTAGATACATTGGAAGGCATTCAGAAAAGAGGGACACAAATGATCGGGGGAGGAGGGGTTGATCAAGGAGGGAAGATCGAAAAGACTAACAAGGCTAGTTAAAGAGACTAGGGGATGTATGAGCGGAAGGGGTGGGAATGATACCAGTCTACAAATATGTGGAAGATATGTACGTCCAGGAGGGTGGAATTAATTAGGGAGAAAAATGGGTTTTAAATACGGAAAATGGGAGGAGTTAGAGAAAGGGGGAAGCTATTTATGTATCTGTTTCATTGTAGACACTCAGTGAGTAGAAAGAAGTGGCCATCACTTGCTCTACATGCTCCTTGACACTAGAGCTGTTTAAAATGTATCAACTGAAACTTTATCAACTGGATTTTTGGATGTATCACCTGTAGGCTGTCTGCTCCCTCTCTCTAGCCCGATCTGGTTAGGACACCTCTCAGGCTGAGGAAGGCCCAGGAGATGGTGGGGGTGGCAGCCATGATGGTGAAGCTGGCTTCAATAGTCTCTGTCTGCTCTTCCATATTCCCCCCTGCCCTCCCAAAGTCTCTTTCTTTATGGACCCATAAAGGGAGTGATGGGCGGCAGAGCCCACCCCCTCACTATTTTGTCCACCTATTAGGCCTCATATCCAACACACCTCTTTTGGTTCATTAATTTCCAGTTCCACTTTCTCTTTTGAACAACCGTAATTTCAACACTCCTTGGATTAGATCAGGGGTCAGCAACCTTTCAGAAGTGGTGTGCCAAGTCTTCATTCATTCACTCTAATTTAAGGTTTCGCGTGCCAGTAATACATTTGAACGTTCTTAGAAGGTCGCTTTCTATAAGTCTATAATATATAACTAAACTATTGTTGTATGTAAAGTAAATAAGGTTTTTAAAATGTTTAAGAAGCTTCATTTAAAATTAAATAAAATGCAGAGCCCTCCGGACCAGTGGCCAGGACCCAGGCAGTGTGAGTGCCACTGAAAATCAGCTCACGTGCCACCTTCGGCCCCCGTGCCATAGGTTGCCTACCCCTGGATTAGATCAATGTGGCCTTTTTGGTTTAGGCTAATCCAGTTTCTCTGCCTGGTTTTCTTGCCCCCGTTCCCATCCACACTTCTTGTCATAGCTTATTGTGATGTTTTATGCATTTAAACTCACTTTTCACAGTTAAGCTCCCAATTAGGGTAATATTCATAGGCCCAATTGCCACAACATACCCCTTGTCCTCCTCCTTGAGCCATATTGTGTCCCTACCAGCCTCTTGAGACCCTGTTCTGGGGGCAGGGAGTTGGGGAGTTGGCAGGTCACTCCTTGGTTGCTCTTTCCGCACCTGGATAAAGGCCTGGGCATGGAAACCATCTCCTCCATCCCCCTGAAACACACCAAGGAAAGGGCTGTTACAACAGCAGATACCATGGCCCTCTGGTGTTTCATTAAGCACTCCACTGTAGGAATACTGGCCCTCATCCTCAAAGGTCTTTTGGGGCCTAGTTCCCGTTGATTTCATCGGACTGTTGTCTCTAGTGCACAGGCAAGGTG
Source organism: Emys orbicularis (assembly GCF_028017835.1). NCBI lineage: Eukaryota > Metazoa > Chordata > Testudines > Emydidae > Emys > Emys orbicularis. Next base: position 5,430,673 of record NC_088684.1, on the reverse strand, counting down.
GGGCTGTGGCGCTTACTGGCTTTGATGCAAAGGGAAGCTTGATGGTTAAAAGTTTGGGAGCTGCCGCTCTAGACGCTGCATCAGGGCCGAGACGTCTCTTGCTGAAAGCAGCAGTGTCTCCAAAGAGAGCCCGTTTCACTGATCACCACTAGGGGGCCACATCTAAGCTCCCCCTGCCTCTGAGCTGTGACGCACACCAGCTATCATGTTTTTGTTGATATACTTTATCTGTTGCTTAAAACCCAGCTCCTGGAATCAGGGGATTACAAGAGAATCTGAGCTCGGGCAGGTTTTCTTTGTCTGTTTGTTGTTCAGGGAAGTTTCCAGCCCTCATGGCTGTGGAGAAAAGCTTGAAAACATAACCCTACAGACTCAAAACCAGAACATAAATAAAAAGAATCCAACATTTATTATTATTTTTAAGCCCTTTTCATTATTTCGTGGGACTAACTCATGAGTTTCCAGCATTTGGGGTTGACAATGCTGCTCACATTGCTCTTGTTTTTGGGGAAGTCTCCTGGCCTGTTTTTTTTTTTTTTTTTTTGGTAACGGTTTCTTCTTCCCATCCCCCATGCTGCTGCTTGTGAACTCAAAGAGCCAGCAAGGGCAGTGCCTAGAGTTAGGGTTACCATTCGTCCGGATTCTCCCGGACATGTCTGGCTTCTCTGAGTTAAAAATAGTGTCCGGGGGGAATTTGTAAATGTCCGGATTCCTCCCCTCCCCCCCCATGCAGAGCGCGCGCGGCTGACAGGGCAGCCGGCCGGATCGTGCCACTTGCATGGTGCTCCGGCAGCCAGAGCCCCTCCTCTGCTTCCCCCTCCTCTCCCCTGCTGCTTGAGATCGCTCCCCTCCTCTCTCTCCCTCCCTCCCCCTCCCTGCATTCGCAGATCGCCGGACGTTCGCAATGGGCCTCTGGCAGTCTGGAGCTCCTCCCCCTGCCCCCCCGCTCCGCAGCACTCTGGGGGGGCGGGGACTGGGCTGTGCGCTCCGCTGGGGAGCGCGGCAGCGTGTTGGGATCCGCGCGGAGCCCGACACGCTGTTCTGAGCGGCACGGTAAGGGGGCCAGGGGGTCGGAGAAGGGGCAGGGGGGTTCTGGAGGGAGCAGTCAAGAGAAAGGGAGCAGGGGGAGGGTTGGATGGGTCAGGAGTTCGGGGGGGCTGTCTGGGGGTGTGGATAAGGTTTTGGGCAGTCAGGGTACAGGTAGGGGGGAGGGTCTCAGGAGGGGGCAGTCAGGGGACAAGGAACAGGGAGGCTTAGGTAGGGGGTGGGGTTCTGGAGGGCAGTTAGGAGCAGGGGTCCCAGGAGGGGTAGTCAGGTGACAAGGAGCGGGGGGGGGGGTTGGGAGTTCTGGGGGGTGCTGTCAGGGGGCAGGGGTGGGGAGGGGTTGGAGCAGTCAGGGAGCAGGGGGGGTTAGATGGGTCAGGAGTTCTGGGGTGGGGGCTGTCAGGGGGTGGGGAGTGGTTGGATGGGGCGTGGGAGTCCCAGGGGTCTGTCTGGGGGTGGGGGTGTGGATAAGGGTTGGGGCAGTCAGGGGACAGGTAGGGGGTGGAGTCCTGGGGGGCACTTAGGATGGGGGGAGGGTCTCAGGAGGGGGCAGTCAGGGGACAAGGAGCGGGGGGAGGGTTGGGGATTTTGAGGGGGGTGGGAAGTGGGAGGGAGTGGAAGGGGCAGGGGCGGGGCTAGGGCAGGACGGGGGCGGGGCTCCTCCCATCCTCTTTTTTGATTGTTGAAATATGGTAACCCTACAAGAGTAGTATCCATGATGGGAAGCACTCGACCCCTTCTTCTGTTCGTGGGTCACAGCTCCTCCTTCATTAGGGTCCAGAGACTTCTGTAGGCCCATCTCCTGTGCGCTGCCTCCAAAAACCCGATCTAGGCTTCCAGTAAAAAAACTTCTCATTCAAGAAATCAAGAGACCCCAATCTCCCGCCCGCTTGCTGTGTCCCCCCTCCCGATCCACACAAGAGATTTTCTTCATTAGGGGTGAATTTGGCCACAAACTCCTCCCAGACCCCCAGTTCGGACAGGATCTCACCCCAGGAGAGCACAAGCATTTGGGGAAACATGAGGAATTAACAGAGGCCAACAATGGAAAAATAGCACTGTGCCCTGTTTACGTCTTTATGAAGCAAAAAGGTGGCCTGAAAGGTATGTGTGTGCGTATATCCTCTGCAGTAGGAGAGAGTTCACCATCCACTGCTGTAGAGAACTGGGGGCCGGTTACCTCCTACCCGGCCCTGTAATAGGAGCTGGGCCATGTCTCTGCAGCGCCTTGGGCAGTTTCCCCAGTGAGAGGCAAGTCAGTCAGCTCTCAGGGAACCTGGCACTTAGAGCGGGGTGTGGATAAGCACAGTTTCTGGTAAAGTCATCAGCAGTGAAAGTGTTAACAGTGTTGCAGTGTGATAGTCATCACAGTCAACTATCACCTTGGTGTACTTGGTCCCCTTACAAAGAAACAGACAGATGATTTAGGTGATAATGCTGGTGCTGAAGATGAAGACATTCGGGCCAGTGGGGGACCTAAGTCAGTGATGGTGTATATTCATGGAGGGCCCTACATGGAAGGCACTGGAAATTTATATGATGGCAGTGTTCTGACATTTACACAGTGATTCCTACATTTCCGAGTCCACACCCTGAAGCTCACAGCCTCCGTGAGCAGTTTTTGTCAGGCTGTCTGCTGACTCAGGTAGACCTCCCTGCATCAATTCACATCCAGTCGGTTCATGTTTTCAAGACCTTCTCCACCACAATGTAGCCTAAAATTTTAATTATTTTTAATGGAAGCTTAAAGTTCTGGAGCAAACTTCTGCTGCAAGGGATGGATTCTGTGGGTAATTCCATTGCCACTGAAAACACAGGGCAGCCTACAAGGTGCACTCAAACATTCCTGACTACTTGTCCTTTAAGTGCAAGGAAAGGCCCTTTTTCCTCCTTACAATGATCCTTTCTGCTTATTCAGGAACTTCCACTGGAGGCTCTGAACTCCCTTTACACACAGTGATGAATTATGCCTCACTGCCCCCTTGTGAGGTAGGGAAGTATCAATATCCCCATTTTGCAGATGGGGAAATGGAGGCTCAGCGCGGTTCAGTGATTTGCCTGAGGTCCCAGAGGGAGTTTGTGGCAGAGCCAGGAATAGTGCCTAGATGTGCAGACTCCCAGGCCCGTGCTTCAGTCACAAAACCATCCTTCCTACTTCCACCCGTGACTCTTAGGACATGGCTTTGCTGCAAGTGAACGTGTGATTGCTGCTCGGCTAGGCAGACCTGCACTACATTTACTCTAGCTAGCAGAGCTAAAAATAGCAGTGAAGATGCGATATCCCAGGGATCAGCACAAATTGTACTAGCCTGCCCAGAACCTGTGGGTACATTCTCATGTGTTGCTGTATTTTCACTGCTGTTTTTAGTCCGGCTAGCTAGAATCAAGCTGGCACGGGTCTGCCTACCCAAGCTGCAGTCAGACCTCCCAATGCACTGGAGCCAAACCTATGGAGTCTGAAGTCCTTCGGGCCTCACCACCCTACTTCTTGGATGGCTTGGGAAGAGCCTGGGAGGCTGTTTTCCTTATGACATTGCTTTTGAGTGGTCAGAAAAAAACATTTTTAAAAATAAAGCTATGCGATACCACCTGAGCTGGCACCCAGGGGCTCACCGAATCTGAGACAAATCGCCATTTAGCTGATTCAAAAGAGTTTCAATGTAACTAGGCTGGGTGGCATTTGGATTTTTGTTTTTTATCATTTGGATGGATGATATCAATGTTTATTTTAAAGCATTTTTTCCCAATTTTTATCTATTTACATGTTCACGGTTGCAGGGAATTATGGTGGGGAGGGTCAGGTAATGGGACGGGTTCAGAGAACAATTCTTTAACGACAGGAGATGCTGAGATTCAGAAAAATTAAAGCTTTATAACCATTAGAACACAAATTGTCAACATCCCCTGTCAAAATATACAACGTAAATAGCCCTAATTCTCAAGCAGCATTTTTCTTGCTTTGCCTGTATGTAAATGTCTATTATTATCAATGGAAATTATTTTTGTCGGTTTGTGTATGGACGGTGCAATAGATGTTTACCCACATTGCTCAATAAAAATCGAATCCTTCCAAGCCTAAATGTAACGCACAGATTTAGACCACCAATCTTTTTGTTCCCAACCTGGCAGGGCTGTTTTCTCCAGCTATCCCAGAGTTAACACAACTGACGCTTCCACAATAGAATAAAAAAAAAACACTTTATTTTGTCCAGCATTTGTCCTACAAAACGTATCGAAATGGGCTTTCAAAGGGTGAAGCAATACAAGACCGCAAATGCTTATATGGGAAAAATTACAGGAACAAGAAATGGGAACAAAGTGTAGATGAAATCAGTCGAGCGTGCGTTCATTCACTCATTCATTCATCGGGGCTAATATTAGAAGGATAGTAAGGGGTCAGACCTGGGAGTAAAGGTCTGTTCAGAGACACAGAGAGGCTGCTTTGGTGAGCGAGCTGCAGAGGAGAAGGCTCTCGAGCTGTCAGTGGCACGAGTGTGAGGAGAGGCAAAAAAGAGACAGTGCTAGGGGGAATGAAGAGGGGAATGACACAGGGTCTGTGACAGAGGGTGGAACATGTGTTAGTCCTTTGTGCTATATGGTGACTTTCCCCTGAGCCGGCACATCCATCCAGGCAGCACCATTCTGCTGAGCATCCCAGGTCACCGACACCAAGCAGGTGGGAGGTGACTCTGGTTCTGCTAAAACAAAGGTGGAGGCGGAGCTATTAACTATATATTGATAGATAAAATCTTAGGTGCGTATCTAGCCTCCATCAGCGTAATATCTTTAATGCATTTATCCTCACAACCCCCCGGTGAGGGAGGGCAGTGCTCTTATCCCCAGAGTACAGCTCCTGTCCCTCAGAGAAAGAACAACAGTATAGAAAATTACAGAGAAACTCCTTGCTGAGGGGATCTGAGGTGACACAGAAGAGACAGAGCAGTGTTAACCCGGATGGCAACTTTGCACAGAAGTTTTGGTATCTCTCTGGGAAAGCCCAAGTTGGTTCTTTGGGATGGCAAGTCCTCTTTTCCTGGCCCCATCACAGTCCCGTTCTGAGGACGTGGATGAGACTGGCCAAGATCCCTGTGGCCATCACCAGGTAGCTGGTTTTCACACTGCTGGCCCCGCTGAGGTTGCATAAGGAATGCTCACAGCAGGAGGTAGAAATGGCGGCTAAGCCGAGGTTCAGGTTTGTTTGGGGACACACCGGAGAGCATTTCTTGGTGATGCGGTGCCCCTTTTTATCGCCTGAAGGGGGAAAGAAAAAACAGAGAAGAGATTTGTTATCAAAGAGCCCCCCAGGGTTCCAGCAGCCCTCTCTGTAGAGGAGAGAATGGTCTTAAAGTAGCTAAGCAACAAGGGCCAACGGAGACAGCATGATTGGTAGTTTTGCCTCAGGCTTTTAACCCAGCCAGTGTTTATCTGCTATCCCGTGCCCTGGGGACACTCAGCACAGCAATCACCCGTCTCTTGCTAGTATTCACAGACCTGCCTGGGAACATCCTCTCCAGAGCCCTGACTATGGCTGCGGAACAGCCAAAAGAAAGACCATCCCCAAGGCAGAGACCCCTTCCCGGGATTTAAACTGAGTCCATTGCATGCTGGGGAACAGGGGTTTGAGGCCTGTTGTGTGGACACGGGGGCAGTGCAAAGCTGGTCAGTAGAGCTGACCAGTCATGTGCCTCACTACTGTAGGTTTGAAGTGTGGCTGAGACAAGGCACAGCACCTGTAGCAGTACAAAGAGCAAGGTTTAGGGATAGCTCAGTGGTTTGAGCATTGGCCTGCTAAACTCAGGGTTGTGAATTCAATCCTTGAGGGGACCATTTAGGGATATGGGGCAAAAATCTGCTGGATGATTTAATTGGGGATTGGTCCTGCTTTGAGCAGGGGGTTGGACTAGATGATCTCCTAAGGTCCTTTCCAATCCTGATATTCTATTCTATGATTTGTTGGCAAAGTCCCAGTAGGATTAAAGGGACACCACCCCCAAGGCTTTTGTGCATGCACCCTACAGACACTTCTTTTTCTTGAGCACCAAGATGAGGGGATGGGATTTGTGCCTGTAAATCCTGTTCTCCAAATGAGTCCCTCCCCGGAGTGCACAAATGTGACAAAGTGGGAATGTTCTTAATGTTTTCTCTGAATACTGTATGGGTGCCTCAGTTTCCCCTATGCATTTCTTAAGTATCTAGGTGGTGGGATAAGAGTGTGCGATTGTTGCAAAGCCTTAGAGGGCCAGTGTGATGCTGTCTGCACAGAGAATGGCCGACACCCTGTCTCCTATCAACTAATGGCCTGGGCCCCTCCCCTGCAAAGGTGCCAACTGAAGGAGTTGGAGAACAAAGGGATCAGGTGACCTCCTGGCTCAGGAAAGAGACAAAGGCCAGAGGAGGGGCTGGAGAGTTTCAGTTTGGAACTGGCCGGGGAAACAGAGGGAGCCCCAGGGCTGGGGTCTAAGCTCTCTGCCCCACAAGATGGACCTGACTGAGGGGGTCCTGTTCTCTGTACCTACAAGCTCTGTTTTGGACTGTGTTCCTGTCGTCTAGTAAACCTTCTGTTTTACTGGCTGAGAGTCATGATGAATCTCAGGAAGTGCAGGGTGCAGGGCCCTGACTCCCCCACACTCCATGACAACATAAGTGAGGAATTAGCCTCTTGGATTGTTTGCAGTTTCCTAAGGCCCAGCACTTTGCTCTCCATGTGCTATGCTCAGCACTCCCGAGTGATTATTCGTCCTTTCAGAAGGAGGACAAAAGAATCCAACTGGCTGGCATGGGGGTGAGACTGAGTGACCTCCTGCATCCTAAATAAATGGTTACCTGTCACTCAGACACCATGGCGAGCAGGGGCTTAGGAAAACCTCGTTGAGATAATTGCGGGTACTCACCAATCCCTCCAGACGCATATATTGTGAGGCAGTATTTGTCAGTGTCGGCACACTTAGTCCCTTTCATACAATTCCAGTTGGAGGGCTCGTCGTTACAGGTGTAGCACCAGAAGGAGGCCGCTGAAAAAGGAGCACACAACCCAGCTTAGCTGCTTGTGGAAACGTCCTCTTCAGAGGAGAGGATCCAAAATGTTTCCATTTTTGGAAAAGGGAAAGAGAAAAGGGGCGGGGGGAGAGGGACCAAAACAGAGCAAACATTTTCTACTTGAAATTAAATGCCACAGAAATTTTAGTTTTAATTTGTCTGGACAGAGAATTCTAGGAACAATTTCAACCAGAAGGAAAATTTGCAAATATATGCAGCAATTACTTCCCATGTTTCGACCAGCCCTGGCTTCTCCCATCTACTTCCTTGACTCACACAAGCCAATGATCTAACTCTGCATCTCAGTATCATGCTGAGCAGGACTCTCAGCTGACCCATCTCTGCCTCCATCCCACAACCATCTCTCTTTCTCTGCCAGGAATGAGTCATGCCTGACCTCCCAAGTGCAGCTCCCAAGTCTGCGGAAAGCAGAGCTCAGCGAGGCCCTTATTTCCCAGCTCCCTGCCGGTTATTAATTGTCTTTCCTTGGGGAAAACTGATTAGCTTTGTTCTCCTGTGAGAGCATCACGTTTAGCATTTCACTGTGCGGTGCATCTGCAAAGCATTGCACAGACGTGAACGACTCTTAATACAGCCCAGAGAATTAGATGTGTGATTAGAGAATCAAACTGAAGGGAGTTCCTTGGGAGAAGAGTCACTAGAGGATAAAAGGAATATTCCTGGTGCTGTCTGGAACAAGGCAGTCTTGCAACAATCCCATGAAAAGGATTAAGGGAGACTTAATGTGAGACCAAAGGGCATTTGCAGTGTGTGTGGCCAGGCAAGGGTAACAACCAGGGCTTAAATTCTCATAGAGAAGCGGTTCTCAAACTGTAGCAACCCGAGGACCCCTATTTTGATTTTAAATTTTTCAGGGACCCCCAAGCCCTCCTGCTCAGCCCCAGGCCCAGGCCCCGGCCCCTCTCCACCCCTTCCCCCAAGGCCCCACCCCGCCCCATCTCTTCCCGTCCCCACTCCGCCCCATCCCTCCTCTTCCCTGCCTCTTTCTGCCCCCTCCCCCAAGCACGCCCCCACCCCGCTCCTCCCACTCCCTCCCAGCGCCTCCTGCACACCGCTGAACAGCTGTTGCCCGGTATGCAGGAGGCAGTGGGAGGGAGGGGGAGGAGTTGAGGGAGGGAGAGGGAGGAGCTGATCAGCAGGGCCCACGTGGCCCCTGGAGTAACCTCATGGACCCCCAGGGGTCCGCAGACCCCCGTTTGAGAAACGCTGTCATAGAGTATTTTCCAGAACCCACCATGCCCCCACCCCATTCTCCACGAGGCACGCCGGGGCTCGGGATTTCTGCACTGTGGGGAGCGCTGGAACTCGGGGCTCCAGGCTTCAGCCACAGGGTCCCATCGACCCCCTGAAACTGTCTCGCGGACCACCAGAGGGCTGCGGACCTCTGGTTGAGAATCACAACAGCATCAGGCTGGACTCAATATTTGAAAATATTTACTGGAGTTCTGCTCCGGACAGCTCTGGCTGAATTTAAGCCCTGGTAACAACACATTCAACTCACAGCCTGGCCAGGAATCTGCTGAAATAGACACTGGGGCTTGGTTAAGAGCCACCTATTTGCCTGCAAGTGAATTCATACTGGAGAGACACCATCTGGCTGCCTCCCACTGAGGATCCCAGGAGACTGGAACTGCTCCTGATTTCTGGGCCAGAACCTCAGCTGACTGAGAGCAACTTGAAGGACCCGTTGTCTTAGCCTGTTCTGCGTTCTCATCTCATCAGGTGAAGGGCTGGGGGCAAGAATGGTAAGACATTTTCTAAATGTTTGCTACCGTGTGCAAGTAGAGGCATTTGTAGTGACACATCTCTGTGACCCATTATAGAGGATCATCTACTGTACCTGCGACAAGACACATGATGTTCTTAGTGAGTTAGTTTAAGGGGCATCATTAACCTGAACCATAGAGGCTTGTCTACATGAGAAAGCTGCACCGGTTTAACTTAAATTGGTTTTAAACTGAATTATTTAAGCCAGTTGCAAACCCCTGTGTGGATGCTTTTATTTTTGGTTTAAGAGGGACTTATTTCAGGTTAGTTTAAACCTGTTCCTAATCGACCTAAGCTGCATTGAAATATAAGCCCTTCTTATACCAAAATGAAAGCAGCCACATAGGGGTTTGCAGCAGTTTAAATAAATTGGTTGAAATTCACACCTTCAATTAAACCAATGCAGTTTTCTCTGAAGACAAGCCCAGAGCCCATTTTTAAAAGGGAATTAAAATTCATTTCTGGTCCTATCCCTGTACCTGAATCCATCTATCAAAATCTGTGGGTTTATAATGACATTTTGCTATCTTTTAACATTTTCTCTCCCTGTAGATGTGAAAGACTCACAATAGAACAGGGAAAACTGGCTGACCCCAGTAGTGAAAGAGTGAATCTGGCTCTACATAAAGTGCTGTCAAAGGTACAAAGTAAACAAACTGCAAAAAATAGGGACAAAGGTGTTTTTTCCCTCAAATTGAAGCTACAGTAACCCCAGGGGTCACCGATAACAGCTGTAGAAACGGGTCAGACCATTTTCGTTGACGACGTCCCTTTAAATTGCAACACTCTTGGGTTAGCAGCTACCAGAGCATCTTCTTCACAGGTTGCTCCAGACGGGCTATAACATATATACATGTCCCAGAGGCCCCCTTTCCCCCTGAGGTCTCCTATCCAGGCATTGAGCAGAGTCAGCCCTGCCTTGGTTCCCATTCTGCAAATATACTACGTTGAGTAACCTCAGTGTGTAAATAGTCCTGATGATTGCAATGGGTTGACTCACACGCATACAGCGTCTCACATGTGCACTTGTTTGCAGGGTCAGGGCTTTAGCTTTTAAAAGCAGATGAGATCAGAACAGCTGGTGCAGAAGGACAGTCCCCTTGAAAGCATCCAACCTTTAGCCATGCAGCTAGAACTTACAGCTGATTTCTTCAGCTGCTGGAATAAATCTGCTTAATCATTGCATGCATTTATTTTTTAGTTTATTAAATTTTATGTGACTGTGTAATGGCTCAGTCCTGCAAGGGGGGATGGACGGAGCACCTTGGGAGATAGGAGGGATCCCACCCAAGAGATAAGGCCGTGTCAGTGCATTAACTGTAGAATCTTTACCACCGCTTCTGTAAAATCTCCCTGTGTCCCTGCCATGTCTAAACTGGGTTCTCTCTCATCTGCATGTTCTTTCTCTAGCATAGAAGAATTTATTAGCTCACCTTGCTCCACGCACAGGACTGCAGCCAGCAGGGTGAAAAGAAAAGCCTTCATCTTCGCTACAGTCTTCGCACAAGGGCAGCTGCTCCGCCAGCACCGGGGCAGTTTTTATAGCTCTGCGGTGTTTGTTTTAGGTTACTATGCCGATGGTAATTTTAGGGTTCGGGGTGTCACATGGAGCACAACACAAGGCTGATGGGTATGGGTGTGTGGGAGGGAGTTTGGTAATGCTAAGAATCCAGCTGGAATTTCCACTCCCTGATGTTCCTGTTTGACAAAGGAGCATGAGAACTGCCAGACTGGCTCTGCCCAGTGGCATATCCAACATCCTCCTGTGTCCAACAGTGGTTGCTGCTAATTGCTTCAGAGGAAGGTGCAAAACAACCTGTAGCAGACAAAAGTAACCTCCCCCGATGGGAAGTTTCTGCCTGATCCCTTCAGTCAGTGTTTGGCTTTTGTCCTACAACATGAAAGGGTTGGATCTCAGACTAGGGAATGCCCATGAGAATTTGTATTTAATTATGCGGGGGTTTTAGGGTTTCATTCTTTTTTTACATTTTCTTCAAAACATTCTTGTGTCAGCATCCTCACAGCCATTGGGGGAAATGCAAGGAGTGAAGGAATTAAGTTGAAAATACAGATTTTTTTTTTTTTTTTAAAGAAAGGTGGACAATTTGAAAGCATGCGTTTTCCCATTGGGTATCTAACAGTCTGACTGTTGCATTTTCTGACTTTTCAGCTGACTTTTGTTTTTAATGAAAAACCTTGCTTTCACAAGCCGACATTTTCAATCACTACGTGTTTCTAGTTCAACTTTTGAAGACTAAATTGTTTTGATTAAAAAAAAATAATCCTGCCGGGTGACTAAACTGGCCAATCAAAACTGAATGCCAACAATTTGAAATCAAAAGAAATCACTTCTGGAGAACAGTGACCGGATACATTTTTGTTTGCAAATGTCAAAAAAATGAAACGTGTTTGCAAAAAAAGTACCAAATTTAGACAAAACACATTTTTATTGGCAAAATATTCACCAGCTCCAATTATGCCAGACGGTAAATAGAAGTTCTTGACTGACCGTCTATGTCTTTTTTATTCTTTTGTATAGCACTATCATATCACCTCTTCTCAATGAACAGCAACGCCCAAGGGCCAGATCCTCAATAGGTGTAAATTGTCATAACTCCAGTAAGGTCAGTGGAGCTACACCAGTTTACGCCAACTGAGGAGCAGTTCCTCAGTCATCACACACCTCTAATAATTTCCCCCCCCTGTCCCTTCACCCTTCTGTTTCTGCTCTATCTTTCTGAGATGGAATCATGATCCCAACAGTACATAGCCAAAGCACATACCGCCCAAAAATACTCTGGCAAATTTTCATGCCCTATTCCTTTGCAAATGACCATCTAACTTGCTGTTCTCCATCATCACCTATTTCTCTCTCCCACCGAATATCCATGTTTCTGATGATTTTCCACATAGAGCCATTAGCTCACTTGGAAAATATTCTTGTCACTTAGAGGCGATTAAAGAGATAAGGGGGCTGAGGTAATATCTTTTATGGGACCAACTTCTTTTTCTGGGTAAATAGTGGTGTGGAGTCATCTTTGAGTTCTTTATAGTAGGTGGTGTTGGAGAGTTGTCGGTTGGCCTCATTAACGTAGTCATCACAATTGAGGATTACGATGGTGCTCCCTTTGTCTGCTGATTTGATTGCTATCGGATGTTTAGGCCTTGGCTACACTTGAGAATTCACAGCGCTGCCGCGAGCGCTGTATGTACTCCACCTCTCCGAGGGGAGTAGCGTGCAGCGCTGCGAGCGAGCGTGCAGCACTGCAGGCGCTGATTACACTGGCGCTTTACAGCGCTGCACTTGCTGCACTCGGGGGGGGGGGGGGGCGTTTTCACACCCCTGAGCGCAGCAAGTTGCAGCGCTGTACAGCGGCCAGTGTAGCCAAGGCCCCAGATTTCAGGGACTATAAAGCTGGCCTCTCAGCAGTGGAGAGATTGTGGTGGATGTGATGTTTGTTAAGGGTTTCACAGTCAATTTTTTCCCTGAAGCAATCACCAAGAAAAATGTGGTTTTGCATGCTCTGTGGTGTCCAGTCAGATGTCATTCACAGGCAATGGTATTTTTCCAGCACCCACTCTTCTTAGGCACATAAATCTTGCTAATTCGGAGCCCTGTGTGACTCAAGCATGAGCGTCTCTGCTTTCCCATCGGGTCAAGCGATGAAACTTGAAGCAAACAGAGGCAACAATTAAACAACCAAACCTCACAAGGGTGTGTCAGTTTGAAAACCTTCCAGGGCTTCAGCGTGATATCAAGCACGAGGCAGAAGGCAATGAGTTGACATGTCATGCCATGTCCTGTCTTGTCTTGCTGGGATTACAAAACAGCCCCATGTCAATATTATTAGAGGTGTGGGTAGAATCAGAAGAAAGGCGTTCTTTACTGGGTGTCTTACTGCTGAGCAGAAGAGATCATATCAGTGCTGTTCAACATATTCATAAATGATCTGGAAAAGGGGTAAACAGTGAGGTGGCAAAATTTGCAGATGATACAAAACCACTCAAGATGGTTAAGTCCCAGGCAGACTGTGAAGAGCTACAATAGGATCTCACAAAACTGGGGGACTGGGCAACAAAATGACAGCTGAAATTCAGTGTTGATAAATGCAAAGTAATGCACACTGGAAAACATAATCCTAACTGTACATATAAAATGATGGGGTCTAAATTAACTGTTACCACTCCTGAGAGAGATCTTGGAGTCACAGTCGATAGTTCTCTGAAAACATCTGCTCACTGTGCAGTCAAAATAGCAGTCAAAAAAGTGAACAGAATGTTGGGCATCATTAAGAAAGGGATAGATAATAAGACAGAAAATATCCTATTGCCTCTAAATAAATCCATAGTACATCTTGAATATTGGGTGTAGATGTGGTCGCCCCATGTGAAAAAAGATTTATTGGAATTGGAAAAGGTTCAGATAATGGCAACAAAAATGATTAGGAGTATGGAACGGCTGCCGTATGAGGAGAGATTAATAAAATTGGGACTTTTCAGTTTGGAAAAGAGACGATTAAGGAGGGATATGATTGAGGTCTATAAAATCATGCCTGGTGTGGAGAAAGTAAATAGGGAAGTGTTATGTACTCCTTCTCATAACACAAGAACTAGGGGTCACCAAATGAAATGAATAGGCAGCAGGTTTAAAACAAACAAAAAGAAGTATTTCTTCACACAATGCACAGTCAACCTGTGGAACTCCTTGCCAGAGGATGTTGTGAAGGCCAAGACTATAATAGAGAAAAAAGAACTAGATAAATTCATGGAGCATAGGTCCATCAATGGCTATTAGCCAGGATGGGCAGGGATGGTGTCCCTAGCCTCTGTTTGCCAGAAGCTGAGAATGGGCGACAGGGGATGGATCACTGGATGATTACCTGTTCTGTTCATTCCCTCTGGGGCAGCTGACATTGGCCACTGTCGGAAGACAGGACACTGTGCTAGATGGACCTTTGGTCTGACCCAGCATGGCCATTCTTATATTCATATTACACCAAGAAAAATAGTTCCCGATTGAAAGTGGTTTAAATTAAACATACGCTGAAAAATTATAATCCTACTTTTGGCTGGTGAGTGTGAACCTGTGGGACTGGGCAGCGAGGCTGCTTGTGCTCCCCAGACCTGCTTCTGTCTCAAGGGAGAAGCATCTATCATGCTCCAAAGACTGGTGCTTGTGGTTGGCTGTGGCCCAGTGTGGACTCTGGGAGGGTTTTCCAGCCTTTCATGCCCATCCAAGCTGCCCTCGGCTCCCCGAGTAGCTGCTTCGCCTCTGGCTTGGTCGGGTGTTTCATGGGCATGAATTCAAATGTGATCAGATTTGCTGCTGAAGCCCAGACTGGCGGGGGAGGAACTGTACAAGAGGCGGGAACCAAATGGCGCAGAGACCTGAGGAGATGAGAGTGGAGGGGCAGCGGGGACAATCAGCACCAAGGGAGGCAAATCCCGCCATTCAAGGAGAGGAAAGGAACCACCCAGCACTTAAAGGGTTGGTGGAAGCCCGGCAGCTCCGCTGACCCATGTGGATTTCATGTAACCTAGCTGCAGGAAGGGAGCTGAATTGCAGTTGGGATGTGCCCATGAGAGGATCTCCTATTCCCAGCCACTGCTTCTGCCAGTCCCTAGGGAAGCCAGCGCACAGCCGCCCCCCCCCCCCCGCCTCCTTTAGGGTGACCAGATGTTCTGATTTTATAGGGACAGTCCCGATTTTGGGGTCTTTTTCTCACATAGGCACCTATTACCTCCCACCTCCTGTCCCGATTTTTGACACTTGCTATCTGGTCAGCCTAGCCTCCTTCCTCCTGCCCCATAGAGGGCTCTTCCCCGCTGCCCCCCACTTCCCTTCCTAGGGCCTGCAGGCTGCCTTCCATGTCCCTTTGGCTCCTGCCGTGCTCTGGAGGAAAGAGGTGCCCTCCCTGTTGATCCGCTGGTCCCCTCCGTGGCTGTTTGTAGGGGTCAGAGAGGGAGGGTCTGTTGCTGCTGTTCCTTTTCCCTACCTCATTCTAGAAATAAGGGCCAAGGGAGGGCTTTGGGCCCCACCATTTCACTTGCATCACCGTGCCCTGCCACAGTTCTCTCCCCTCCCCCTCTGCCCATCACCCTGGCTTCCTTCCTGCCACGCTCCTCCTAGCCTCCTTCCTTCCTACTGCCTGCTTCCACCCTCGGCCCACGCCCAGAGATCTCCCACCTGTTTCCTTCCATCACTCCGTCCCCAGACACCGTGCTCCTGCTCTCAGCACTGACCCCCTCACCCACACACATTCCTTCTCGAGCCCGGCTCCCCCGCTTTTCCTAGCTCCCAGTTGTGGTTTATTGAAAACTGTGTTAAAATGAGAAGCTACCACTTTAAGAGTAAGAGGTTTCCTGCTCATGCTTGTAGGCTAGGGGGCTCTGCAGGGAAGCATAGGGTCTAACAACCAGCTTGCAAGGGGCCAGATTAGTGCCTCACTATCTTATGGAGCAGCCTGCTTCATCTTTCTCTGTTTGTTTGTTTGTCTTCGGTTCTTGTGTGTTAGGGCTTTGGATTCTAAGAAATAAAGGTGTCTTGCACTGAAACAGTCCAGCAAGGGGATTTTGTGGTTTTTAATCTAACTTCTCTACGGGTATGTCTGCACACAACACCAGAGACTTCCCTTTGGCCCTGCCATGCGGGCAGGGGACTGGACTCGATGACCTCTCAAGGTCCCTTCCAGTCCTAGAATCTATGAATCTATGAATCTTCTCCCTGACAAGGGCCTGAAATCTGCCATTGTTTGCGCTCCGGGTGAATCAAAACCCAGGGGATAACTCACATCCCCTGTTTGATCAGTTTAGTTGTCCTTGTGATGGGCTGGATCACAGAAACCCCCTTGGGAGCTGCCACCCGATGTGCAAAGACTACCCCTGCTTCTGTTTTCCCTGCCAGCTCAGGACTCCAGCACCCTGTCTTGCTGAGCCAGACACTCCCGTCTGCTCCAACGAAGACCCAGGGTCTGAATCACTTGTCCCAAAGCTGCAAGTTTACCTGAAAACAGCTCACAGAAGAGTGCTTGTCTTTAGCACTCAGATGCCCAACTCCCAATGGGGTCTAAACCCAGATAAATCCGTTTTACCCTGCATAAAGCTTATGCAGGGCAAACTCATAAATTGTTCGCCCTCTATAACACTGATAGAGAGATATGCACAGTTGTTTGCTCCCCCAGGTATTAATACATACTCTGAGTAAATTACTAAATAAAAAGTGATTTTATTAAATACAGAAAATAGGATTTAAGTGGTTCCAAGTAGTAACAGACAGAACAAAGTAAGTCACCAAGTAAAATAAAATAAAATGCGCAAATCTATGTGTAATCAAACTGAATACAGATAATCTCCCCCTCAGAGATGCTTCAGTAAGTTTTTTCTCAGGCTGGACACCTTCCAGGCCTGGGCACAATTCTTTCCCCTGGTACAGCTCTTGTTCCAGCTCAGGTGGTAGCTAGGGGATTCTTCATGATGGCTCCTCCCCCTTTGTTCTGTTCCATCCCTTTATATATCTTTTGCATAAGGCGGGAACCCTTTGTCCCTCTGGGTTTCCACCCCCCTCACTGGAAAAGCACCAGGTTAAAGATGGATTCCAGTTCAGGTGACATGATCACATGTCACTGCAAGACTTCATTGCCCACTTGCCAGCACACACATATACAGGAAGACTAACAGGTAAACACAACCATCTGCAGACAATGGTCCTGGTTAATGGGAGTCATCAAGATTCCAAACCATCATTAATGGCCCACACTTTACATAATTACAATAGGCCCTCAGAGTTACATTTTATATTTCTAGCTTTAGCTACAAGAGTGGTACATTTATACAAATCAGATGATCATACTCAGTAGATTATAAGCTTTGTAATGATACCTTACAAGAGACCTTTTGCATGAAGCATATCCCAGTTACGTTATATTCACTTATTACCATATTTTCTCTAAAACTATCCCCGTTACATTATATTGACTTATTATCAAGTTTTTATAAAACCATATAGACTGCACAACGTCACAGTCCTGATCCGTAACAAACAAAGAGAGTGTGAGCTAAGTTCCCATTCCCCCTAAAATCCCATTCAGGATTTTAAGAGACAAACAGGCTCCCCTCCACAATGAATGCAGTGATCAGCCTTCAGAATTACTCTGCAGAAGGGTGGTACTGTCAAAATGAGAACTAGCCGTGCAAGCAGGGCCCTGGCTGCAGGGCACAAACAACCGCAGGCAGGGCATGGGAGCTGCCAGAGGAATGTGTGAGAAAGCCCTGGACCTTGGCTGTTATTTGTCTGGATTGCAAAGATGCCCTAATCAGATCAAAGCCCCATTGTCCAGAGGCTTTACTGACACACAATAACAGCCGCCTTGCCCTGAAGCCTGGAAAGTGAAACGAACTCCCCACTGCATCTGAGTCCAGGAAACAAAACTTTAACTTCAGTACAGAACTGAAACTGATTCTCCTGCCAGCTAATCTGAGAAATGAAATGTACTATTAGAGATGAAATCAAACTGACAAAACACAGAGCACAGCCAAAGGAAAATAAAACCCAGAGGAGGGGAAGCAAAGAAGTTTATTTTCTTTGAGCTCCACGCAGTTGTAGGCGTCAAAGGTGTTGCAAAATTTAAACAAAAAAAAAAAAAATTGAACAAAATCTAACTAAATAGAGGCTTTAAAACCAGGAAATGGGAGATTGCAAATAGAATGATGAGAACAGATCTTACAAATGTAATAGAAAGGCGAGAAAAGATTCAAATGTCTAAAAATAGATCAGGGAAATTATTAAAAATCAGCCAGGGTTGCTAACCAATAGTGATCAGAAAGAGAATGGGCAGGAGTTAAGCAATAACAAGGCAAAGGAAAAAATAAATCAAACTAGCCCAACAGGCAAAGTTGGCAAAAACAATCAGATCAGAGGCCTGATTCCCCTCTGCTTGTCACCTTGTGTTGTTGCTTATCCCTGTGCAACAGGAGTGCAAAGAGGCTGTAGACTACAGTGGTGTTTCACACGCACGTCACTCACAAGGCAAGGTTTCGGGGTCCCATTCACCAGGATTCTGCAGCTGCTTTGCACTATTCGGGTGAACCCAGTTAGGTCAGGTTTCAGGTTCATTTGCATCCCAGCGAATCTGTCCCTTTGAATCTTAGAGTCATGGAAATGCAGGATTGCAAAGAACCTCGGGAGGACATCTAGTTCAGCCCGTGGTGCTGAGGCAGGACCAAGTAAACCTAGACCAGCCTTGACAGGTGTTTGTCCAACCTTTTCTTAAAAAGCTCCAATGCCTGGGATTCCACAACCTCCTTTGGTAACCTATTCCAGAGCGTAACTACCTTTAGAATGTCCTACCCCCGGTGGACACGGGGAACAATTGATCACCATCCTCTTTCTAACAGCCTTTTACATATTGGAAGACTATTATTCCTCCCCACGTACACACTCACTTTAACCCTCATTATTGGGTCTTCTCAGACATTGGAAGGCTGTCCACAGAGCTTCTGTTACT
Organism: Emys orbicularis; assembly: GCF_028017835.1. Lineage (NCBI taxonomy): Eukaryota > Metazoa > Chordata > Testudines > Emydidae > Emys > Emys orbicularis. The sequence continues at coordinate 5,412,302 of NC_088684.1, read as the reverse complement.
GGGGTGAAGCCTGTATCTTCAGGCATCTAACGTCAGGCAATGATGCTGGATTATTGCTCATGAATACCAGGCATATTTTTCAAAAGAGCTCAGCACCCGTTGAAACCCGGCCAGTAATTGCATTGCTCGCTCTCTTGCCTTCAGAGTAGGAACGAACAGCCCAGATACAAAATCCAGCCCCTTGAACGCAGCATATGAAAGGAAACTCAGATCTATCTTGTGCAGGGCTGGCTGTAGGTTTTTTGCTGCCCCAAGCAAAAAAAAAATTTGGCTGCCCCCCACCCCAGCCCTGGGCTCTACCCCCCCCCCCACCAGTGCCCTCCCCCACCCACACCCCCTGACGCCCCAGCCCTGGGCTCTCTCTTTCCCCCCCCCCCACCTGCACCCCCTGCTGCCCCAGCCCTGAGCTCCCCCCCAAACATGACCTCCTTGTTCACCACAGCAATCCCCATTTACACTTGCAGTGGGGATCAAACCGTTTCTCCTATTTTGATTTCACTTTAGTATAAATCTCGCCCCCGCAACCCCATCTTTAGTGCTCCAAATGCACATGGAAGGCATAGGGACTAACCTTCAAACCTTGTACCCAGAAACGGATGGGGAGCTAGTAAAGAGGGTTCAGGCAGAGGAGCGAGTATGGGGGTGCTTGGGGGCTCTACGCTGGCAGAGAGGCAGGGTGTGATGTACTTGCGGAGGAGGAGGGGGGTATCAGGAGGGTTGCGGGAGAAGAGGTGCAGGGGAGGGGGGAGGTGCGGGAGGAGAGGGCTGGGGGAGGGTACAAGGGGAGAGGTGTGGGTGAAGGGAGAGTACAAGGCGAAGGGGTGCAGCGAAGGAGCAATGGGGGAGGTACAAGTGGAGGGGCTGCGAGCGGGATGGGGGGTACAAGGGCTGAGAGGGGCAGGCGCTGACAGCTGCTTCCCCAGCCCCGTCCAGGCAGAGCCGAGAGGACAGACAGTGACCCCCAGGTGCCTGAGCCGCGGGGGTCCCCCAGCAGGGCAGTATCCCCCGCTGCCCCGCTCGGAGCCGGGCTCTGCCTCTCCCCGCCCAGGGCAGGCAGCGCGGGGCTGAGGCGGGGGAGGTGCGCGGCGGGCTGGGTCCGGGGGCAGGAGGGGGCGGCGGCAGCTCCCTGGCAGCTTGGGCTGCCCAGCCACTCGCCCTATCAGCACGCGAGCCAGGATCCGCGCCCCCTGCCCAGCCCGGCGGCGCTCTGCACAGCCCCCTCGGGCGGGGAAACGCCGCGCCGCCCTGGATAGACTCAGAGCAGCAGCGGCAGCAGGACCCCTCCCCCCTCCCTGCATCCCGGGCCCCACTTCCCTCCCTCCCGCCCCGGCTCCTCACACCCAGGCTGGGCTGCAGCTCAGGGTGCCCGGCCGCTGGAGAGCCGGAGCATCATCCCCCGGAGCTGAGCCCCTCTCGCCGCCGCAGCCGGGCCCAGCTCCGGGGATGACGCTCCGGCTCTCCAGCGGCCGGGCAGCCTGTGCGACTCAGGCTGCCATGAGCGCCATCTAGCGTCTGCATCCAGAACTGCAGTGTCCGTTCCAGCGCGGCCTGAAAGCCTCAGCTGACAGGGAACAGCTTGGTTCAGGGCCGGCTCTGGCTTTTTGTGCCCCAAGAAAAAAAAAAGGGGGGGGGGGCTGGAGTGCCGCCCCTTGGAAAGTGCTGCCCCAAGCACATGCTTGGAGCGCTGGTGCCTAGAGCCGGCCCTGATCTTGTGCCTTTAATTATATCCTGAAACTCCTTTTCGCCCTGTGAATCCAGGCACTATATTTAATAAGATTTATATTTGAAGGACCAATACAGTTTTATTTTATTTTTTTATTAATTTTCCAAATACACCAAAATACCAGATTCATCATCATACACAAAGTAAATAAAGAGGGGTAGGACAAAGGGAGGGGAGGGAAGCGACAGATCCAGCTTCAGGGCCTATGTTAATCAGAGATCTCTAAAAAATTGCTTTGAATTTTTCAGGAATTCCCTTTCTGCAGAACACCAGGTGTTCGTTAGCGCCGCGCTCAGCCATATCGGTGAGCCAGGCATCAATACTTGGGGGGAATCGACTTTTCCATTTTTGCAGAATTAATTTTTTAGCGAGCACAATTTTATTTAAATTGCTCTTTCTCATCATTCCATAGATCCCACGGCTGGGAGGTACCATTGGGACAGGGGTGGGCAAACTACGGCCTGTGGATGTTTTAATCTGGCCCTCAAGCTACTGCTGGGGAGCGGGGTTGGAAGTTTTCCCCATTGTGGTGCTCTAGCCGGGGAGCGGGGTCGGGGGCTTGCCTTCCTCCGCTCTGCGCGTGCAGCAGCTCCGCTTGACTCCCGGAAGCAGAGGCAGCCAGGGGGCTCCACACGCTGCCCCTGCCCCAAGTGTGGGCTCTGCAGCTCCCATTGGCCAGGAACTGCGGCCAATGGGAGCTGCGGGGGTGGTGCCTGCGGACAGGGCAGTGCACAGAGCGATGGGCTGCTGTTTCCAGGAGCTGCTTCAAGTAAGTGCAACCCGGATCCTGCACCCCTGAGCCCCCCCCCATGCCCCAATTCCCTGCCCCAGCCCTGATCACCCTCCAAACCCTTTGATCCCAGCCCGAAGCACCCTCCTGCACCCCAAACCCCTCATCCCAAGCCCCACCCCGGAGTCTGCACCCCCAGCCGGAGCCCTCATCCCCCCCCATGCGCCCCAATCCCCTGCCCCAGCCAAGAGCCCCCTCCTGCCCTCCGAACCCCTCCATCCCAGCCTGGAGCACCCTCCTGCACCCCAAACCCCTCATCCCCAACCCCACCCCAGAGTCTGCACCCCCAGCCAGAGTCCTCATTCCCCCCCCCCCCGTGCACCCCAATCCCCTGCCCCAGCCGGCCCTCCATACAATTTCCATACCAAGATGTGGCCCTCAGGCCAAAAAGTTTGCCCACCCCTGCATTGGGATCATCTCGTCTTTAACAAAGCCGAGCAGATAGCACAAAAAATTGTCCAGCCCTTTTCATTCTAATCTGGCAATGAATTCCCCTTGGATCCGATTTGCGACCTGTTGGTGTTCACTTTTCATTCATGTTTCGAGCTTGAGGGCAGGGTCTGTCTCTTTGCTGAATGTTTGTGCAGCACCTAGCACATTGAGGGCCTGATCCCTGTGTCAAAGCTCCAGGTGCTACAATAATGCAAATAATCATAGAATGGTAGGACTGGAAGGGACATCAAGAGGTCGTCTAGTCCAGTTCCCTGCACTAGTGGCAGGACTAAGTATTATCTAGCCCATCCCTGACGGGTGTTTGTCCAACCTGCTCTTAAAAATCCCCAATGATGGAGATTCCACAACCTCCCTAGGCAATTTATTCCAGTGCTTAACCACCCTGATAGTTAAGAAGTTTTTTCTAATGTCCAACCTAAACCACCCTAGCTGCAATTTAAGCCCATTGCTTCCTGGCCTATCCTCAGAGGTTAAGAAGAACAATTTTTCTCTCTCCTCCTTGTAACAATCTTTTATGTACTTGAAAACTGTTCTCATGTCCCCTCTCAGTCTTCTCTTCTCCACACTAAACAAACCCAGTTTTTTCAATCTTCCCTCACAGGTCATGTTGCTCTTCTCTGGACTTTCCCCAATTTGTCCACTTCTTTCCTGAAATGTGGCGCCCAGAACTGGACACAATCCTCCAGTTGAGGCCTAATCAGCGCAGAGTAGAGCGGAAGAATTATTTCTTGTGTCTTGCTTACAATGCTCCTGCTAATACATCCCAGAATGATGTTCACTTTTTTTGCAACAGTGTTACACAGTGCTAAACAGTGTTTAGCTTGTGGTCCACTATGACCCCCAGATCCCTTTCTACAGTACCCCTTCCTAGGTAGTCATTTCCCATTTTGTATGTGTGCAACTGATTGTTCCTTCCCAAGTGGAGTACTTTGCATTTGTCCGTATTGAATTTCATCTTATTTTCTTCAGACCATTTCTCCAGTTTGTCCACATATGAATAATACCAGCATAAAGGCTCGCTAAAATCAAAATTTTAGCTTTGCCAAAAGAGGTCCTGCCCCACCTTCCCAGAAACATTCAGTGTAGCCAACACAATTTTATCATGAGTTTTGCAATGGTTGGTACTTTTCTTCAAGCCCCAACTCCTGGAGGCATGTGATTGTGGGACAATCTCAGCTTTGATCTGGAAAAAAAGTAAGTTTCTCACCCTCATGGTTATGGAGAAAAGCTTGAAATGGTGATTCCCTAACGTCTCAAAAAACAGAGGCCAAATGAAAACATCCCAGCATTTATTATTTGTACAATCTCATGATTTTTAAGCCAGTCTCAAGATTTGTTAGGGTGCCTGACTCATGATGTTTTTGAATGCTTGGGGTTGGCAGCACAGCTGAAACCTGTGATATGGGATGAGACATGGTAGGTGAATTTTCAGGAGGGACAGTTGGCTTTATAATGAGAAGCTAGCTTCAACCTTTACTGTAGAGAAGTTGTGATAGTTCATCTAACTAAGCTGTTCAGTTTCCATCTTTGTAGTCTCTGTGGCTGATTTTTATGAGCATGGGCTGTAATAATTACAGCCTTGTCCCTAGATGAGAGTAGGTGAAACTCACACCTGGCCATATGCCCTCTATGACTATTCATGCCTCCCCCACCCCACCCATGACTCATGTTGGAATAACAAGTCAGAACCTGGTTGCAAATGGGGAGGGAGCTGGATGTGTCCTGGTGGAACCTGGGACCAGCCCTGTTTGCATCCAGAAACCTGTCACACGTACAGCAATAGACATCCCAAGATCAGAGCAATAGCATGAACAAAGCCCTCGGGAGGAGAGGAAGGGTAATGAAATCTCAATCCTGAGGTGTGGAACAAACATCCTCACAAGACATGGGTGTTAGTTTGGTCTGGTTGCGTAGAACTTTGTTGTTCTTCGATGCACAAGCCCATAAGGTGTGGAAGAGGTGGTCACTCCAGTAACTGCTAGGTTGAAACCATCCCAGCCCCACTGAATAATTTCTGATGGGTGTTCCTAGGCAGTGAATTTCCCGCAAGTCGGCACAGTTAATGAATGAAGGAGGATCTCAGAAAGCACAATGGGACTTGGCACTGAGCAGACTTTAAGGCCAGAAGGGACCATCATGATCATCTAGTCTGACCTCCTGCACGTCGCAGGTCACAGAACCTCACCCACACACTCCTGTAATAGACCCCTCACCTCTGGCTGAGTTACTGACATCCTCAACTCTTGATTTAAAGACTTTAAGTTACAGAGAATTCACCAGCAACCACACACCGCACCATAGTAACTCTAACTCAGGAACCAATCCATGCAACAAACCTCGAGGCCAACTCTGCCCACATATCTACACCAGCGACACCATCACAGAACCTAACCAGATCAGCCACAACATCACCAGATCATTCACCTGCACGTCCTCCAATGTAATATATGCTGTCATGTGCCAGCAATGCTCCTCTGCTATGTACATTGGCCAAACTGGACAATCCCTGCGTAAAAGGATAAATGGACACAAGTCAGATATTAGGAATGGCAATATACAAAAACCTGTAGGAGAACACTTCAATCTCCCTGGACACACAATAGCAGATTTAAAGGTAGCCATCCTGCTGCAAAAAAACTTCAGGACCAGACTTCAAAGAGAAACTGCTGAGCTTCAGTTCATTTGCAAATTTGACATCATCAGCTCAGGATTAAACAAAGACTGAATGGCTAGCCAACTACAATCTCCTCCCTTGGTGATCACACCTCAACTGCTAGAAAAGGGCCCCATCCTCCCTGATTGAACTAACCTCGTTATCTCTAGACTGATTCTTGCCTGCATATTTAAACCTGCCTCTGGAAAATTCCACTACATGCATCTGATGAAGTGAGTATTCACCCACGAAAGCTTATGCTCCAACACGTCTGTTAGTCTATAAGGTGCCACAGGATTCTTTGTCGCTTTTTAGAGAATTCACCATTTACTCCAATTCAAACCAGCAAGTGACCCATGCCCCATGCTGCAGAAGAAGCCAAAAAACCCAGGGTCTCTGCCAGCCTAACCTAGGGGAAAATTCCTTCCTGACCTCAAATATGGCGATCAGTTAGACCCTGAGCATGTGGGTGAGATCCACCAGCTGGACACCTGGGAAATAATTATCTGTAGTAACTCAGAGCCCTCCCCATCTAGTGTCCCGTCACTGGCCGTTGGGGACATTTGCTACTAGCAGATGTGGATATGCCAATGTAGACAACCTCACCATACTATTCCCTCCACCTTCCTCAAGGACAATGCAGCCATTAAACAATACTGGAAGGAACACTTTGAGATCCTACTAAACCGCGAATCCACAGTCTCTGAAAACACCGAGTCTACTCCACAAGGCTCAGCAATAGAACACCGTGCTGATCCCCCATTTTCTGAGGAAGTCCGGCATGCCAAAACCCAGACAAAAAAATTACAAGGCACCAGGCCCAGACAGCATCCCAGCTGAGGTTTTTAAAGCTGGTGGAACAATGTTCCAGCACAAACTTCTTTTTTTTTTTAAATATATAATGGAGATATCCTATCTCCTAGAACTGGAAGGGACCTTGAAAGGTCATCAAGTCCAGCCCCCTGCCTTCACTAGCAGGACTAAGTACTGATTTTGCCCCAGATCCCTAAGTGGCCCCCTCAAGGATTGAACTCACAACCCTGGGTTTAGCAGGCCAATGCTCAAACCACTGAGCTATCCCTCCCCAAGTTGACTTTACCAACTCCTCAACAAAATCTGGATCTGTGAAGAAATTCCACCTGACTAATAATGCCAACATTGTTACAATATTCAAAAAAGGAGACAAATCTTTGTGCAGAGACTACAGAGGTATTGCCCTCCTCTCCATCGCAGGGAAGATCCTTGCTTGAATCCTACTAAACTGCCCTTTCCCCCGTGCCAAAGAACTTCTCCCCAAATCACAGTGTGGGTTCAGGCCGGCCCGAGGTACAACTGACATGATGTTTGTGGCACGACAGTTTCAGGAGAAGTGCAGAGAGCATCACCAGGAAATGTTCATGGCATTCATGACCTAACCAAGGGCTTTCACTATCGATCGTGATGCTCTATGGAAGGTGCCATGAGGTTTGGCTGTCCACAGAAATTCATTTCCATCATCAAACTATTCCATGAAGAGATGACTGCCACCATTCTGTGCAACAGCTCAGAGACCAAACCACTCATCATTCGCACCAGTGTCAAGCAGGGCTGTGTCATTGCTCCAACACTCTTCTCCATTTACCTGTCCGTGACTCTGATTCTCATCCGTGACTGCCTTCCTGATGGAATTGGGATTGAGTATCGTATGGATGGTCAACTCCTCAATCTCTGACATTTCCAAACAAAATCTAAGATCACAAGAATTGGCATCACCAACCTTCAGCATGCAGATGACTGCGTCATTCTTGCACACACAGAGGCCAACCTGCAAAATACCCTAAATCTTTCTGCAGATGCCTATCACAGCCTGGGTCTCTCTCTCAACATCGGGAAAACCAAGGTACTCTACCAGCCCTCACCTGCACAAACGTACTCCACAAATCACCATCAGTGGAGAACCCCTGGAAAATGTGGACCATTTTCCCTACCTTGACAGCCACCTCTCCCAAACAGCCAGCACTGACACAGACATTGATTATAGGATCTGCTGTGCCAGCACATTGTTTGGAAGACTACTCAAATGAGTCTTCAATGATAGGGATCTGCAAACAGGCCGCCAGATCTTGGTTTACAAGGCAGTTGTCATCCCCACCCTTCTCTATGGGTGTGAGCCCTGGGTAACCTACAGACGACATCTCAAGCACCTGGAATGGTTCCGGCAGCGCTGCCTCAGGAGGATTATCAGGATCAGCTGGGAAGACAGACACAGTAACATCAGCGTTCTCTCTGCAGCCAACATCAGCAGTATAGAAGCGCAGGTCATGAAACATCAACTCCGCTGGGCTGGCCATTGTGTACATAAGCCTGACACTCGCCTCCCAAAGCAAGTTCTCTTCTCTCAGTTAAGTCAGGGAAGAAGGGCTCGCAGAGGGCAGCGGAAGCGTTTCAAAGTCATACTGAAAGTACATCTTTAAAAGAGAGGCTTCAACTCAACAAACTGGGAGGACTCGGACCTGAACAGAACACCCTGCCACAGCCCCAGTCTCATTAGCCTTATTAAAAACTGAGGCAAAGTATTCATTTAGGTGTTGGGCCATACCTAGATTATATTTCAGCTCCACCCTTGTCCTCAGTATTTAGTGGTCCCACTTCTTCTTTCCCTGTTTTATTTTATTTATGTGGCCAAAGAACCTTCTACTATTGGTTTTAATTTCTTTTGCAAGGTCCAGCTCTGCTTGGCTTCTGGCAGTTCTCACTTTTTCCCTACACTTTCTGACATCCAAGAGGTAGCTTTTTCTGCGGATCCATCCCTTCTCCCATTCCTTGTAGGCTTTTTGCTTTCTCTTAATAGCCTGTTTGAGCTGCTTGTTCATCCTGTTTGGTCTGCAACGCTTCTCTGTGAGTATTTCCCTTTGCTTGGAATCTGGGGTCCAGTTAATTTCTGTAATTTTGACTTAAAGTAATTCCAAGTCTCCTCCACTTCCAGATCCTTGACTTCTTCAGTTCAGTCAACTTCCCCTAGCTAATTTTTTAAGTACACCCTTTTGAAATCAAGGACCCTAGTTTGTGACCTGTTTTTGATGATCCTTCCATTTATTTTAAACTGAATTAGTTCATGATCACTTGAACCAAAGGTGATCTCTACAGCCAGTACTTCTATGAGGTCCGCGCTACTTACCAATACTAAATCTAAAATGGTATCGCCTCTTGTTGATTCAGTGACTATTTAGTGAAGAAATCTGTCAGCGATCACATCCAGGGATATCTGGGCCCTACCATTATTAGTAGCACTTGTCCTCCAGTCTATAGCTGGGAAATTAAGGTCTCCCATAAACACACAATTCCCAGCAGTATTTATTTAATTAAAAATAGCCAGATCAGCTCTTGGTGGTCTGTAGCAAACCCCAAGCACTATCCCAATGGAGCTGCTGTTACCATTCTTCCCCAAAGTGATTTCGCCCCAGACAGACTCCATTTTATCCATTCCATCACTTCTAATTTCTTTAATTTACCTCGTCATTAATGTACCATGCTACTTTGCTGCCTTTTACCTTTCCTTCTGTCTTTTCTGAACAGCACATACCCTTCAATCCCTGTACTCCAGTCATGACTACTATTCCACCATGTTTCCATTATCCCAATAATATCTGGTTTCACCACCTCCACCAGTACTTCCAGTTCCTCCAGTTTGTTACCCAGGCTCCTTGCATTGATGTGCAGACATTTTAGTTGTTTCTGCTTGGCCTTGCTGCAATTTCTCACCAGATTTACTGCCTGTATCACCTACCTGAGGGTTAGTGTCATTGGTATTGACGCTATCTTTCCTCCCATTGTCCAGTCTTCTACTCTCTGTTGTTCCTTTCTCCATTGCTGTAGCCTCTTTTCCTTGGTTTTCCTCCCTCTCAATATTAGAATCAGGCATGGAAATTGCATGAGCATCTCCCCCGAATTCCTAGTTTAAAGCTCTTTTAATTGATTGTACCAACGTGTATCCAAGAAGTCTATTTCGCTCCCCACTCAGATGGGGTCCATCCCATGAGAACCGTCCTCTGTCCGTGAATGCATCCCAGTGGTCGCACATCCAAAAGCCCTCCTTATACACCAGGGCCTGAGTCATATATTCCCAAATATCCTGTAGAAAATTCCCCCTCAGATCTGCGCTGATGGATTTACAGCCCTTTCATTCACTTTCTGTGACTATTCGTACAATTTATTTCTCAAGAATGTTCCCAGAAAGTGAAGTTGTTGCAAATATTCGTGCAGATGAATCCACATAGCATGTGGTTATCTTGAGAGTCGGTTGCGAGCTAGACGGCTGTCCAATCAGGGGCCAGAAATAATACAATGTGATTTTAGGTGACCAATCACTCAACACAAGCGCCGAGTTTGAATAGTAGAGGCGGACAGTGTGGGACGGCGTGGCCCATGGGCTGAAATCCCCCACAGAGATTCACTGAGCCACTGCGAACAGCAGAAGAATGAGTAAAAACAAACACACAGTCTGTGTGCAAACAACTCTGAACTCACCCAATGAAGGGGGAGTTGTGAACTGTTCACCTAGATCTGACCTCAGATACATGCAGGATGTTAGCATGAGACAGGGCCATGGTTTGACCCTGGCTGACCTGCTACAGGACTAGGGTGACCAGACAGCAAGTATGAAAAATCGGGACAGAGGTGGGGGGGGGTAATAGAGGCCCATATAAGAAAAAGCCCTGAATATTGGGACTATCCTTATAAAATCGGGACATCTGGTCACGCTGTACAGGACTGAAATGTTTAAGCCATGTTGGAGACAACTGCATTTGTATTTGTAATGTAGATGGAGCCCTAAAAACGTATTTCTAGAAGGGTTTTTTTAAGTTCCCTATTGTCACCGGGGAGGCAGGGCATTGGGGGGATGGATGGAGAATTTCTCTCTCTGATGGAGAGAGCAGCCCACAAAGTTCTCCTCCTCCTTCCTGGGTCCAAACTAGACCCAAAGGAATGTCCTCTCTTTTCCATTGTGGTAAACAAGCCACCCAGCACAGTGTCAGCTGGCTGTTGTGTTTCTTCACACAGCGCAAAATCCATCTGACTTCAGTCTGAGATGAGTTTAAGAGGGAGGAAATCACAACAGGAAGGGCTTCTCCAGGAGAGAGCACGGTGTGCGTCACCTCTGGAACAGGCGGCAGCAACTCTGCAGACAAAATGGCTGCTGTTTCCACCTGGGCAGGATTCTTCACATAGGAAACCAAATGCAGCAACCCTTCAACGTACATGGCCCTGGCCGCTCCTTTGCATTTCTTCCCTTTCTGAGCAACAGCAGGGCCCTCTAGTGTAATGACCCTGCACTGCTACCCCAGCCACTTCGTTCCATTTCCCTGAAGCCCTGATGGATTAATTTGTAGACCGTGGCTGTTCCTGAGTTTCAGCTGGACCTAATTCTGATGAGTGGTAGGTGCCTTCAGAGTATTTCTATATGTGATTACGCTGTCATCTGGCTGGGAAGCCCTTTCCAAAGGGTGACATCTGGCAGGTCAGGGACAACATCGGCCATCTCAGTGTTTCCCCATTGTACCCTCCCTGGCGCCTGAAACCTTTGACTACAGCAAGCCATCATGCCATGTCGCTATGAGTTACCACAGGCTTACACCTCTTTTGTTACCGGGATTTGAGCTGAGCATGGCAAGTTTGGGCAAAAACTTGGGCAGGAAGGGAAGGGCCCTGACAAACCACACTGACTCTGTCCAGACAAAAAATTATTACCATAAGGAAACAGTTGGTTTAGAGGATTCTTGGAAACAATGGGCAGAGAACAGTATCTTGAAGAAACAACAAGGAGTCTGGTGGCACCTTAAAGACTAACAGATTTATTTGGGCATAAGCTTTCGTGGGTAAAAACCTCACTTCTTCGGATGCATAGAGTATCTTGAAGAGTTTTCAGAGGAACTGAAATCATAGATAACTGAATATGTTCCAAAGCAATAGAGATGCTATGGGGGACTGAGGAATTAGCCAGCCAATAAATAGATGAGAGGTGGGCAAACTACAGCCCATGGGCCACATCCGGCCCACAGGACCATCTTGCCCGGCCCTTGAGCTCCTGGCCGAGGAGGCTAGACCCTGGCTCCTCCCCTTGCTGTCCCCCCCCACTCCCCTGCAGCCTCAGCTTGCCGTGCCACCAGTGCTCGGGACAGCAGGGCTGCAAGAGATGCCGGCCTGCCCTGGTGCTTTAGACTGCGTGGTGGCATGGCTGGCTCCAGCCAGGCAGCACGGCTGCCTGTCCTGGTGCTCTGAGCAGCATGGTAACGGGGCGGGGAGCGTCGGGGTTGGATAAGGGGCAGAAGGTCCCGGGGGGGGCAGTCAGTGGACAGGGAGCAGAGGGTGGTTGGATGGGGCAGAGGTTCAGAGGGGTGCGGTCAGGGGACAGGGAATGGGGGGGTTGGATAGGCGTGGGAATCCTGGGGGGCCTGTCAGAGGGCGGGGGTGTGGATAGGGGTCGGGGCAGTCAGGGGACAGGGAGCGGGTGGGGGTTGGATAGGGCAGGGGGTCCTGGGGGGCAGTTAGGGGCGGGGGGTCCCGGGAGGGGGCGGTCAGGGGAAAAGGAGCAGGGGGGGTTGGATGGGTCGGGGGTTCTGAGGGGGGTGGGAAGTGGGAGGGGGCGGATAGGGGGCGGGGACCAGGCTGTTTGGGGAGGCACAGCCTTCCCTACCCGGCCCTCCATACAGTTTCGGAACCCCGATGTGGCCCTCGGGCCAAAAAGTTTGCCCACCCCTGAAATAGATAGAAGGCCATTGTCTATAATAAGGGCAAAGGGTGTGGATCAGCACACTAAGTATAATAACTTGGCTTAGTATGTCCTGTCATGTGTCCCCATGGTGTTTGGCTCCCTGGTGACGATAACCACCTGCTATTTAACACAGTTGAAGGGGCTTGTACTTTGAATGCAGAAGGTCCCAGGTTCAAGCCCCCTGGTGTCTATAGATACCATACAGAGCTGTGATTCGTTACACAAGTAGCTCCTTTCCCAAAGTGGGACCAATTCTATACAGCCTGGGGAGAGCTTCTGTGTAGCCCATAGGACTACCTTGCCTTCATTATATTCAGCAGTCATCCAAGGAACCTACAGGCCTGTATCCTGTCAGACATTAGCTTCAGCAGTTAGCATGAGGCCTGGGACCTTTGGTGATTTCCATGGCAGCCAAGGAGACTCAGAACCTCTTAGTAAGTGCCCAGCACCACTCAGGATTGGGCCCTAAGCCAGTCTCATTCAAACACCCCCCCCCCCCCCGCCCCCCATACACACGTTCAGGGGCCCAAGAGCAGGTGGAAGGACCTTGATCGGAAGTTCTGTCTACCGGCAGAGGGAGGGCTAATGACAGGATTGTTCCAGCCCGGAAGCTGAACACAGATCATCATCCCAGGGCGAGGGAAGCAGCATCGCTCTGGCCTGGTCTCCTGGGGCCTGCGGGCAAGTCTGAGGTATCCCAGCAGGTCTGAGGGGCAGCTCAGCAGCATTGTGTCAATTGCTTTGCGTCGCTCTGCTGCCCGTAGTGCCCGCTGTGCGTCCCCTCATGCTGCAAATAAGCCATTTTCCACCACTACCACTGCACGACTCACCGCACTCAGCAGCCCTGGGGCTGGGCTCATCCGCCTGTGAGTTAGAGCAGCCTCAGAACTGCTCTAGATTATGCCTGACTGTCAATGGCCTTAAGGGGATGTTCCACATAGCCACGTAGGCACTCCCCAGCCACACTCCTCTCCCCCTGGGATCACCTGGAAACCAGGAGGGAAGGGCCATACAAGTCACTATGGCATCTTTGAGTCACCCACAATCCCCCTCCCCACGCCCAGAAGGAATCTTCCATGGGACAGAACCACTGGCTTTCCAGCTGCTTTGCACCACCCAAAGCAGCACAAGTCAACGGTAGCGGGGCCCAAGATCCGGCCCAAGGTTGTGAAGGTAGCACAACCTATTTGCTTGTGATTATTGTATTTGCATTAGCTAACAAACAATAATTCCTCCAGGCTGAAGCCATAGCAACGAAAACAGGAACAGAAACAATTCCATACGCCTGCTCTGGCTGAGTCAATATGAGGGAGTCCCCTCAACTGCCAGAATGTTCTAGATCTTACCACATCAGCGTTCCAGTCACACAAGTCCTTTTGTATTTCACCACAGAGGGTGCAAAGTGATGCTCATTTATATAACTCTAATGCCTCAAGGCATCATTGTGCTAGGTACTGTACAAATACATTGTAGTGAGCCACAGTCCCTACCCTGAAAAGCTTACAAACGAAATCAGTACAACAGACCGAGGGTGTATTGTAATCCTCATTTTATAGATGGGGAAATGAGGCCCAGAGAGGCTAAGGCCCAGACCCTCAAAGATATTTAGGTATTTCACCCCCATTGATTTCAATGGGACTCAGGTGCCTAAATAACTCTGAGGATCTAGATCAGAGGTCCCCAAACTGTGGGGTGCTCCCCCCGGGGGAGTGTGGAGGAATGTTCGGGGGGCATAGCTAAGGCCCGGGCCAGCCCCCACAACCCCCACAGGCTACACTCCTGGCCTTGGTCCCAGCTGCCAGCCCCACGCCAGGGGCTATGCTCCCAGGGTCCCAGCTACCAGCCCCGCACCCATGGCTCCACTCCCGGGGCTCTGGCTGTCGGCCTCGGCCCCCAGTCAGGACTCCACTGCCAGCCCCGCCCCTGCCCCCAGCTGTGGCCCCAGCCTCGGCCCCCTTACTCCTGTCCATCCCCCCTCCCCGGAGCCACATCCCCACTCCAGCCCCACAGGGAGTGCAGACAGGGGTAAGAGGGGCGTGACCCTGAAAAATTTGGGGACCACTGATCTAGACCTAAGTGACCTGCCCAAGGTCAGCCAGGGAGTCTGTAGCAGAGTCAGGAATTGAACCCAGGGGTCCTGAGTCCCCGCCCAGTGCTGTAATCAAAAGATCATCCTTCCCCTCTAGGTGTTTCATAGATATAAGAAAACAAAACCTCTGCCCCATTCTGGCTCACGACCAGTAAATGCACCAGACCATGGGGGACCAGAGGGAATAGCGAGCAGGGATCCACCCCCAGGGGGCCAGGTGGAAACGTGCTAGGGATTCCCCCCCCTTTTTAAATTTGCCTTGTTGCATTACTCGTTAACTGGCTTTTGTTCGCTACAATGGCCAGGTGCAGACGCAGCAATGGAGGAACTGCTAAAAGCATAGCCGGTTGGTTTTGCCTACGCTTGTGATTTGATATGAAAAATGTTCAAGAGACCAAATAACCAAGCTCGGTCAATGTGTTGTCTAAAGACAAAGTAGCACAATGCAGAAAAGAAAGCGTGAACACCATACCAATCCTTCTGGGAAGCTTGTGTCTGCAGTGTGCAGTTCCTCTTACCCAGGGGAGCTTCAAAGTATGCCCCCAAAATTACCGGTCCCTAGATTTATATCAGCTGTTGATGAGCTAAAAGCGCTCTGTCTGCCACTTACGACTGACATTTATCCATCAGCTTTTTAGCTTGTTTCCCAGTCCTTATCTCGGATTTGCATACTACATTCCAAACCAGTTGCCTGTGAAAGTCCCTCCCTAGCTTGTACCAGGGCAGGACATCCATGTATCTTGCCTTTGACAGGTTTCCTATCTGCCTATGCCAAATGCTGAGTTGTGCAATGCTGGTATTCAGGGATTTATACCGTAGCCTAAGAGAGCAAGCGTGAACAAATCACAATTTAGCATGGCTACCCAATGCCCGTGTTCAATATAATCTATTCCATATTAGTACCCTACCCATAACACCTATTCCTGTGTGTGAGTGTGTATAGAACTTACGTGCACTGGCTGACAGAGGGCGCCGCTGGAGTTAGTGGAGTTCAGTGACGGGACGCTAGAGGAAAGAAGTGAGTTTTAAAGAGCGAGAACTGTGGTTGCCAGGTGGCTGGGAGAGGAGAGACTCTCTTCATGTGTAAAAGGATTGGTGAAAGGTGTGAAGGTATTTGGTATGAGTCTTTGATTCTCAGGCCGGGGCAGTTAGCAGATCCCAAGAACCCCATGTTGGCCTGCGGCTTGGATGCAAGAAACAGGCAAGTATCCATCTTGGTGGTTGCAGTGGAGAGGGTCCATGCCCCACTTTGGTGCAGCCACGTGGTTGCAATCTGGCATCCTGGCTGGAAAGCTGAGGGCCTGGAACCAGATCTCTGGAGCAACCGCCTGCAAGCACTCTGCTCTTAAAGGGGCAGTAGCATGTTAGGGGCTTTCCCTTCACCCCCTCCCCTGGTTCTTTTCACGCAGACAGAAAGCAGACTGGAAATCCGAAGTGCAGCCAATGCGATGTTTATTGGGGTTAGTTTCAAGCAAGCATATCCATGGCTCTGACACTGCAGAGCCTTTACCCATGTCCCCGTTCCCTAGTCCCACCTCCTCCTTCCTAGCAGGCCCAAATATACCTGTAGTGCACACCCCTAGTCCAACCGCTTACAACTTATGGTCATGTTCCGTTTTGGAGGGTCATGAGCCTGGGGTCTTGGTACCACCTCTTTTGTATCCCATGGGAGGGGTAAGGAATGTTGTTATGTATTGGCCAAGGCCAGGCTTTTCTTTGGCTCTTAGTGTTTCTTATGCCTCCCCCACCTCCCATTGCCCCTCCTGACTGGTTGCTTGCCCTTGGCTTGAGAAAAGAGCCAGGCCGCCTTTCAGTGTATGCTCGTATAGTACACCCCCACCATACCCTGTGACACTTTTAACTCAGTCCCTTAGCTCTTCTCATTGTACTAACAAACCCATCTGGCTGGGCAGAAGCAACACACGGTGCCTTTGTTCTTCGTTCACACGTGTTAGTAGGGATGTAAGAGTCAGACCCAAACTTCTATCTCAAGCTAACAAACAGGCCTATGTACTGACACAGCACCATATTGTGCGGCTGCATGGAGAGCTCCCCAGCCCCCAGAGTAGATCAGCAAAGCTGGCCGTGCAGCCAGACCACGAGGTTTTTCCACCAGCCGCAGTAAAAGAGCCCCTTCCCTAAAAGACGTGCGAGTGTGCAGGCATCGGAGACCCGCCCGAGCTCCAGCCTGTAGGCTGGGCCCTGTGCGTTCTGCTGTTCTATTTAGCAGAGTTGAGCACTTTGCTGGAATCCCGTGGTTTAGCGGCGGAATCTGCTGTTTTGCTGCAGCCAGCTGCCTGGCTTCCGGGTCCTGGTGCAGTGCCTTAGCCACCAGGCCCTCTACCGCGCTCTGCGTCAATAACCAAATGGCCCCAAAGAGCAGGGAAAATGGCCCATTTGGCCACGTGGCCTTTAGTAAACTCCTCCTCCTGATCCACTCAGCCAGTTGTGCCCCCTGCAGCAGGCCTATGCAAGGCCATGGGCTCTCCCCCAAGTGCAGCATGGGGTACCACTGTGGTCAGGTGGCATCTTCAAGGGGGCAGGCACATGTTCATCATTGTGCTGTATTGAAAACCGTGTTAAAATGACAAGCAATCGTTTTACATTGGAAAGGGTTTCCTGGTCTTGCTTGTAGGCTAGGGTTCTCCGAGGGAAGCATGCAATCTGGGTCCTCAAGAGTCTGCAAAACAGCAGTCTGGAGCGAAGTGGGGGGAGTTGTGCCTTGCTGCATTAGGGAGCAGCCTGCTTTGTCTCTCTCTGTATTTGGTTGCAGTGTGTTAGATTTCTGGATTCTAAGAAATAAAGTAGTGTTGCATTGCAACTAGGGCTGTCCAGTGATTAAAAAGATTAATCACGATTAATCGCGCAGTTAAACAAGAATAAAATACCATTTATATAAATATTTTTGGATGTTTTCCACATTTTCAAATGTATTGCATTTTTACAGTGCAAATATTTGTAATAAAAATAAGATAAAGTGAGCACTGTATACTCTGTATTCTGTGTTGTAATTGAAATCAATATATTTGAAAATATAGAAAAACATCCAAAATATTTAATAAATTTCAATTGGTATTCTATTGTTTAACAGTGTGATTAAAACTGCAATTAATCGCGATTAAGTTTTTAAATCACAATTAAATTTTTTTGCGTTAATCGCGTGCGTTAACTGCGATTAATCGACAGCCCTAGTTGCAACCTTTCAGGAATTCATAGATTCATAGATTCCGAGGCCAGAAGGGGCCCTGATCTCCTCTATAACAGAGTCCAGAGAACTTCCCCAAAACAATTCCTGGAGCAGACCCTTTAGAAAGACATCCAAACGTGATTGAAAAATTGTCGGTGATGGGGAATCCACCAGGAAGGATCCGTGGTAAATTGTTCCAATGGTTAATTACCCTCGCTGTTAAAAAAATAAAATAAAAAATAAAATTGCACCTTATTTCCAATCTGAATAGGTCTAGCTTCAATTTCCAGTCATTGGATCGTGTTAGATCTTTCTCTGCTAGATTGTAGAGCCAATTATGAAATATTTGTTTCCCATGTAGGTACTTATAGGAAGAGGCACTTTGGGAAGAGGGGTTGTCTAACTGTCTGTGTGTATGATGTGAACCTGCAGGAATGGGGCGGGGGGGGGCAGGAAGCCATGGCCCCATCACTTTTAAAAGGGCACAAGGGTAGGCGCTCTGGGAGAAGGGGCAGCGCGAAGGTGGGGGCTGCGGGAGAAGGAGCGGCACAGGAAGGCAGGGCCATGGTTCGGACGCCGATGCCATCCCCCCAAACTTTAAGGGAGCTTCCACCGCTCCTGTGTGAACATAACAAACATCAGCCTCAGGTCTGCCACACAAATGGATCAAATGCTTCTCCTAGCCTGGCTGGCCTCCTTCTGGCTGCTGCAGATCTCTGCTGGCATCACGCATGTTCCAGGAACCTTTCCTTGTGCCAGTTCTGCTACTCTGTTCCCCTACTGCCTATGCCTTGCTGAACGCCCCACGAGTCAGTGTAGGATTCCGTCTGCAAACAGCCCGTATTAAGAAGCTTTGTTTCACAAACCAGTCACTATTTGGTAACATCAGCTCCCCCTCGTGGAGTTCTGCTTGGTTTTTAGTTATACTCCTTTGGCTCCAGCTAATCTCAATTTTCAAGGGGAAGGTTTTTCTCCTGGAAAATGCCACTTTGTTGAAATCGAAACTTTCTGCGGGAACATGTCGATTTTGGCCACATTTAATTTGGGGGGGGGGAATGGAAACATAGCATTCGGGGAATATCAAACCATTCCATTGTTGGCATTTTTGGAATGGAATATTTGGCTTTTCGGTCAGAAATTTGTTTATAAAAATAGAAATATTTTTAAAGGTCAAAATCCAGCCCTTTTGACCGTATCAAAACGAAACCTTTCAATTGATCCCAAACTAATTTTTTTCAAAAATTCCGTTTAGTGGGACATCTCGGTTTTTCGTTCCAGTTTGGAATGAATTTTTTTTCAAGATGTCAGGATATTCCGCAGAACAGAAACTCCGGTTCTGGACCAGTTCTGCTCTGGAGGGGAAAGTCTCTCTTCCCTGATCAGACAGTTCTGCTCTGGAGGGGAAAGTCTCTCTTCCCTGATCAGACAGGTCCTTCAATCTGTGTTTCCATTGCATATCAGATGCAGCGTGGCATTTAAAGCCATCTTTCTCATAGACTTTAAGACCACAAGGGACCATCGTGATCAGCTAGTCTGACCTCCTGCACATCACAGGACCTCACCCACCCACTCTTGTAATTGGCCCAGACCTTCTGGCTGAGTTACTGACATCCTCAAAGCTTGATTTAAAGACTTCAAGTTCCAGAGAGTTCACCATTTACTCCAGTTCAAACCAGCAAATGACCCATGCCCCATGCTGCAGAGGAAGGGAAACCCCCCTCCAGGGTGTCTAGCAATCTGACACGGGGAAAATTCCTTCCTGACCCCAAATATAGCGATCTATTAGACCCTGAGCATATGCACAAGACCCACCAGCCAGACACCTGGGAAAGGATTCTCTGGAGTAACTCAGAGCCTTGCCCATCTAGTGTCCCATCACCGGCCGTTGAGGATATTTGCTGCTAGCAGTCGCAGATCGGCTCACGCCATTGTAGGCAGTCCCATCATACCCTCCTCTCCATAAACTTATCAAACTCAGTCTTGAAACACGTTCGGGTTTTTTGCCCCCCCAGCTCCCCTTGGAAAGCTGCTCCAGAACTTCACTCCTCATCTGACCCATCCTCCAGCCCAGAGGCGCCGACTTTCTAATATGCCTGGGGGTTCTTGATCCCCATTCTGTCCCAGACCTCGCAGGCTAGAAGAACAATACCTTGTACTTTTCCATTCAGTGGACAGCTACTTTCCATCTTGTGATCTCCAAGCACTTTGCAAATGTCAGGGCGAATTCAGCCTTGTGCAGGAAGCCGGCAAAAAGCCTCAGCACCACTTCAGTCCCACTTAAGCCTTCAAAATAGGCATTTTATAAATGGGGAAACTGACGCACAGAGCTTTACCCTATAACAGAACCCAGATCTCCTGGCTCCTACGCCTGTTCCTTAACCACCAAAGTCTCTTTGATCCCAGTTTAAATTCAGTAGTTAAAGCTAGTGTCTCCTATGCTGAGAGCCACTTGTTGCCGATGGTGTGACATGGGAGGGATATACTGGCAAGGAGCCAGTTACAGTTCTCTGATTTCATGGACCAATCTGCACTGGCTTTGGCCTGGGCCTTTGTGTGAGCTACAGCAGCTTAGTGGCTACTCTAATTTATGCCAGCTAGCTGTGGAGCCTATGGGATCATACACCAGGTGAAGATTGGTGGACTCTAGTTGCCCCTTCTTGCCCCCAACACACCAATTACACTGGAGAGGGGCGGACAATGTAAGAGCTGCCTATGATGGCTTTATGTCAGCTGTGTTCCCCCAACTAGGGGAGTTTTCAGCTGGACCATCGCAGTCAGATTCTAGCAGCTTAAGCAGTACATAGGAGCCAATATTCAGAAGAGAACCTGGCCTTTTGTCTTTAAATACGCCCATACCTGTTTTCTTTATGTGATACTGATGACGGCTTGAAAGAATCACAGAGAAACTTCTTTTCAGCGAAGAAAAAATGATTTTTAATGACAATCTACCAAACAAAACCTGACCAGTTAATAGTTCTAGGACAAGTATCCTCCAGTGCTATCAAATGTTGGTTGCATTTATTATCTGTCACACACATGGGATTCCACCGAGTTTTTGCAGAGGGGCACAGTGCGAGGCTACAAATGGTATGCTGTAAAAGATACAGAAAACACCTGACGCTCAAACATTGTATGGTGAGTAAATTAAAGCATTCAATCATAAAGAGCAATGTCAGAGGGAGAGGGAGGTTAACTGCTTCAGGGAAGGGAGAAAAATGTGCATTATTAGATGATGTTTCAAAGAGATTATGGGCTGATGCACAGATAAAGGATGGCTGTTCCACATGGCAGAATCTGTGGCGAAGAAGCCACTCACGCCAACAGCTGGGTGATGGTGACAAGGGCCAGAAAGGCCAGTGTTAGGGGAATGGAGGGAGCCAAAAGGGGAGCAGACTGATGAGAGAGAGCGAATCCCGGAAGATTCCTGCTATACAGAATCATAATCCAGCTTAACTAGGAGTCATTTATTAAAGTAGACAGCTACAATCCCAGACACAAAGAAACAGGCTTCCACGCAACTCAGGTCCTCTCTTTGTCTCCCTTGTTTACCAGGGGCCCTCCCTCAGTTTGCAACTGTGCACAACACAGAGAGACATCTAGTGGCAGAATAACTTATTGCAGGAAAACATGTTACAGATGGGGGGGGGGGGGTTTACCCACCAGGAGGGCAATTTTGAACAGGGTCCTGAAATTAATGGGGAGCCCAGGGAGTTGTTTGAGAATGCAGACGGTGAGCTCACACATCTTGCAGAGGAGAAGCCAGCATATCCTGGAGTCCTGGCGGCTCGGATTTGGGAAGGGAGGGAATTGTACAAGTCCAGGCAAAAGAGGAGGTGGGATTTCAGCAGAACAGGGGTCGAGGCAGCAGCTGGGTGGCAGTGGGAAGATCTGCAGATGTGGGAAGAGAAGGAGGGCCCAGGGTCTAGGATCGTGGATATGAACAGAAGAGCCAAAAGAGAAGTGTGGGTCAAAGAAGGAGCGAGAGGGGCAGAGCTTGGCTTGGCAATGCAGCTCTTTCCCAAGGGGGAGCACAGCTGTCTTGGAGGCCCTGTCTGTCCAGGAGATGGTGCTGAATCTGGGAGTCTGCCCGCTCAAGGCACGCAGAGAGGGGGACGACGGAGGGGTTAAAAATGCATGCAGAGAAGTGCCTCTATATAAAAAGTGTCACCACAGCTAAACAGGAAGTGGCTGAGAGGGAAGCGGGAGCTTGGCCAAGAGGAAGAGGCGTAACTGGATGTGGAGAGAGAGGTGTGATTGTGGGCAGAGGCGCTCTGACAGAAGAGAGCCAGGGATGGCTGCCTGGCTAAGGCAATGGGGTCGGAAGAGGTAGAATGATCCACAGGGCTGGAAGCTGCCCGGAGGTGAAGTCTGAGGCCCAGGCACTTGGTTGTAATAATAATAACCCTCCCTAGTGCTTCTCCCACGCTTTCCATCCGTCGATCTCAAAGCGCCTTGCATAGGAGCTCAGTCCTATTGTCCCCTGTTTACAGATGTGGAAGCAACTTGCCCAGAGTCACCCAGCAGGCCAGGGGCAGTGCTGGGAACAGAAGCCAGGGCTTCTGAGTCCCAGTCCAGAACCTTCTAGCAGGCCACACTGCCTCTCCTGCTACAATGAACCTGGGGCCAGGATTTGAAAATCGGGGTAAGGGGATGCTCCCTTCACCAGAAGCAGACAGTGAAGGGCTGGGGAGAGTCTCATAATTTTGCCTACGAATTTTAATTCCTTTTTCACCATTGAGATTGCAACCAATGTGACATGCCCCATCGTGATAGACTCAAAGAGCTCAAGCGAGGTAGCGTAACAAAGAGAAGGTTCGGGGGTGACTTGATCACAGTCTAAAAGTTCCTGCCTGGGGAGCAAATATTTAATAATGGGATCTTCGCTCTAGCAGAGAAGGGTCTAACACGATCCGATGGCTGGAAGTTGAAGCTAGACCAATTCAGACTGGAGAGCAGGTGTACATTTTTAACAGTGAGAGTAATTAGTCATTGGATCAATTTACCAAGGGTCATGGTGGATTTTCCATCACTGGCAAGTTTTAAATCGTGAGGGGAGGTTATTCTAAAAGCTCTGCTCTAGGAATTATTTGGGGGGCAGTTCCTTGGCCTGTGTTATCCGAGTGTAACACTGACTAGAAATGTCTGTAGGAAAGGAAATATTATAGAAACTGGCTGGGATTGCACCAGAACCCCTTTCTGCAGAATATCACTCAGTGTCCTCCTGCCTCACCTGGCCATAGGTGGCAGCGCCGTTCAGCCCGGTCCAACGCCTAAAACCGCACAGTAGAAGACGCCGCGTCTTCCAAGAGCTGTGCCAGGTAACAGAACCCCAGTGTGAAAGGCAACAGAGAAGCTAATGGTTCAGAAGTTTTGGGGCAAAGCCTGGCTGATAGGATACTTCGTTAACCCCAATGCACAGAAGGTGTCGGTCTCTTGCTGGCGAAATCTGAGCAGGTTCTTCAGGGTTAAAGCCCCTCTTTTCCCAGCACATCACAGTCCAGCTCTAAGAAAGGCCCCAATCCTCTTACCCCATCACTGAGGAGGACCTGGCTTGGGTGCCGGCTTCCCACTCACGTTGCACAAGGAGGTCTTGCAGCAGGTAGTGGAGTAGGAGGCTAAGCCCAGGTTTATATTGAACTCTGGGCAGGTTGGGGAGCATTTCTTGGTGATTCGCCTCCTGGCTGTCCACATGCCTTAACCAAGGAGAAGAAAGAGAAAACTATTATTAAAAGGTCGCTCTCTGAGGTCTGAGAGCCAGTGCAGGAAAGGATTTAGATCTGATCTTCAGGAGTCTCTAGGAGACTACAGTAACATTATCTCCCCATTCACCTCTCTCTCAACCTTCCCATCCCCCTCTCTCATTGGGATCTGGATTTCATACCCCACAAAGGTTGGGGTGTTTGAACCAGGGGTGCTCATTCAGCCCCGTAAAGTTCTCCACCTTCCTAACATACGTCTCCTGCGAGGTCAATAAATCCTAGACCCGTCCCCTAGCAAAAGCCACTATGAAAAATGTGTACAAAACCCCACTGTTCTCCACTCTCCGGCAGTTATTCCCTAGTTCCCAGTCAGCGATCCTGGCACGTACCAATCCCAGCATAACCAACAGTCGTCAGGCAGTACTTGTCCGCAGCCGAGCACTTTGTGACCTTCAGACAGCTCCAGTTGCTGGATTGGTTTTCGCACACGAAGCACCACAGCGAGTCAGCTGTGGAAGGGAGACACGGAGGAGTTAGACATGTATAGTGGTGTGGCCACTCCAGCAGCCCAGCTCTCTCATTTACTGTAGTGTCCGCCAGGAGTTAGCCCACTGACGCCCGTGAGGTGAGAGGAGAACCACAGTTCTAAATCGATCCACCCACCCTGCAACAACTGCCCTTCAGCCGTGCTCCCAAACTGTAGTAAAACTACCCTCTCACACTGGATCTGGGGGTAGGGAAAGCGTTCAGTGCGTCGTACCACCAGAGCAAAACTGAGAGAAAAGGTGTCCTTGTGGTTACAGGCAGAGGAAGCCAGGAGAGACAGGTTCTTCCATGAACTTTGTTTGTGACCATCGCTGAAGCACTAAGAGCTGATTGGAAGCTCAGTGAGGACCATGGTCGTCTTTCCATTGACGCCCGCAGGCTTTGGATCAGAGGCTTTCATTTCTCTGCCTCTCAGTTGGCCAGCTGTAAAATGAGGCTAATAATGCTCATTTTCACCCATCTATTGCCTGGCTTGCCTGTTTAGATTGTAAGCTCTCTGTGAGGAGGTTTATAAGCCCCATCCTGCCACGCCAATAAGGGATTAAGAGACGGAGTAGACACCTCCTCAGCTGTGAATTATTGGCAGGCCACCAACAGCTGGTAAGAGCCTGCGGCCCACGCAGAAGGGGTCTGCCAGGGAGTCTGAGGGGACACTGTATCGGCTCAAACCGGCAGGAAGCGGCTCAAGGAGGAGCTGCTCTGCGAAAGTGGGCTGGAGGGAGGTGAGGAATACAGTGACCTGGCCAGAAGGCTGAGTTCTGAGATGGGGCAACTCACTGCAGGCTCTGTGGGGCTTTCAACGGGGGGTACTGAATCAAAGAGGCTGCCACATCCCCACCTAGCCACAAGGGGGTGCACTCTCTGGTGAGCGACCCCCTCCACGCTCTCACTATGTACCTGTGCAACGCCTGGCACGAGGGGGCTCTGCCAGGGCCGCCCAGAGGGGGGGCAAGTGGGGCAATTTGCCCCGGGCCCCGCAGGGGCCCCCACGAGTATGTGGGAGGCTCCCCCCCCGCCTCTGTCTTCCCCCATCCCCCGGCGTCTCAGCTGGTAAGGGGGCAGGGCTGCGAGCTGCAGCCGAGCGGCGGGAGCTCAGGCCCTGCTGGAGACAACACGCTGCTGCAGCGCTGTCCGGGGCCGCTCCTGGACGCGGTGCGCTGAGGCTCCGGGAGAGGGGGGAAGTGGCATGGTAAGGGGCCGGGGCCGGGCACCCCCCGACCCCATCCTCCCCACAGCCCTGACCCCCAGCTCCGAGCCCAGCCCCTCTGAGCCAGACACCCCCCGACCCCATCCTCCCCACAGCCCTGACCCCCAGCTCTGAGCCCAGCCCCTCTGAGCCAGACAGCCCCCAACCCCATCCTCCCCACAGCCCTGACCCCCAGCTCTGAGCCCAGCCCCTCTGAGCTGGGCACCTCCTCGACCCCATCCCCCCCCACATACCAGACCCCCAGCTCTGAGCCCAGCCCCTCTGAACTGGACACCCCTCGACCCCATCCCCCCCACAGCCCTGACCCCAGCTCCGAGCCCAGCCCCTCTGAGCCGGGTACCCCCCTGACCCCATCACCCCCACAGCCCTGCCCCCCAGCTCTGAGCCCACCCTCTCTAAGCCGGACACCCCCCTGACCCCATCTCCCCACAGCCCTGAGCCCAGCCCCTGTGAGCTGGGCACCCCCCAACCCAGAGCCCAGCTCCCCACCCAGCCCTGAGCAACAGCAGCGCCACCCCCAGGCAGCGACAGCCCATTGGCACCAACCATCACCATCACCCAGCAACAGCCCATTATGTAATTGCAAATGGATACATACCATTAAAGCATTTAATGGTTTTAAATAATGTATTTCGTGTATTTTCAGATTATTAAAAATTAATTTTTGAATGTATTTCACTGGTTATGTTTTACATTTCCAAATACATGTTACTATAGTATTGCAACTTTTTTTTTATGGAAGGGGCCCCCGAAATTGCTTTGCCCCAGGCCCCCTGAATCCTCTTGGCGGCCCTGGGCTCTGCCCTAGGTTGGCATCTCTAGGTGCGACTGTATAATAGAAATAATCAAAATACCAAAACAAACCCGCTCGGACACCTAACCAAACCAAAGCCCACTAGAACCACCCACAGGGCTGCAGCAAAAACCCCCTTAACATCACCGTACCGACCGGAAAAAGAAATGATGTGAACTAACTAGACAGCTGCATGCACCCAGGGTAGGGTGACCAGACAGCAAATGTGAAAAATCGGGACGGGGGGTGGGGCCTATATAAGAAAAAGACCCAAAAATCGGGACGGTCCCTATAACATCGGGACATCTGGTCACCCTAGCCAAGGGCCACACACTGAAGTCAATAGGAGATTTGCCAGTGACTTGAACAGGAATAGAGTCAGCCGCCAAGCCAGAATTAATATGCAGCAGCGTCTGGCTTTGTGCCCTGCGCTTAGCCCACAGAAGCTATTAAACAATGCTGGGTTTGAGTTATCGGCGCACAGAAACCTCCCTGAAAAACGCCCTTCTCGGGGATGAGGGTGGCAACGTCTTCCTCTTCCCCCCATCAAAAACGTTCACTTCCAGGCTGAGCTTGAGCCTTGGAACCCCGTCGGCTCACAGGAGACTGAGAGCAGGGCTTTCCCACAGCACCACCCGCCGCATGTGCTATGACAGTGCCTCATATCTTTGTTGCTAGCCCAGAGGTGAAGATCATAGAATATCAGGGTTGGAAGGGACCTCAGGAGGTCATCTAGTCCAACCCCCTGTTCAAAGGGGGACCAATCCCCAGACAGATTTTTGCCCCAGCTTCCTAAATGCCCCTCTCAAGGATTGAACTCACAACCCTGGGTTTAGCAGGCCAATGCTCAAACCACTGAGCTATCCCTCCCCCCTGATGTGCCCCTGATTCCCCATCTTCTGGATGGGGTCGTACAGGGGCCACAAAATCCACGAAAACCCTTTGCTGGGCTGGGGGATGTTACACCTGGGGGGGCAGGGGGAGGGGATTTGGGTCCTGCCCCTGCGGGATGGGTGCCCCTGGAGAAGCAGCTCCTGCCCCCAGAAGTGTAACGGAGGTGGGGGGAGTTGGGTGCTGCCCCTGGGTTGTGGGAGATCACAGCAGCGTATCTTGTACTGCAGGACTGGCCTGGCTCCCTGCTCCAACCCACTGGCTCTCACCACGGCGCACCCGTGGGGCCCTGCCACCAAGCTGCCCCGCCCCCTTCCTTGCCCTGGTGCTGCCGGTCCCCTAGCTGGGCCGGGCTGGGTCTGGTGGGCCGGCAGCATCCCCTGGGCCCCCAGTTGCTCAGGATCTTGTTTGTCTAGCAGCCCAGGAGCCTCTCTCGACGTCTCACCTTGCTGTGCGCACAGGACGACGGCCAACAAGACAGCCAGGACAACCTTCATCTTCCCTGGATCTTGGCAGCGTCCTGATGTGAGCAGCTTCTCCCGGGGCAGGATATAAATCTCCCTGCTTGGATTCGGTGACTAGGGAGACAGCAATTTTGAAGGCTGGGTCCCGCTGGGCTGGGACAACGCTGGGGTTGGGAGGGGCGGAATGTGCGTGGGAGGCTCGGTTCTGTCTCGCCCTGCACTGGCAGGGTGGTGTGATGGGCCCGGTGCAGAGTGAAAGGTCCTGGCCCTTGATTGCTTTTGTTTCCATATGTCACCCTTCTGCCAGGAGCCACCAGGGCCGGGTTCAGTGTGTACGGGTTCCTCTGAGCATTACAAAAGAGAATTGGGTCGAGCCCACACCCAGTCATCTGGGAAAACAATGCACCAGACTCAGGCACTTTTAGGAAGCAATTTTGCCCCACTCGCAAGCACAGAATCTGGGTATAACAAAAGAAAACGGTATTAAAAGGCAGAGGGAATCCGGCATTAATGTGGGAAAACGTCACCACCACCATTCCAAAGCATGCAAACCATAAGTAAACACCCACCCACAATATGTTAGGCAGCGTCTTTTGCCTCAGTTTCCCACCTTGCAGCGAGAAAGTCCAACGAACGACTGCCCCTTTAACACACCACTCCCCTTTCCCTCCGCTGCACCCCACTCTCCGTTGTTTGTCCAAAGTCAGCAAAGTCCCAGAATTCAGGGGTGCGGGCTTCACCTCCCACCCCTGAAGGGAGAGTTGAGCAGTGCCTCTGGTGCTGCTGCTGTCCGCTGCCTTTGCCACCACTTGTTGCCCCCTTTGCTGCTGCTCACCGCTGCTGCCCCTCTGCCAGCCGCCTTTACCTCTTCTCACCATGGTTATCTCGGCAACTGCTCACCACCACCGCCTCTGCAATGCTGTATTCAGAAGTTCCACCACTTGGCCCCCTTTGTAGCCACTGCAGTTCTTTGCAATTTCATCGGGTGGTGGGGAACCTCCTGGCCACTGCAGTCTCTGCACTGTCCCCAAACCAGGTCTCAGACTCCGTCCTTATGCCTGCTCATCAGTAATTTCACTTATAGAGATCATTGAGCAGAAACGAGGACTCTCCATTGAATCTACTCAGCTGCATCTTTAAACAATGGTGGGGGGGAAAGGGTCAAATGTTACCTGAGATTCTATAAACAACACCCACTTCACCAAGTAGAAGAATCTGTCCCTACCCCTCTCTGACTGTCCCTTGGCTTTGGCATCCTTACTCCTTCCTTAGCGAGTGCGGTTCCAGTTAGGGTGACCCCCTCAATCAGGGCATGTAGAGTATAGTGCTTCCCTTTATTCATACAATAAGGATAGCAACTTTTCATTACCCTGCATTCAGTACTAAAGTGAATTTTAACCCAAACTTGGGCAAAGCAGCTCTGTCGGCTGGACACCTAGGCAGAGTAGGTGTGTCTATGCAAATACGGTCTGGTTGTGAGGTCTTTGTCTCCCAGCTTATCACTAGATGTTGGGGGCGAGCTCATTCAGACCCTGCTTACATATCATTTCTCAGGGGTCAGGACATGCCTGGTTGGACATTTGCAGTCTTATCTCTGATCAGATTGTTAGCACTGTGGTTAGAGCTGGGGAATGCTAAAAAAAGGAAGAGACGCGAGGCAAAAGTCACGGCAAATAGAATGTGAGCAGCATCTGAGATCAGTGCCTGTTACTAGCGTGGGTTATGTCAATGCATTCTACCAGGGGCTAGCGGCTGATTGTTCCTACGTGCCTGGTGGTATGACCAGGGCGTGTATCAGACCAATAACTTCCTGTTTGCTTCTAGGTGCCATACAAGGTGCTGGTGTTGCTCTGCAAAGCCCTAAATGGTTTGTATGGGGTCTGATTCAAGTCAACAGAACTCCTTCCATTGATTTCTATGTGGCTTTGGAGCAGGCCCCTCGATTGGCCACTATTGTAGGTAGGTAGGGACCATCTCTCACTATGGGTCTGTATAGCACCTACCGCCGCAGGGGCCCTGAGCTCAGCCGGAACCTCTAGACGCTATCATAATACACATAAATTATGGCAATAGGAACAGTTTCTAGATTTGGCCGCTGGAGTCAGGGCGTTCTCAATAGAAGCCCCTCGGCTCAGGAATTTCCACCCCAACAATAGGTCCAGCCAGACTCCATCTTTATTGGCCGAGTGGGCTAGACTTGACCGGCTAGACTTGAGGTGTGTAGAAAAAAGGGCAAGGTGGGTGTGGTCTTAGTGTTTTCTGGTGGCCTTTCCTTTTCTGTCTGCGTGCGTGAATATCACGTTTCACTAACATACACCATCTTGGGGTACATTTTAGAAGCCTTCAATATTCATAAAATCAAAATTGTCCCATCCACTAGGAAATGCAAGAAAAAATATAGTCTCCAACTTTTACAGTTTTATTGCACATCTAGTGCTATTTGGTATTTTTATTAAAGCCCCTGCTCTTGGATTCATGTTATTTCATGAAAGTCTCTGCTTTCTTGGGGGGAGAAAAGGAAGTGTCTAGCCCTCGCAACTGCAAAGAGAAGCTTGAAACTTGAATGAAGTTCACCCTAAAGGCTCAATCACCAGAATGCAAATATAAAAACCCATTATTTTTATTTTTCAACAAATATGATTTTATAAGCTGATCTCATGATCTTTGGGGCCTGACCCATGATTTTTCAACACCTGGAGTGGCCAACACACTGTTCTGTCGTGCCATAGATATCACCAGAGAGACCCCAGGATGCAAGCGTTTCATGCACTGCATGCTGGGTAATAACACGTGAGGCCTCCATTCCTATGCAACTGAACCTGCTCTTCAGTAAAGCAGCTATTTACAGAGCTACTCCACTTGCAGCTTAGCATTCCAGCCATGTGCACACAGACTGACTTCTTGGTGCCTCGTCCAAACCCTTCCCTCCAACAACCTGTGCTCCTCTCTCCAAGTTCCACACTGATTGCTACCAAAGCTGGAGTAAAGCAGTGGGGAATTGGCCCACAGTTTTCTTGTTCAGTGTCCCAGCCATTAAATGTCCATTAGCAGTTTTCTCAGGAGTCACATCACTGGCTGGAGCCCGTCTCCAGGTAGAGGATGAAGCTTTAGCCCCCTCAGGAATTTCAACCCTACCTGTGGGGGGGACCCATTGATTGGTTGCCTTCCCCATTTGCCCGCCCTCTTGGGAAGAGCAGCCAGTCAGGGCTGCTGCAGAAAGCAGGTAGTTCCAACTCCTAGGAGCTGCAGCTATTCTTGCAGGAGTGAAGGAGAGAGCAGAACATGCCCATCAACTCAGGGAGGTCCCATGCCCTACTCTCCCTCCCTGCAACACCCAGCCTGGAACGGGGGAGAGGGGACCCTGCTGCAGCCCCACCCCCAGGCCTGGGAAAGAGAGATGAACCCCGGGAGCTGCAGGAGAAGCAGAGTTGAGGCTGTGGGGGGCTGAGCTGGGGCGGAGGGCTGGGGAGATGGGATTGATTTTGGGATTGGGGCAGAATTAATAGCTGGATGGGGGGACGGGCAGATGTGGGGTGAGCGCTCCTGCAGTGGGAGGCCAAATCAATGTGGGTGTGTTGGCAGCATTAATTGTCTCTCTCTCACACACACACACACACTCACTGGGGATGGGCGGGGAAGTTCAAAATCAAAAGACAGACCCAACAAAAATACCAGATAGTCTTTTTGGCCCCCAAATCGCCTGATTTTGAGGGTCTGACTCATGATGTTTGAACCTTCGGGGCAGGCAGTCCGGCAGGCAGACAGCTGGGATAACACGATGGTGAATCAGGCCCTACCAACACCATGGCAACGTGCCGCCCTTCTCCATGGCACCTCTCCCTGGCCCGCCCTGGAGGTGTGGAAAGGCGTGCAACATTGCTGTGAACCTCACTAACGAGCCACACAGGCGAAGTTGTGCAAAGCAAGGGGGTGACGGTGTTACCTGCACACTTTAGGGCATCCCACCTTTTCCCAGGCCATAGGGCTCCAGGCGTAACCCGGTTAATATAGGCACCCCTGCCTTTTCTGTGCTTTTGTTCTGTAGGCAGGCCAGGTTTCAATGGCTTCTACCTTTTAAGGGTTTAGGGGAAATTATCCCACTGTTCAGTTATTAAATTCATGAGGTGGTGTACCTCCGTTTTTCTTCTTATACAGCAGACCAAGTTTGTAACATTTTTTCTGCTGTGCTAAGCTTTAAGTTTATTCACAGGTAATAGCTGAGAAGCATCATTAGCATATGACCTTAAAGGCTTTTTAAAAAAATTATAAACACCATACGGTGTTACAGGGGTCCTTATTAACATTACATTTATCCCATTGTTTAATATTAACATCAAATCTATTAAAAGTATCTTATTATACCAACGCTTTTCTTTAGACAATTTGTTTTTGAGGCCAGTGTGTTCAATGTTCTCTTGACATTTTTGCATAGGCTTTTTAATTTAATTATATCCTGGGGGTTTTGGTGAATGAAAAGGTAGGGGTGTCATGCATATAAGTAGACCCCTTTTGTACCTGTCTTCAGATTTCAGCACTGCATATACACACACAAAAGTATATTTTTTTCTACTTAGGGTTAACTTGTCCCTCTCTTATTTTTAGGTTTGACTTCTTTTTCCACCTTCCTCTGGAGGGTCAGAATTTGAACCTTTTGGTTTCAGGTAGTTTGTTTGCTGACCAGGTATGTGCATTATCTGCAGCTCCTTTGTGCTGACATTTATGGGCAGTTCTCTCCTTCCTCTATCAGCTAGGTAATTTGCATGGACAGGGATGCTTTCTGGCTTGCTTTTGGATCCAAAGCCATCAGCAGAGCTCAGAGACTCTGTCTTAAAAAGGACACAGTCAACTTCCACCAGAGTTTTGATTTCTTTCCACTTTCAACTCCTGCTTCCAAAACACACAGCAATCTGAAAAAGAAAACACAACCTATTGTGGCTCCTTTTGGAGCCCTAATAGGATTTTAATTAAGTAGCATGTTTTAATAGGCAGCAGGTTTAAAACAGATAAAAGGAAGTATTTCTTCACACAACGCACAGTCGACTGTGTGGAAAGGCATGCAAGAAAATTTGCCTTTGAAAATAAAAAAGTTGTTAGAAAATGTAACAGAAGGGAAAAAACAATTAATGGCGTGGTGGAAATTGGTAAATTTTACCCTAAATAAAAATCAAATGGTTCTACAAGCCATTTGGTTCATATGTAGTAACTGTACACCCCAGTCTAACTGTTGATATATATCCAGTGGTACCGGTGGGAATCCAATTAACAAAAAATTTGGTTACGTATTCCACTAATCATCATTCCTGGGCACATAAAGAAAACCAACAATGAAAAACCATGGACGTGTTTCAGTGTGTAGCCAATGAAAATTTGGGATATGTGTGTAAAAACGGGGCAATGAGGCACCACACCATGTCCTGCTGGGAGGCCGTCTCATCTCACAGGGCTCCTAAGGCAAGAGGCAGGAGCTTACATGGCCAGCATGACGCAATCACCAAAACTAGTCAATATTACTAGGGGGAAATGAATGATTGTTCTTGATTACTTATCTCTGTTGCCCCGGTCAGGAGCATGGTGCCATCGGACGGAGTGCCGCACACATGCATAGGAAGGAAGGCCTGGTCCATGCCCCGTGTTGCTTACCATTTAATTAGATCAAAAAGGCAAAGGGTGCAGGAAAGGGATGCACCATACAAGCAGAGTGATCAGGGGTCTGGCAGGCGTAAGACCCCGGAATGATTAGGGAGAGAGCAGGTTCCTGGCTCGTATATTTCATGTGTTATCTTTCTAACGTATTGGTCTTGTTTGTATTATAAATGCTTAGCTGGGAGGGGATTTGAGTGGACCATTCGGGGTGGAAGCGGGGCAAAGAAGGGGTTGCTGGAGTAAGAAAGGGGAGTGGTAAAGGGAGAGGGGGACAGAGAAGATGAGGGAGGTGAGGGGTACAAAGAGCAGGGGTGGTGGGGTAGACCCCCCAAAATCATGAGATTGGCTTAAAAATCATGAGATTGGCTTAAAAATCATGAGGTTTTAAAAAAGCAGGTGGGGGTGTCTTTTTCTTTGCCTTGAGGTTACACTCGGGTCATGTTTTCTAGCTTTTCTGCACAGCCAGGAGGGCTAGAAACATGACCCCATGACCCCGCTACCGCCCCGGGTTGAAGAAGCCCTTGGTTAGTTGTCCAGGTGCTGCGTTCCTTAGGAAGAGAGAGCTGAATGCGTTAGGGATTGCCAGGATTCCAAGCAGAGATAGGCAGGTGCTGCCCAGAAACTTTTACCTCTGTGGACTGCTGCTGGTCTTACACCTGGAACGTGGGCTTAGCAACGCACAAACCTCTTGTGGGTCAGATGATGCATCTGAGAGATTTTCCCACCCATTAAAATCTGTCATATTGAGTTAGAATCCTCACGAGAGGCTGTCTCGCAATTTACCCATCCCCCGGTTTCATATTAGCTAGAGAAACGGGGGCTTATACGTTGGGAGCAGCTTTGCCCCCAGGACAAGCAGCAATACGAAGGGTGGGGTATCTTGCAGCCAAGCTCTGAATTCTGTGGAGAGAACAAGTACATCACCAGGGAGGGACTCTTGGAAGTAATTACATGATTCTCCAATGATAAATTATTGCGCCACCAGGAAGGAATTTTTAGTCCTAATTAAAACTGGTTGCCGCAATTGACTATTAATGTACCTAGACTTTTGCAAGGCTTTTGACACAGTCCCACATGATGTTCTGATCAGTAAGGTGGAGAAATGTGGGCTCAGCAGAACTACTATTAATGGATACATAATTGCTTAAACAACCACAGAATGACATAATGTCGGATTGGAAGGAGGTCTCATATAGGGTTCCACAGGGATCTGTTTTGGGTCCATGTTATTTAACATCTTTATTAATGACCTGTATGTAGGAACAGAGAGCACACTGATCAGATATGCAGATGATACAAAACTGGAGCAGCGGGAGGTTGCAAACATTCTGGAGGATGGAGCTAAAATTCAAAGGGATCTTGATAAAGTGGAGAACTGGGCTACAGACAACAAAGTGGAATTCAACAGAGACAAATGGAAGGTGCTGCACTTAGGGAAGAAAACCCAAATGCACAAATACAGAATGGGGGGATAACTGGCTTGGCAGCAGCACCGCTGAGGAGCTGGGCATCAGCATGACTCAACATGAGTCAGAAATTGCAATTTTGGGTTGCATTAACAGAGGCATGCAAGTCACAGGAGGTGACAGTACCGCTCTACTCGGCGCTGGTTAGGCCTCAACTGGAGTACTGGGTCCAATTTTGGTCACCAATATATAGAAAGGATGTAGAGAAACTGGAGAGGATTCAGAGGCGAGCGACAAAGATGATCAAAGGGCTGGAACACAAGCCAGATGAGCAAAGGCTGAAGGAACTGGGTATGTTTAGTTTGGAAGAGAGGAGATTAAGGGGGGACATGACCGTGCTCTTCAAATACTTGAAAGACCGCCATAAAAAAGATGGAGAAAAGTTGTTCTCTCTTGTCAGAGAAGGCAGGACAAGAAGAGGCAATGGGTTCAAACTCCAGCAGAGCAGATTTAGATGAGATCTCAGGAAAAACCTAAATGCCTAGGGAGAGCGTGGAAGCGCCTTCACTGGAGGTTTTCAAAAGGAGGCTGGAGAGCCGTCTGTCTGGGATGGTTTAGACACAACAAATCCTGCATCTTGGCAGGGGGTTAGATTAGATGACCCTTACGGTCCCTTCTAACCCTGTGATTCTATGATTCTGAGATAGTTCTCCAAAACCTTCCACTCAGTGCACACCTGTGGTCAAAAAGGCTAACAGAATGTTAGGATCTAGTAGGAAAGGGATAGAAAATAGAAAATCAGACAGAAAATATCATAATGCCACTATATGAATCCATGGTGCACCCACACCTTCAATCCTGTGTCCATTTCTGGTGGCATCATCTCAGAAAGGAGATAGTGGAACTGGAAAAGGTTCAGAGAAAGGCAACAAAGATGATCAAGGGTTTGGAACGGCTTCCATATGAGGAGAGACTAAAAAGATTAGGGCTGTTCTGTTTAGAAAAGAGACATCGGGGGGCGGGGGGAAGATATGAAAGAGGTCTACAAAATCATGAATGGTGTGGGAAAAGTGACTAAAGAAGCATTATTTCCGTTTCTCGCAATACAATTCATTTAACCAATTAAATGAATAGACAGCAGGTTTAATACAAACCAAAGAAAGTACTTTTTACACAATGCACAATTATCCTGTGCAATTCATTGCCAGGGGATATTGTGAAGGCCAAAAGTATAACTGGGTTCAAAAAAGAGCTAGATAAGTTCATGGAGGATAGATCCACTCCTGGCTATTAGCCAACATGGTCAGTGAGGCAACCCTATGCTCTGGCCGACCCTAAACTTCTGACTGCTAGAAGCTGGGAGTGGGAGACAGGGGGGAGCACTCCAAAATTGTACAGTCTCCCTGAAGCTCTGGTACCGGGCACTGTCTGAGACAGGATACTGGGCTAGATGGACCAATGGTCTGACCCAATATGGCAGCTTTTATGTTCTTATGGCTTCATCCTTCAATCAGCACAAAAGCTGCAAAAAGCCAATGATGTCATACTTTCCTTTCCCCAGATTGGACGCCTGGACGCTGGCAGTTCCCAGTGAAGCACTTGCATTTCTGGAATTTGCTTCCCTGGTGGTCCAATGTAATCCAAGTGTGCTGACCTTTTCTCAGTGGTCTGAAGCCCATTTTCTCCCTCAGGCTATAACCGCTCAGGGTAATGCTGGGGCAGATCTGCTCCTGCTGTTTGGCTTTTGGGGTTGAGTCTGTGTTTAGCTGACATTAGTGTCACTAGGATCTTTAGATTCAAGAAAGAGGAGGAACACTGGAGGGAGCTGGTCAGATGGAGGGACGGTAAGGGAGCTCATCCGAAAACTGCAGACATTGCATGAATATGACTTGGAGACCATACAAGGACCTGGACAGAAGCAGGGTAATGACCGTGCTTAGTCCGTATGTCCCTTATTGATGGGGTAATTGAAAATCCTGCTCTTCGCACGAACACAAGGAGCTGATCTGGGCGTGGGAGAAGTTTGTGGGTGAAGGAACAGCCCCAACCCAGATGCCTAAGATCTGCAAGGTGCTGTTGTTCCTGGTTCGGCTGCTGGAACAATAGAGCCAATATTGCAAGAATGGATTTTAGGCCATTTTAACACTGCACTGGTATCTGAGCAGTGTAGGATCTGTTGCTTAACTGGACGGTGCATCTATCATGCAGCGTAGTGGGTGTTGTCCCTTGTGGTTTATATTCTCTACAGATGTCATCAAGAGAATAACAACATAAAATCCACCGCCTACATCTCACGGGCACTGCAGAAAGTTCTGCAGCGTGTTCTGATTAGTTCTTGGAACGCCCACGTGTCCGTTAGGAAATGTACTGTCCTACTGAAATACGGCAGGAGGGACCTTCTCTTGGCAAACATCTCTGCAGCTTTGAGTCACCTTTTGGGCTCTCCCACGCCTGGCATGTCTCTCTCCCATCTGCAGCCTGGCTGAGGCCAGTGTTACCGTATGATCATCAGACTGATCTCACAGCTAGTCCCTCTTTTAATACATTGTCCAAGAGGACAAAGTGCTGGGTGAGGCTCCGACTCTCCTTTTCATGGGTGAACAAAAACTCCATCTGTCTTGCAACTGCAGCCACCAAATATGGTTGATGGGGCAGGAATGGCCAACATGTACGAGGTGCTGGCAATTGGGAAGCTGCTGTGGAAGTCGACGTACCCAGGGTGAAGACTGTGGAGGTGACTGAAGGTGCTGTGATAAGAGACAAGAGCACATAACTGACCACAGCTCTGCCTTTCCCATGTAGCAGTGATTAGCCCTGCACACAGTATCCCAAATGGGCTCTGGCCTGGGCCTTATATAACCACAGCACCACCCACTCCAGGGTAATTATCTTTAGGCGGGACGGTGACAGGTCTCTCCCCTATATAGCCAGTGAGTAGGTGCAACCAAGACCAACTTCCCAGCTCTCCTGTTCCTAGCCTGGCATCCAGGGGATGGTGGCTATGCAGCTATGTTATCCACCCATCACCGTGGGATCTGGGCACCTTCCATGTAAAATCAACAGCAAGAGTCAAATCCCTAGTGTGGTCCATGGAGTCGATGCCATTTCTCTTTTTTCCCCGGTAAAAACTCTGTTTTGGGTTTGATTTTGTAGATTTTATTAATTTACTTGATTCTAGGTTGATTTGTTTAGGGCTTTTGGGGGGCTAGTTGGGAATTTGGGGGTGGAAAGGGATGTCAGGGTTGGGAATGTCCATTCTGCTGTTGGGAAGGCCTTTTCGAAGGGGAGGGCTTTGCAGTGGTTCCTAAGAATGGCCGCGCTTTGGGACTGCCTGATCTCCGCTGGCAGATTGGTTCATAGCCACATCCCCTCAGCTGAGAACACTTTGTCCCCAGCTCTCATGCTGTTCAACCTGGGCTTGGTGATCTGCAGAGCCCCAGAGCACCACTGTTCCCATGGCGGCTCATAGATCAAAATTTGGTCTTTAATGTAGCTGGGGCTAGAACATAAGAACGGCCATACTGGGTTAGACCAAAAGTCCATCTAGCCCAGTATCCTGTTTTCTGGCAGTGGCCAATGTCAGCTGCTTCAAAGGGAATAAACAGAACAGGGTAATTGTCGAGTGATCCATCCTCTGTCAACCCGTGCCAGCTTCTGGCAGTCAGAGGTTTAGGGACACTTGGAGCATGCGCCCCTCCGCTTTGCGCGCCCGAGGCAAGTGCTTCACTCGCCTCACCCTTGTTACAGCACTGCTAGTGCTTAGGGGGCCAGCACAGGTTCTTCAAGACAAACCCCTGATTTCCCAACACGTCACAGTCCGGTCCAGACAAGGAGACAGAAAAAACTGGCCCAAATCCCACCCCCCAGCATTGCGTAGCTGATTTTCACACCGGCCGCCCCGCTATGGTTGCAATAGTCCCTCTGGCAGCAGGAGGTAGACGTGTTTCCCAGGCGGGCGTGCTGGCTGGTTGCTGTACACATAGGCAGGCACAGCTTGGTGATGCGCATCGCACCGGAGGAGCCTAAATCAAAAGAGAAATAAAGGATATGGCAGCCTTCTTCTAAGGGCGCTCAGCCTGGCCCGAAGGGGAGACCAGCCTAGCTGGCAATCAAGGGCTGAGAAATCTTCATTATCTACAGCCATCCCACCTCACTGAACAGGGAGCTCATGTGTGATGCTCCATGTGGAGTTAAGCCAAACCCGCAGAGTTCTTTGTCCTCCACTTGCTCGAGAGGACAAGGATGTGGTGTTCGGTGTGGGGGTGGGGGGTCTTAGCAAAGCGAGGGAGCTCCAGCATTGCGGAATAGCCAAGTAGTTAGGGCATTACTCTAAGGCTTGAGAGAGGACAGTCAATTCCCTGCTCTGCCACAGCCTTCTTGTGGGACCTTGGGTAGGTTGCTTACGCCCAGATTCAAGTGTCATTGAAATCAATGGGAGGGAGGCACCTAAATACCTTTGAGGATCGGTGCCTCAGTTCCCCATCTCTACAATGGGGACAATGGCACTGCCCTAGCTCACCGGGGTGAGGCCAGGTTAAAGGCTGGGAGATGCTCCGATAAGACAGCAGTGGGGGCCAGGTAAGCACCTGAGGGATTATTTAGCACCCTACTGAAGCACACAATGTTGGTGTCTGTTCTGCCACCGCTGTCATAACAAGGAGTGACCAAGAGCCGGGTCATAACCATAACATGACTCCAATGCTTGCCGATGACCCGGGTTTCACTGCAAAGGGCTCTGGGCTGGCTCTTGATACCGGCGGCGGCACGCTGGTGGGGCTAGCCATGAGAAAGCGCAGTCCTACTGATCTCTGGGAAGTTCCTGCAGCCAGTCATAGAATCACAGAATATCAGGGTTGGAAGGGACCTCAGGAGGTCATCTAGTCCAACCCCCTGCTCAAATCAGGACCAATCTCCAACTAAATCATCCCAGCCAGGGCTTTGTCAAGCCTGACCTTAAAAACCTCGAAGGAAGGAGATTCCACCACCTCCCTAAGTAACCCATTCCAGTGGTTCACCAACCTCCTAGTGAAAAAGTTTTTCCTACTATCCAACCTAAACCTCCCCCACTGCAACTTGAGACCATTACTCCTTGTTCTGTCATCTGCTACCACTGAGAACAGTCTAGATCCATCCTCTTTGGAACCCCCTTTCAGGTAGTTGAAAGCAGCTGTCAAATCCCCCCTCATTCTTCTCTTCTTCAGACTAAACAATCCCAGTTCCCTCAGCCTCTCCTCATAAGTCATGTGCTCCAGCCCCCTAATCATTTTTGTTGCCCTCCGCTGGACTCTTTCCAATTTTTCCACATCCTTCTTGTAGTGTGGGGCCCAAAACTGGACACAATACTCCAGATGAGGCCTCACCAATGTCGAATAGAGGGGAATGATCATGTCCCTCGATCTGCTGGCAATGCCCCTACTTATACAGCCCAAAATGCCCTTAGCCTTCTTGGCAACAAGGGCACACTGTCGACTCATATCCAGCTTCTCGTCCACTGTAACCCCTAGATCCTTTTCTGCACAACTGCTGCCTAGCCACTCGGTCCCTAGTCTGTAGCAGTGCATGGGATTCTTCTGTCCTAAGTGCAGGATTCTGCACTTGTCCTTGTTGAACCTCATCAGGTTTCTTTTGGCCCAATCCTCTAATTTGTCTAGGTCCCTCTGTATCCTATCCCTACCCTCCAGCGTATCTACCACTCCTCCCAGTTTAGTGTCATCTGCAAACTTGCTGAGAGTTCAGTCCACGCCATTCTCCAGTCCTGCCTGTTCAGGTTCTTACCTCTGCTTCAGAAATGAGCAGAATCTAGTTTTCCCCAAGTGCCTGCCTCTGGAGACCACCAGGTGCCAGGGATTGGGTGGGTGATGCCTGGCTACCTCACCCCCCCAACTGGCCATTCAACATTGGGGGTTGGAAAACACCACCAGATATGTCAGCCAGCCCCCCAGGCAGGGGGCTAGCTCAAAATTCTCACAATCTCCTGCGTGAGTACACTGGGAAGGATGGAACTCCGTTTCTTCTTCCCCGGTTTCCAACACAGCCAGGCACGGGCAGCCAGAACTCAGAGCTAAAACCAGACATACTGCGTCCGCTGCTTGGAACATGCACTTACTTTCGTGAATTGCAGGCTCTAGGTGGGCCCCAGCACTGCCAGTGTCAAACTATGATCCATGCAGATGGTTTGGCGTGAGGGGGGGGTGGGGGAGAAATGGGCTTAGATGACCACACTGCATCTATAGACAATTGAGATCCATAGAGCTATCTCTGGCGAGATGTTTCTCATGCCCCCCACCCCTATGGCACCTTGGCTCATTTTCAGGGTTTCCAACAACAAACTTTCGTATAGTTCTTACTTGTTCCCTTTTTTGGGGGGAGGGGGTGTGTGCGTGTGTGTGCGTGTGTGTGTGTGTGTTTTCACTCTCTTAGCAAAACGGCTCCTGCCCACAACAGACTCGTGTACACCCGACAGTTGGAACCAAAAGCTTCAGGTCGTTGTTTCGTGACAGATCCTTGGTAAGAAGCAGGTGAGCTCTTTTGAAGTCCCAGGCTGGTGTGGCTGAGCCAAATGAGTGCGGCGTTCACTGGTTATTAATAAGGAGAATACTTAGCCATTCTATGGGGCTATACCTGTGAACAAACATTAATTAA
This sequence comes from Emys orbicularis, assembly GCF_028017835.1. NCBI lineage: Eukaryota > Metazoa > Chordata > Testudines > Emydidae > Emys > Emys orbicularis. Next base: position 5,371,365 of record NC_088684.1, on the reverse strand, counting down.
GCCTCTCAATATCCCAGTGAGGTAGGTTGAGTGGATTTGATTATCCAGGGAAAGCGGGGCAGAGGGAGTGTAAGTGATGTGGCCAAGGTCAGAGAAAGAGTCAGTGTCATGTAGCATGTGGCATTAGAAAGCAGGAGTTCTCTGTTCTCAGTCCTGTGCCCAGACCAGTAGACAGACTCTCTCTGCTAGTCACTAATGCTGAAACTTACTAGATTTGTCAGTCCCGATGACTGTTGCACAGTGTTTGTCAGCGTCGGCGCAGTCCGTGGGGATCATGCCCTGGCCGTTGCTGGCCTGGGCGATGCAGGTGTAGCATTTCAGCGAGTGAGCTAAGGCAGGGAAACACCATGCAGATCACAGAGATGCTCTGATGAGATCTCACAAAGGTTGGCAACATGACACATACCCCTCCATCCCCCAGTCCATCTGCTGATAAACACCTAACCCTCATTACAATAGTCAAAACCACTTTCTAATAGAGTTGTCTCACTTTTCAACACACATCAGAAAATAATTAAGATGACGTAGGGGTTTCTATGCCAGATCCTTCTACTTCGCTGTCTTACCGCCACTAGTGATCAACACTAATGCCTCCTAGCAGGAAAATCCTCCCACAGCTAAAGAACAGGAATACTTGTGCAATTCTATACCTGTGAGATTGGCTTTAATAATTCTCTGCACCTTTAGAGCACTCTGCAAACAATAACGTGGCAGTAGTCTCTCCGGAGCAAAGCCTGCCGTTTCTGCTTACGGCTGAATTTTGCACCCTTTCTACACTCCCCCAAGATATGACAGATTGGCCTGAAAATTGGTAGGTCAAGCCAGGGACTGGGATAGAGTTTGTGGGTAAAATTTGAAGTAATTTGAGCGAGGGGTTTCCCAGACAGAGCACCCTCCGCTAGTTCAGGCTGAAGGCACCCCACTGAGATAGGGAAATGTAATTGGCCTCAGTTTACAGATGGGCAAAGTGAAGCACACTGATGTTTGAAAACCCAGCTTTAGGGATTAGGGTAGATTGGCGACAATGCAAGAAATGTGTGAAATAAATTATACAGAAAGGCTCCACAAAGAATTATTTCACTTACAGCTGAGAGACATCACGGGACGGGGGTGGAGGGTTGGGAGGGGGGGAGGGAATCTGGAATTCCCACCTTCCAGAGTCTGATGCTTAATAGCTCTGACCATCCTACCCTCTACAGAAATGCTGGTCTCCAAACCACAACGCAGGTCATTTCAGAATAATGTCAGCTACCTCCCCATGTCCCCTTCCTTTCTGAGCATGCTGTAATACTGTGCAGCCCAAGAGAACCACTGGAAACCTCACCTCACTCAGCACATAGGACAGCAGCCAGCAATATAGTCAGGCAAGTCCTCATCTTGGTTTGCATTCCTCAGCCTGCACCAGAGGGGTGGTTTATATACCTCCCCGGGGTTCTTGTGACTACGAAGGCAGGAATTTTAAAGGTCCATTTCTGACTCGGGCTGGGTCACTAATAACAACACATTCTGATTCACGTGGCAGCTGTGATGAAGAGCTGCTGCATGGCTTACTGGGCACTGAATCCTCATGGGAACCAAGTACTGGCTTTTCATGCACCGCCTTGTCCCCAGCTTGGATTGGTCTTGGATTCTAGGGGGCTGACTGTCTGGGGGCAGCTGGGAGAGGTTAGGGATTAGGTCACATCACTGTCTGTAAACATAGGGCCTCTTCTAAGGATGCATCCCCGTAGTCAGCTCTGTAGGGTTATTGTTCATGATCCGTATTATGAATCCTTGTCTCCTCTGATTCCAAGTGAGGGGTAAAAAGAATGGAGTTTCATCTGGGGCACAGAACAATGTCTGGTGGTGACTGAACTGTCCAGATCAAACCTCACCATTCAAGTGCTGGGTGCAAAGCCGATGTGTGCTGGACCAGACCAGGGCATCCCACAGAGCCCAGGCACACATGAAGAGATTCTGCCAAGAGAAGTCAGCAATGCAGGGAGTCTGACAGAGCAAACAAAGGAGAAGGAGGAGGCACCTGTAAGATCAAGTCCAATGCACATGGCACGAGGGTGTGGACGTCACTTCTTGAGCAGCGATGTTGTAATAGCTGTAGATATCCCCCCTCCCCCATCTATGCTAGGACTCTGAAGTTGTCACAATACCAGAGTCAGGGAAATTTGCCTGAGCAAGAAGAAGATACTGTCCACCAGTGAGGTGTTCAAGATCTTTGAGCTCTCCACAGCTCAGGGACGGATAGGTGACTTTTTTTCTTTAAATAGGCAGCAGGGTTAAAACAAACACAAAGGGGGAGGGATAGCGATAGCTCAGTCGTTTGTGCATTGGCCTGCTAAACCTAGGGTTGTGAGCTCAGTCCTTGAGGGGGCCACTTAGGAATCTGGGGCAAAAATCAGTATTTGGTCCTGCTAGTGAAGGCAGGGGGCTGGACTCAATGATCTTCCAGTTCTATGAGATAGGTATAACTCCATATTTATTTATTTCTTCACACAACGCACAGTCAACCTGTGGAACTGTTTGTCAGAGGATGTTGTGAAGGCCAAAACTATAACAGGGTTCAAAAAATAACCGAATAAGTTCATGGAGGATAGGTCCATCAATGGCTATTAGCCAGGATGGGCAGGGATGGCGTCCCTAGCCTGTTTGCCAGAAGCTGGGACTGGACGAGAGGGGATGGATCACTTGATGACTACCTGTCCTGTTCATTCCCTCTGGGGCACCTGGCATTGGCCCCTGTCAGAAGTCAGGATTCTGGGCTAGATGGACCTTTGGTCTGACCCAGTAGGGCCGTTCTTATGTTTTTGTGATAATGGTGTAACACTCATGGTTCCTCTCCAGATGGCTGTGTCAGATGATAACCGAGACGACAAGGGAGATCTAATGCCTAGTGTTTCACAGTTGGCAACTAACGAGATGAGGGGTTAATGCACACGACTGGGAGTCACAGGAACTGGGCTTTGCAATCTCCACATGTGACCTTGGAAATGCCATTTACCACTTGGTGTCTCCTTTTCTATCTTTGCAAAAAAGGGAGGCTGAAGAACTGAGTGAGTCGAGCCTCACTACATGTGGGAAGAGCCTGGGAGGGGACGGGGCTGATGAAGTGCAGAAAATCGCTCTGAAAGACGGGAGCAGAGATTGTTTGAGGGAGCAGCATGACATCCAGATCAGTGCATCCTGTCCATCAATTCCATCCAAACTTGATGAACACTGACCCCTGAAGAGCCAAGCTACATCCCTCCAGAATCTGGAGTGTCATTTTGATGGCTCTGTACAGACCGTTCCACGGCACTCGGTCCCTGCATGGAAGTTGTGACTGCATCAGGGCAAGCACACTGTTAAAAGCAAGAAACGCAACGTATCTGCAGACAGAGAGGGGAGGCAAATGACTGGAGTAACGTGTCCCACCACATGCTGTGGGTAAGAAAATGCATGTCACTCCCTGGTGTGATCTCACCCTGGGGGAAGCGTGTGGGCGTAGCTGGTAATAGGTAAAACATCATGTAAGCCACAAGGGACAAACCTCTAATTAAGCGCTATCCGTAGGCAGTTTTCTATGCACTGCAATTAATATACGCCCAGCCCCACACGTGCTCAGCAAGGGGCAGATGTTCTGGCATTGCATCAGAACACCAGCATGGAGCAATAGTTATAGAGCCCAAATTCTCAAAGCAAAACAAATGACCACCCATGTCAACTAACAGGGTCCCCTGGGAGAGAGGCATCAGCATTGCTTGGCACAGGAGATGGGCTGCTGGGGCAACAGAGGGGATAGAATTCCCTTTGGGAAGGTCAGTCTATACCCAGGGTCACAGAGCTGGGTTGAGCCCCAAGCTGAGGTGTTCTGGTGACACTTGGTTGCCACTTCTCTGAATTTATCTTATTTCTCGATGCAAACGTTACCCCTTGAGCCAGAGACCTTGCAGACTGGGACCGGCTTAGTTTGTTTCTGCCGAGCCTTTGCACCTTCTTGCAATGACCTGGGCAGGGCTCTCGACGTGTTCACTTGAAATAACTCCCTGGAGAAGTTTGCCCCCAGGCTCATTGCGTGCTAGGATAGCAAGAGATGCAACCCACCAAACTGTGTCTGCTCATGTTAGCCAGCAGTCCTCTAACTCTTCCCACATCTTAGATATGAGGAACAAACTAACTCTCAGGGTAGTTAAGCTCTGGAATAGGCGTCCAAGGGAGGTTGGGGAATTCCCATCACTGGAGGTTTTGAAGAACAGGGTGGACACACACCTGTCAGGGATGATCTAGGTTTACTTGGTCCTGCCTCACCTGCACTAGGTGACCTCTCAAGGTCCCTTCCATCCTATGATCTTAATGGCGAGATTGTCCCGGACAGCTCCTCTTTTATTTAGAGGCATTGCTAAGATGCTCATGATTGCAGTATCTGAGCCCGTTACCTTTGCTCATGAATTTACCCTCACAACCCCCCTGTGAGGCAGGGCAGGGTTACCAGTCTCACACTGCAGATGTGGAAAAGGCAGCGCAGAGAGGTTAAGTGACTTACCCAAGGTCATGCCACAAGTCTGTGTCAGACCCAAGACTGACTCCCGGTCTCCTGAGGCCTGGGCCTGTCCTTTAATCACAAGACCCTTCTCTCCTGTTTGCATCCAGCTAATATCCCTCCGGCAAGTACAGCAATTGCTGATGGGGGAAGGTGATACTAGGAAAGTATTAAGTGTGGTTTTAGCTTCTATTAATGTGTTTTAGCAGGTGAAACAAGGGGGAGAAGCCAGAACCAGCAAGTGCCCCACAGACCACAATATGGGAATGATCAGTGATTAAAGGCACTCACCAAAGGCTTGGAAGAAGTCTTTGCTTCTCCCGCAGGCTGCCTGTGTGCCCTTGGGCAAGTCACTTAGCAGGTCCGTGCCTCAGTTTCCCATCTCAGCAATGAAGTTAATAGTCCTGCCCTGCCTCACACGGGGGTTATGGGGACAAATACACTCAAGGCAATGAGGCACTCAGCTAATGCAGAGATAAGAGCCAGGTAAGTACCATAGGTACAAACAACCGTTTCTGAACATTATATTGAGAATGCAAAGGGGAATGTTGGCATTTGCCAATGTGGGGGCACTTCAGGCCCACGCCCCCGAGCTGTGAGGAATTATTTTGGGTCACACTGGCTTCACGTGTTAGGACCTTCCAAAAGAAAAACACATGGACGGCTTAAAGGAGTAACACACCCCAACCTCACTGCAAGGCCGGCATAGGGCATTTATAATATTGATGATTTGTATTGCCGTTGGGCCTCGAGACCCCAGTCAGGGACTGAGGCCCCATTGCGCTAGGCGCTGTACACTCATGTAACTAAAAAGACAGCCCCTGTCCCAAAGAGCTCACAGTCCCAGCCTATGATGAGAGAACAACAGGTGGCCATCAAAGGGGCGGAGGACAAGCTAACAGGGAGACGAGCCGGTTTGCCGTGACCGGCAGCTACTGCACAACTGCCTAGCCGTTGTTGAGGTGTTTTGGGCATCGCCGCAGGGGTGAGTTTGAAGGAGGATAGCAGAGGCTTTGGAGTTTTTACGGACGCTCCTCCCATGCACAAGGGGCAGCACAGGAGAACGTGCCATGTGTATTACCGTCCTCTGAATGTGAACAGCCAGGGCAAGAGGGCTGAGGATTTTCAGCATTCCAGAATGAAAACAACTTGCCTGTTATTATTCAGATTGCGGCAGCAGCTAGCAGCTCCAGTCATGGACCAGGAACCCCACCGTGCTCGGTGCTGTACAAACACAGACTGCCCCAAGGGGCTTACAGTCGAAGTATTACAGCCCATCATTCCTGAAATCACGTCTTAGCCCCACCCCGAGCGGGTTTGAACTGGAGAACGAACACGTGAATTAGCAGTGGCTGTTTTCCCAAGGCAACAGCTTCACTTCAGCAACGTCAAAGGAGAAACCTCACCCTACAGCTCCAGTTCTCTATTTAGAAAGTTATTAGGAAGAGAAATAGGTGTCTCAAGAGACCTGCCTCCTGTGGCTTTAGTACTGGGAAGTTCCCATGACCCTGTAATAATGAAACAATCACAAACTATTTTTAACAGGCTTTGGATTGGAAAATGACTGATGGTACAGTGACTCTCTACTCACAACTTTAATTCCATTCACTCGTGATGCCAGAATGAGGTGCCAGTCAGCGCATTGACTCTGAAACCTAACGATGACCGTGTAAAATGTCAGTCTTGTCAATTATTTCACTGCTAATCAAAGCACACAAGAAAGATGATTGACATATGTGACCAAAGGCCCTCAAAATGCCAGCTGGAAAGGGCACAGGGCTGCATAAGAGTTACAGGGATCCCCTGGGTCTGGTATCTTCATACTAGGTCACCAAAGAGTGTCATGTAAGGTATCTACCAAACGCCTGTGTCACAGTGGGCATCATACTCATTGCCAGATGTGTGTGCGGATAATATGTAAGGAGCTATGTACATATCCTGGAAATCATGTTCTTAGAGCCTTGTAGTTAAGGGCAGGTATCCCAGAGGTACATGCCTTAAGACAGGTCCCACCAGACAGGAGTTGACACAAACACAAGCTCCCTGGCTGACCATTGTGGACCGTGTGGCTTACAATGGAAATCTATTTGAACGCTGAGTCAAATGCCAGTGAAGAGATTGTGGGGACTCCTGGAGAAGAAATCAACAGGGAGAGGTGAGCAGCGGGGGAAGGGAGGGCAATCCTACAGAAAGTCGGCGCCTCTGGTATGAGCCAGCCTGGGTGAATGGAGCATTTCGGGGAAGCAGCCTGTATTAGACAAGAGGGCAGCTTGTTAGCGGAGTTTAGGCTCTAGCATGCGTGTCATGGTTTGACTTTGTATGTAACCCTTTGAGTCCAATATTTCCCTTTGCTTCTTCTCCAATTTCTTCCTTTGTTAGATAAACGTCGCCAGGCTTTTACCATGAACCAATCTACGTGCTGCGTGTTAAGGAGAGCGGGGTCCTGCCGTGCCACTGGTGAGCTGCGTGCGCTGCTCCTTTGGGAGCTAGTGTGAGCAGACAGCAAGTGTGAAAAATCAGGACAGGGGGTGGGGGGTAATTGGCAGCTATATAAGACTAAGCCCCAAATATCAGGACTGTCCCTATAAAATCGGGACATCTGGTCACGCTATTGGGAGCGGTGGCGCTGGGAATTCTGGGAGTGTCCAGTGGCTCTGAGGCTGGACGCTGTAGGCGGATGCTCATGGGGCGGCGTGTGCCTATTGCTAACCTGCCGAGGGACAGTGGAGCCTGCGTAGGCTGAGGGGAGTGGGTGCATGTCTGTGGCTGGGGGGGTCAGTGAGCTGACCCCCCCGGACAGGCACAGACCAGGCTCCCTCACGCTGAGGGCAGGTGGTAGCGAGGTGCATCCCAGCCCTTGGCACGCCCGGGAAGTGTCACGACATAAGCAGCTGAGGCCTCCCTTTATTTCAGGCTGTCTGCAAACTCTGGCAGATGTCTCTGTGTTGGGGACACTCCCAGCCCCTTGGGAAGGATGCAACCAGAAGAGCTAGAGCCTTCCTTTTAAAAACACACGAAAGCGGAACCGGCGCCTCCGATGACAGCTGGCAGGAGGCAAGGCCCTCCAGCTGAGCTGCTGCAAACCCAGCCAGCCGGACCCCCGGTGAAGGCCCAAAGGCGACAGGGCCTCAGACATGAATCTGACCTGCCTTGAGCGTTCTCCTGACTTGTACTGGAAGGCCGGCCTTAGGAGCTGGCGTTTACGCCAGTCGAGTGAGAAGCACATGCTCTGCCTGTTTATAGCGCTGTCTGGGAGACGGAATGGCTGGCCCATGAGAATCCTGCTGTTTCGACATTTGCTTTCATTCCGGAAATGGGGTCAAAAAACATCTGTCACCTCTGCTGTTTAGTTCCTGCTGCAGAGAGAAGACACTACCTACGAGAGGGGTTCTCCCGTCACTACAGTTAATCCACCTCACCGAGAGCAGGTAGGTAGGTCGGCAGATGAATTCTTCCATTGGCCTAGCGCTGTCTATACCAGGGGTGAGGTCGGCCTAGTTTTCTCTCTCTGAGGTGTTTTTCACACCCCTGAGACACATAGCTATATAGATGTAAATTCCTAGTGTAGACCAGAGCTGAGAAATGTGAGTTTAAACCATATTTACCCACTTAAGCTAAATCGATATATGCAAAGTTTAAACTGGTTTAAGTGGGTCGACATGGAGGGTTTGCACTGGATTAGCTAGATGAATTTAAAATTTGAAAATTTAAAATTTAGCTAAACAGTGTGACTTTTCTCAGATGGGCAGGGTCCGTTTTTACGGACCCAATTAAAAAAAAGAAAACATAACTGTAAAAAATCATGCTCTGTTGAAATTGTTTCCACTGTGCAGGATTGACAATTGACCTTTTACACACACACACACACACACACACTTTAAAAAAAAAAGCATTGATACACAAAAAACCCCTTTTGGTTCTTAGAGCTGGTCTCTATCCTTAGACCTGTCACTGTTCCAAGTAGCGAATCGAGTTTCTGCAGGGTCACGTAGCAGAAGCCTGCCTTGCTGGAGCTGAATCGCCTTAATTCTAGTCCCAGTGCTGTAAGGTTGAGGCCTTTTCCTGCAGCCATATTAGGATATACGCTGGAGGGTCGGGATCGGATACAGAGGGACCCAGACAAATTAGAGGATTGGGCCAAAAGAAACCTGATGAGGTTCAACAAGGACAAGTGCAGAGTCCTGCACCTAGGACGGAAGAATCCCATGCACTGCTACAGACTAGGGACCGAATGGCTAGGCAGCAGTTCTGCAGAAAAGGATCTAGGGGTCACAGTGGACGAGAAGCTGGATATGAGTCAACAGTGTGCCCTTGTTGCCAAGAAGGCTAACGGCATTTTGGGCTGTATAAGTAGGGGCATTGCCAGCAGATCGAGGGACGTGATCATTCCCCTCTATTCGACATTGGTGAGGCCTCATCTGGAGTACTGTGTCCAGTTTTGGGCCCCACACTACAAGAAGGATGTGGAAAAATTGGAAAGAGTCCAGCGGAGGGCAACAAAAATGATTAGGGGTCTGGAGCACATGACTTATGAGGAGAGGCTGAGGGAACTGGGATTGTTTCGTCTGCAGAAGAGAAGAATGAGGGGGGATTCGATAGCTGCTTTCAACTACCTGAAGGGGGGTTCCAAAGAGGATGGATCTAGACTGTTCTCAGTGGTGGCAGATGACAGAACGAGGAGCAATGGTTGCAAGTTGCAGTGGGGGAGGTTTAGGTTGAATATTAGGAAAAACTTTTTCACATTCCATCTAAATTATATTAAAACAATGTAATATCAGGCTGTTCAGAAGGAGATCCTGTCCTAATAGCACCCACCGTCACCAGATAAAGAACCAGATTTTAAGGTGGTTAAAGAAAACTTTGTTTGAGAGCATTCTGTCTGGCAAGAAATCACTTGTCAACAGTTGTGGTTGTGAAATCCTCATTTCTTTATTGTTTTGTCTTTATGATCCCCACTTCTCTATTGTTTATCTGTATGGTCTCTGTCTGGTTCTTTGATTGTTTGTGTCTGTTGCATAACTAATTTTGTGAAATTTAAATCAACTATGGTGGTGGGGTATTGTTAGGGGGCTTATTCCTTCACCCTCTCACTTCCCTGGTCCTTCTCGCATGAACAGAGAGCAACAATACCCGAAGTCCAAAGGTGCAAACAATTCGATGTTTATTGGGGTGAACTTCCAGCAAGCATGATTCCAGTTAAGCAGAACTCAAGGTTTACTATATAGTCCGCAGTCAATCAGGAAGTAAGGGGGGAATGGGAACGGGGGAACTGGAATCATGTTTCGCTAAGGGGGGGGAGGGGAATGGGAACAGGGTCTGTGGTGTCAGAGCTGGGAAGGGGGACACTGAGGAAGGAAACTGGAATCATGCTTGCTGGAAGTTCACCCCAATAAACATCGAATTTGTTTGTGCCTTTGGACTTCGGGTATTGTTGCTCTCTGTTCATGCGAGAAGGACCAGGGAAGTGAGAGGGTGAAGGAATAAGCCCCCTCACAGGTATGATTGGTTAAACAATTGTTTTACAATATGCTAGGATTGGTTAGGGAATTGTTTAGTAAGCAAGACTTAAGTTTCACTATATAAACTGGGGTCCAAAAGGAAGTTCTTTGGGAACCAACTCCAGGACACAGCCCCAAAGATCAGAGCTGCCAGACCTCTGCCAATCACACCGTGCGGAAGCTGGAGTCTCCCGATGACCTGATCCTGACTGGCCATCAGGAAAAGTTCATCTGCCTTATTGGGAATGATGAGCGTTGTATGTTGTGTGTGCAGTCTGTTTTGATGATTGTTAATAGAGGTTAAGGATATTACTGTGTAAGGCTCTTTCACTGGTAAAAGACCCCATAAACCCGCAGAAGATTATGCCCTCTTGTCATCCTCCAATAACCACTCAACTGAGGCAGGAACAACATAGGTGAGCTCTGAATGTGTTTAGTGCAGGCATCTTAATTTGGGAAGATAGTTTAAAGGGGGGGATCTTTAGAGTTAAGAATCCCTTTCGGGGCAAAGGGAAAGTTTATGTTATTGAAATGTAGATGAGCTAATTTATATTTAGGGCCCTCCCAAATTCACAGCCATGAAAAACGCATCATGGATGGTGAAATCTGGTCTTTTGTGTGCGTTTACCCTATACTATACCAATTTCATGGGGGAGACCAGCGTTTCTCAAATTGGGGGTCCTGACACAAAAGAGGCTGCAGAGGGCTCACTAGATTATTTTAGGGGGGTCGCAATATTGCCACCCTTTCTTCTGAACTGCCTTCAGAGCTGGGTGGCCAGAGAGCCCTGAAGGCAGTGCCTTGCCAGCAGCAGCGCAGAAGTCTGGGTGGCAATACCATGCCATGCCACCCTTATTTCTGCACTGTTGCCTTCAGAGCTGGGCGCCTGGAGAGTGGCAGTTGCTGACTGAAGCCCAGCTCTGCAGGCAGCAGCACAGAAGGGTGGCAATCCCATACCAGGCCATCCTTACTTCTGCGCTGCTGCTGGCGGTGGTGCTGCCTCCAGAGCTGGGCTCCCGGCCAGCAGCCGCCGCTCTCCAGCTGCCCAGCTCTGAAGGCACCAGTGCAGAAGTAAGGGTAGCAGTACCACAACCTCCCCTACAACAACCTTGTGACCCTCCCCCCCACAACTCCTTTTTGGGGTCATGACCCCTACAATTACAACACCATGAAATTTCAGATTTAAATAGCTGACATCATGAAATTAACTATTTTTAAAACCATGAAATTGACCAAAATGGACCGTGAATTTCATAGGGCCCTATTTATATTACTAGGAGACATGTATCCGCCAAACACGAACTAGAAAAATCATGTTGGGACCCATCCAACTATCAGATTAGAAACCCAAAGTCCCTGCTTCCTAATAGATGGTGGTCAATTGCACACAAGTCCTCTCTCCTGCTTTTACCGCTGTCCAACGTCCTCTCTCAGAGTTAACATTTTAGAGCCCTATTTTCAAATGTGTCCTCACAAAAACTTGCATGTGCATCGCTTTTGCTGGCAGCCTTTCCATCATCACCCCAGAGACCAACTACCAATGCAGGTTTCTCCTGAGCTAGGGTTGGGTTCTGTGACTGGATTATCTGGATAAACGAGAGGACCAATGTACCCAAAAATATTTCAGATTTTAATGAAATGTTTCAAGCACCTAACTTCAAACAGAAATGAGAACTTAAATAAGTTAACACATGAGTGACGGTCTGAAAATCGACACGCAGAAAAGGACCTCCAGACCGCAGTGGCAGGGACTTTATCCACTGAATGATAGAAGGGTTAATCCTGGAGCCGATTTAACCCTTAGTGTGCATACAAAGATTTACTGACAAAAGTATTTTTAGGCTTATTGCTTGGAAGATCCGTAAAAAACTTTGTGCTTTGTATCAAAACAAGTGATCCAAAGTGATATGGCAAATATCTTCATTTTACTGTACTTTTCCTACAGTAGATCCCCATCCGGTTTGTGCTGAGGGCAGCTTGCTGCCCTACGTTGCCAGATCAGTGAGAAACATGGACTCAGTCAATGAAGTCACATGCCACTTACTGTCGCTTCTACAGCAAAACCATGTCCCCTATCTAACATTTCCAACCCCTGCCATGACCTGACCCCTTTCCACACTATGAAAATGAATGGATGCGGTGAGATTTGCATCGACTGATATGGTGTCTAAAGATACCTGCGGCTTGATCCCAAGCCCACTGAAGTCAATGGAAAAACATCTATTGACTTCAGTGGGCTTTGGATCAGGGCCACAGAGAACGGTTCTGCTAGACCAACGTTATACAGAGAAGTTACATTCAAGCAGGCTTTGCTCAAATCAACATGATTTTGCTTTGGGTTTCAACCATCTATTGTATAACAACCCTAATTGCTGGTTGGCCTTTTCAATCATTTCTTCCCTCCGTAAAGCGAATGTTTCCTATAGATCACCATGATTGTGTGTGTGTGCATCCGAACCAGTTTCCCCTTCCAAAGAATAGAGAAAAGAAGATATCCTGTAATTCTTACTCATGCTCAGACAGGTAGACTATCCCTTCTCGCAGTGTCCCCAGAACTCCTGCTACACCCCTTCAGTCATGTAACAGCTGCTTTCAGTGTTTCCAATTGCTTGGGTCCAGCAGTATCATTCCTTTGTGTTTCTGGTCAAGCTAATTCTCAGGCAGAGTGGAGGGTAGAGACACCCTGATACAGAGACTGGAGATGGGATGAGATAATCTAATCTAGTTTTATGTTGCATACTTAAAACTCGCACCTAACCGCCGTCATCTCAGAACCGAAGGGGGAAGAAGACATGAAGCACTTGGCAGCAGAGAGAAGGAACTGAAAGTTCATATTTGAGGCCACTGTGGTCAGGATTAGTACCACTGGGAGTGGTACCCGTGTTTCCGATTTAAACTCAGGGTGTTCTTTTTACACAAAAATAGACATGATGTGCATGTATCAAATTCTTCCATTACGCGTATTTTCCCCAATACATAAAAACTTCCAAAGCTACCAGAAGAGCACGAGGTAACATGGGTTCTGTTTCTCAGTGGGAAACCCCATTCTCAGAACTCAAAGTCTTCGTCAGCCATGTCAATCGCCCACGCAAACTTCTCCCTCTGGGTCTTATTGTAAATCTTCTCGATGGGCACTCCAAACTTCTTACACCTGCGGGCAAGCACAGGGCAGATGCTGAATGGGAGCAGAAAACTGTTGCTATTAGTTCCGCCAGTTCAACACCCGGTCAGGAAGGATTCTGACCTACTGGGCATTTGCTAATGTTTTCAGAGTCTGTGGGTTTTCTCTAGGCTGACGTAAATGCTTTGAGATAACCGAGGTGTGGAACCACAGTTTTATGAGTGACATGCATCACTTCCCCATTCACAGCACTATACGGCATAATAGGGTTTTTAGTTTTCTGTTACACACTGTAATGGAGGGAGGAAGGGTGGCCTAGTGGATAGGACTGAGGTTTTTAAATCTATGGAGGGGCTGGTATGATGGGACAGCCTACGATGCCATGGAGCCGATCTGCGACTGCCAGGAGCAAAAATCCCCAACGGCTGGAGACGGGAACTAGATGGGAAGGGCTCTGAGATACTACAGAGAATTCTTTCCCGGGTGTCTGGCTGGTGGGTCTCACCCACATGCTCAGGGTCTAACTGAGCACCATATTTGGGGGCGGGAAGGAATTTTCCCCCGGGATTTTCTTCTGCAGCATGGGGCACGGGTCACTTGCTGGTTTGAATTAGTGTAAATGGTGGATTCTCTGGAAAGTGAAGTCTTTAAACCATGAGGACATCAGTAACGCAGCAGGGGCCTATTGCAGGAGTGGGCGGGTGAGGGTCTGTGGCCTAAAATGTGCAGGAGCTCAGACTAAATGATCGGGATGGTGCCTTCTGGCTGTGAGACTATGAGAGATTGGCTTGGGATTCAAAATATGTGGGTTCAATTCCCAGTTCAGCCTGGTTCCTTGTCTAGGGACTTTGGGCACATCACCATCTAACCATCTGTAGAAGGGGGATACCCCTTCCCGACCTCTCCGGGGTGCTGGGAGGGATACATCTGTTAACGACTGTGAAGTACTCAGATACCACAGTGCCAGAAAGATAAGGGAAGCCGAGTTTCCCACTAGCAGTGCAAGACACCAGGTGCTCTGGGATCCGCACTGGCTTCCAAGGGGTGCAACTCAAGGTGTTGGTTTTCACTTAGGGCAGGCCGCTGAACACTGACCGTTCTGTAGGGACCCCGGTGCCACGCTCCAGAACGTCTAGCGCACGGTAGCAGGGTCCATACGGCCAGTCAGGGCACTGCAGGCGACAGGGCCGTAGATTCCCACCCCAGTTTGCCGCACGCTAGCTTGCCGTACAGACGAGCCCTTAGAGGCCGGTTTGGGACCCAGTTTCCTGAGAGGTCGCCTTTGTGCCCTGGGCCATCCTGCCACAGCTGGGGAGAGCTGAAGCTCCCTTGTTATACACAAGAAGAGCTGCTTGCAGGGCATTCCCTGTGAGGGACGCTCAGCTTTGCAGCTCTGCCCCTCTCCCGGCAGCCTTGGTCCTGCCCAGCCTGGTTTTGTCTGAAAACCCCCCGTTTCCCCCAGACCCAGAGACTTGAGGCCACAGCCGCTGACTTTGTCATTTCCCGGAGGATGCTCAACCCCTGCTCTGCCCCAGGTCCCGCCCCCACTCCACCCCTTCCCCCAAGGCCCCGCCTCTTCCTGCCCCCGCTCTGCCTCTGCCCCGCCCCATTCCCCGAGCGCACCCAGCTGTCTCCTCCCACGCGCCTCCTGAACAGCTGATCATGGCGGGCGGGAGGCGCTGGGAGGGAGGAGAAGGAGCTGATCGGCAGGAGGGCTGGGGGGGGAGTGCTGTGAGGGGGGCGGGGGAAGAGCTGATCAGTGGGGCCGCCGGTGGGTGCTGAGCACTCACTATTTTTTTCCCCATGGGCGCTCCAGCCCCAGAGCACTTATGGAGTCGGCGCCTCTGTTTCAGGGGGCAAGTGGATATTTCATTCTGCACGGGCAGCGCTCGCTGCCGTGCTCATGGGATAGCCACATAGGAGGGTAACGAAACAGCTCTGAAGAGAGCCAGCAGCCTACCAGGCCACACTAATCCTGGGATCCAGATAGTTCAGCTTGGATGTGCCCAGAGCAATCTGCTTGTTTTCCTCTTTGTCCGTGGCTTGAACGTTCAGCTTCAGCAGCTGTTCTTGGATCTTCTCCAGCAGCTTCTTTTTCTTCTCCACGGCGCTGGCGGAAGAGCAGGGACAAGTCAGACGGGACAGTAAAAAAGGGAAACAAAGCAGGGCTGAAATACAGAGCGGTACGCTACAGTGCCGCCCCTCTGTGCTCTAGCAGTCCTATATACGCCACGGCAAGCAAATATACCGTACACCTCGCTTTAACAAGAGAGACGGAGCCTGCCGCTCTGACCAAGCCAGGAAAAGGAGCCAAGACCCACGGTTTGCCACAGCCACGAGGATCGAGAATCAGAGGCTTTGTTTAACAGTCACTAAGACCTAAGGCGCTGATCCATTAAAGTCAGTGGAAAGGCTCCCATTGGTTTCAACTATAAAAGCTTGGGATTGTAGCCAATGATTTTAGTTTATTGTTCATTTATTGTGTGATGTTATAATGAATTAACATGTTAACTTAATCATTGTATGCTAAATAGAGTTAAGTTGTAGGATTATAGAAGTATAAGATTGATCAGTAGTTAAAAAGGAATCATCATGCATTAGGCATCTAAGTAAGTACGGCTGAAACGCAAGGCCTACAGGCTGAGGCCTGTAAGATTTTAGCTTAGCCATACTAGGCCTTTTGATAAGATATGCTGACATAAGTAAGTGACTGAAGAATAACCCGGTGCCCTAAAATGAAGGGAAAAGATGCACTAATGGGGGATACTGCAAAAAATTAACAGTAAAAGTAATTTTTTTGCTTACAGGATACCCGGTAATCACATTGTTCTAACACATGCCCTAACTGCAAGGTGCATCAATCCTAATGAGAACCTACACAACCTATAGAAATTGAAGTCCCTTAAGTTTCACAGGGACATCAGACCAATAAGAAAAAAGAGGGTTGACCCTTTTATGGAAATGCGCAGAATGTAGGTATAGACAGAATCATATTATACAAAGGGGGTGGCCAGAGTGGAAAAATTGAGCTCCCTACGGGAAACTCCATCAGGAACCATTCCTCTACTGATGATCAAGCCATGAGAGACCCATCAGACCCTAACACTATAGTTAAGGATGTGAGTATAACTATAATTGTAACGTGTGCATAGGTCTGTATAGCATTTCTGTATGCTTGGGTAATCATAACTTGAACTGTAACTTTAATAAAACTCGTAAAATAGACTAGACCTCGTACTTGTGAATGTCCGTGTGGTCACCACTCTTGGTCTTTGCGTGTTCCTAGAGACTCTATATCTGAAGCAAGTAGCAGAGGTGACCTACACTCTGTTGAGCTTGAAGCTACCCGCCAGAGCCGAACCCACGGTGGTGTAATACCCCATTACTACAGTCACTTTAAATAAAATAAAAGGCTACAGGATAAAGGAGGCACAAGGTCACGGATATATGGGATTAGTTTGATGGAGAGCGTTCCATCATCTGCAAGGAAATTCGGTAACCAATACCAATGATGTGGGAGCCTGTGTAAAGATGAATGTTGGAGAAGTAAGACTGAAAGACTTGACCGCTTGGAAAGAGTCTCTGGCTTCAGCACTGTGCACAAGCCTGTTAGACCTACGGAGCATCCAATCTGCTAGTCCATGAAGCAACCAATAACCCATCCTAGAACCAATGGCTGCATAGATTAGCATCGACAGGTTCAGACCACATGGCATGAAGCCTAGAGATGTTCCTAAGATAGCGACGAGGAGGATTTGGTTAGGGCACTACGGTGGATCTCAAAAGACAGAGCTCAACAGAACAGAACACCTGGGTTTTTATGTGGTCTTCGAGAGTAGGGTCACCATGACAACCAGTATCCAGAAGGGAAATCAGTCTCTGGGACATGAAGCAATTCAGAGCTCTGAAACCATCGCGGGATGGCAAAGGTGCCTTCTATCCATGCCAGTGCTGCTCCTCCTCACACCCTCTTCTGGCCAAGGGCACAACTTTGTGCCAGATCAAACGTCTCTAGCCACAAGAAGCTTGACGCATGTGCCACTTGACTGGGTAGAATTTTATCAACAACATCAATAAAGGTGTGCAGCTCTAGGTGTCCAAAATCTGCCTTGATACAGGATGATTTCCCATAAAGAAACCCCCCAACCTCCACTCTTGCAGGCTCCAGGCCTAAGAACCAGGTCAGAAACTGATTTTTAACCAGTAGGCCATGCTAGTAAGGAACATCCTCAAAATCATGATGATCCCCAGTGACTCCCACACTGATATTTCACAGCAAGGATTTTCTAAGCTCATCGTGGCAGGAGAAACTGAAAACGAGGTTAAGAAAAACTACCAAGACCGATCCCTCTCCCCAGTCCACGGATCCCATATCACCCAGGCCTGGTGTACACTACAGAGTTAGGTCGCCATAAGGCAGCTGACCTCGATCTAACTCGACACTAAAATGTCGCTCCCGCTGATGTAACTCGCCCACTACACCGGCTTAACTCCACCTCCGCAAGAGGCGTAGTGCTCGGGTCGATGCAGTTAGATCAACGCAATGTCCATGCAGACACTGTGTTGCTTACATCGACTGATGCCAGCTGGGGCTGACAGCCGGAGCCCCACTGCCTGGTGAGGGATTGGGGGGGCAAAAGAGAGAGGACAGCCTGAACCTGGGTAGCAGGACTCCGGCTGTAAGGGCCCCACAATACCAGTTAAAGTGCTGCAAGGGCTCTGGTCAGAACACTCACCGCCAACAGAAGGAGCATAGTGTGGACGTTAAAAATCAAATTAATTACTGCAGTGGCTGTATGTCGACTTAAGTCGACTTAATTTTATAGTCTAGCCATGCCCCCAGTCCCGCCCACTTCCCTCTGCTAACAAAGACTGTGATACATGAGACCCTCACGCTTTAGATTTCACATCTTTTTTGGCTTTGAGATCAGCCTTGGCTCTCTTCAACTCCATCTGCGCCTCGCCCAGCTGTTCCTTCTTGGCGTCGATCTGGGAAAACAAACACAAACTACCCTGAGCTTTCCTTCTTCCTGGAGAAGGCCTGATGTTGCTTCCGCCCCAGCAGCGTCCCAGTGCCACCGTCTCGTTTCCATCATACACACTATTGGGTTTCCTTGTCACCTCCACCCTGGGTTTCCGATCACGCCTTCTCCGGCATTTCGTGCGTCCCACAGGCCAGTCCCTTTGTGCTGGCCTGGTTTTAGGCATTTCGCATCTTAAAAAGATGGGCAGCGCTGGTCTCAGAAAGCAGCCTCACTGCTCAGAGAGCTCACGACTCCTGCTGGGGCCATTGCAGGAGCTACGGGCACCGGTGCACCTCAGTCCCGCCTGTTCTCTGCTTGTGACCTGCACTAGTTGGCTCTCCTGAGGGCTGTGGTACTTTGGTCTAATTCTGATTGTTGGGTTTGGTGTGTGGGTGCCGGGTGCAGCTGCTGGCCTGCGAGATACAGGAGGTTGGACTGAATGATCTGGTGGTTCCTTTTGGCCTTAAACTCTACAACGGTGTAACAAATAATGACAGCTGGTAATGAGCTCAGACACTGAAATATTTAAGTGGTAGAAATGTAAGGGATACATCAATAGCAGTGTCCAGGGGGGCTAAGGAAAAGCACGCTGAATTCACAGATTTTAAGAAGAGAAGGGACCAATGGATCTAATCCAACCTCCTGCACAACAGGCCATAGAATTTCAGCCAGTTACCCCCAGTACCAAACCCAATCACTTGTGTGTGGCCAAAGCATCCAGAAAGGCAGCCAGTCTGGATCTAAAGACATCAAGAGATGGAGAACCCGGCGCTTCCCATAGGAGTTTGCTCCAGTGTTTGAGTTCCGTCATCCTCACTGGTCAAAGTGTGTCTAGTTTTTAATCTGAATTGGGCTGGCTTCAGCTTCCTGCCACCGGCTCTTGTTCTGCCTTTCTCGGCTAGATTAAAGAGCTGGTTAGTTCCCAGGATTTTCCCACCATTACGCTGTAATCAAGCCACCTCTTGATCTCCTTTCTCATAAGCTAAACAGATTGATTCCCTAAGTCTCTTAGTAAGGCATTTTTTCCAGCCCTCAAATCATTTTTGATACCCGGTAAGTAATTTAAAAACAAAACCTCCCCCAGCCCACACAGCACCTGGTCACAGTCAGGATTAGCAACTCTGAAACGCATCTGATACACAGAAGCAATAACTCTTCAGACTGTTATCAGTGTCCTGCCTCTGTTACCTTGGCCTGGAGGTTCTGCATTGACTTCTCAAAGCTCTTGGGCGTCGCTCTCTGATGGTTACACAGAATGGCCACTGCTCGGTTGGCTCGGTTGTAGGAGAGGAGTTTCGCTGCCACGTTGTCCTCAGCTAGAAAAACACAATGTAATTATTAAGCAGCTGGTACAGGAAATGGAAGGAGGGTAAAAATTACAGGTTTTCAAGATGGGAAAAAATTTAACTGATTTACAGGATATACCTATTTACCTGCAGCCTTCATTTTTATTTCAAGTTAATTTTAGTGATGTTATGTTGAGGGTTAAGCTCTGGCAGCTACAGCCTCAAGTTAAACAGAATTATCTCAGCTTGTTTTAGATCTAGAGCTCCTAGGAACAGATGAAACCATAGGCAAGTAACACAGACAATCACAAGGCCCACTATCTTCTATCCATTATATTAAAGTTGCCAACAAAGTTATGAATGTCACAGCAAACCCAACTCCTAAATACATCCAGGCACCAGTTAGAACTACAGAAATCAATCAACTACACACTGATCAATCTTATACCTCTATAATCCTACAATTTAACTCTATTTAACATAGTTATTATATAGAATATGACCTGTTCATCATATCACACAATAAATGAACAATAAACTAAAATCACTGGCTACCCAATGATTTATCAGAGGTCGGAAGAAGGGCCTGAGGGCACATAGGGTTTGCCCAGTATCTTGCCTCCAGAGATAACTAACAACCCACGCTTCAGAGCAAGGCCAAATAATAAGCCCAAGCTAATACCGCTAACCAATTGTGCAACAAAGGCAAAAAATATTCCCTTCCTGACTATTATTACACTCATTTGGTATCTCGGAGGCTTGATAACTTTCACCCTAACACACATTAGCTGCATGTTGCTATGGGCATGTGGCATTTGATTCCACTGCCTCATCTGGCCATGAGTTCCACAAGCTGCCTAAGGAAACATTCGCTTACCATCCGTGAGCGCTTTCAGCTGCTCCTGCAGAGTGATGGAAGCGTTGTAAGTTCTGAACACCTTGGCTGTCAGCCCGTCCATCAAATCCTGAAGGTGTTTGTTCAAGACCGTTGTCTGAACAAAGAGACAAGGCAGAGGGGGAAATTAGTAAAAAGCAGGAAAATAAAGTGCTTGGTTTTCAATTTCCCTTTTATTTGTAAGCGGGCAGACTTTAGGCACAAGAAACTACAGTGATGAGGAGCACAGAAGTGTGTAGATTTCTTGTCACTTTGCACATCAGCTCTGAAATTGGTGAGTATACTGGCTCGAGTATACTGGCATAGCTCCATTGAACTCAATGGATCTGCACTAGCCAATGATCTGGCCCAACATCTGCTTGAATTTATACTGCTGAGCCACACGGACTCACAGACCCATCAAAAGAAGCAGATAATAAACACCAAGACCATTGGGGTTTGTGCTTGGAAGGTCAAAAACAGTAGCAGGACCCGAGACCCTCGTGTTCTGATTACTTAGCTAGCCGTCCTTGGCCCTCACGGATAAGAGCCCTCCCACAGAAACAACACGCATTTGAAGACGCCATGTTTTGGGCTGTGTGAATGCAGCATAGGGGAGCAGACTGGGTACAAAAGCTGGGGTAGTGTGGAAGGAGGAGGCTCGCAAATCCTTGAAGTGCCCACAGAAATGGAAACGATTCGTTAGTGTGCATTTATGGGCTGGTGGCTAACACATAACTTGGCAGGAGGCCAGATTCCAGGAGAGAAACCACAGAAGGCTCTGGGCCAGACTCTAAATTGCCCTGCACCTTGGAGAGGTGTTAAAACCTCTCGCACATCAGAAAGGTCAGGTTAAACCCCCACTCTGCACAGCGGGACTGTTTGGAGCTGTTCTAAGCTGCTGCAGGCAGTTTTATAACCTGCTGGAGACAGCGAGTCTGCCATGGGGGTGTGGGGTCCGGAGAGCCCAGCTGCTGAGTTCCTACTCATGCAGCAACTGGGTTGAGAAATCAAAGATTACAGTGGGGTGCTGGGGGACACAGTGGGTTGCACTAGCTAATCATGGGAGAAGACGGGCATTAAAAACCAGGGTCATGAGTAAAAATGAAACCTGTAGCCTCACCCGACTGGCCCCCTTTTACACACACCGTATTGCCGGGTCTGGCAGTCTCTCTGCTCAAGGGAAGTATGGAACTGAACTAGCTTGGGGTCCCGCAGGCAAGACTGGGGCAACTGTCTGCACTATCTGCCTCGCTCAAGTCGGCACTACCAGCCCCTCGGTTTCAAGAGCAAGACGAATCCAGCTTACATTCAGCCTGTCAAACAGGTCGTCCCCTGGGTCTTTGTTCTCCATGAATAACTGCAAGTTCTTGAACACCTGCAACGACACAAAGAATTACACCAAAGGGCCATGCAGAAGTGCTGTGTGTCAACTCTCACGGATGCTACCCTCCACTGGATGCTACCCTCCACTGGATTCTTCACCCAAGAATCCCAAAGCAACGTTAGCTAAGCCTCAACACCCTCGTGATGGATACATCACACCATCTTCCAGCGGAAGGCTGGGGCTCCTAGATTTAATTCCCAGGTTATCCACTCTCTCCTTGTGACCTTGGGCAAATGTTTTTACCTCGGTCGCAAGATTACCCACCTGCATGTAGCCTTACCATCCTTGTGAGGAGCGTATCACACTATGTTACAGATCAGGAAAAGGGACACAGAGGTAACGTTCTTGCCCACAGACAGAGTGGCAGCATGGGGTCTAGACCCCAGGTGCCTCTCTGCCATCACTAGATAAAGATGCATTTGAAACATTTGCTAATTTAGACTGAAGTCAATGAGGACAGAAAAACATTACCCTAAATACACAGAGGCCAGTGATGTATGGCCCTATATATTTTTTCCCTCTATACTATAACTTGTGATTAAAAGAGCTTGTCACTCAAGTGTATTTCAGCATCTTTCACCAACTTACAAGTGCAAACCCAATGACGTTGGATGGTCTGAGGAACATCCGCATGTACGTGGTACAAATAACCACACTGACTCCACCCTGTATGGTAACAATAACTACAAAGCGGGGGGGGGGGGGGGGGAAAGAGGTGTGGAGATTGAAGCCTCTGAGCTCAGAAGTGTTAAGACACAGAAGAGCTCGAATCCATTTTCCTAGGAGAAAAGTTGGACCGGGTCTCCATCTGCTATGACTCTCAAGTCAACAGAACTACACTGATTTCCACCAGCTGAGGGCCCAACCCTTGATGGCCGCACACAACAGGCTGCAGTAGACAATCAGACCAGCGTCAATATTTCATTTCAATTTTCTTGAGGAAATGAGACCATAATAAGATAGAAAATATCATAATGCCACTATATAAATCCCTGGTATGTCCACGCCTGGAATACTGCAGGCAGTTCTGGTTGTCCCATCTCAAAAAAGATATATTGGAATCAGAAAAGGTGCAGAGGAGGACAACAAAAATGATTGGGGTATGGAACAGCCTCCATATGGGGAGAGATTAATAAGACTGGGACCGTTCAGCTTAGAAAAGAGATGACTAAGGAGGCATATGATAGAGGTCTATAAAATCATGAAGGGGGGAGGGGAGTGAATAGGGAAGTGTTTTTTACCCCTTCACATAACACAAGACTCAGGGGTCATCCAATGAAATTAATAGGTGGCAGGTCTAAAACAAACATTAGGATGTAATTCACACAGTGCACAGTCAACCTGTGGAACTCATTGCCAGGGGATGTTGTGAAGGCCAGAAGTATAACTGGGTTCAAAAAAGAATTAGATACGTTCATGGAGGATGGGTCCATCAGTGGATATTAGCCAAGATGGTCAGACACACAACCCCATGCTCTGGGTGTCCCTATACCTCTGACTGCCAGAAGCTGAGACTGGACAACAGGCAATGGATCACTTGATAAAATGCCCAGTTTTGTACATTCTGCCAAAGCATCTGGCACTGACCACTGTCGGAAGACAGGATGCTGGGCTAGATGGACCATTGGTCTGACCCAGCATGGCCGTTCTTATGCTCTTATAGGAAGGATGGCCAAGTGGTTAGGGCACT
The DNA here is from genome assembly GCF_028017835.1 of Emys orbicularis. NCBI lineage: Eukaryota > Metazoa > Chordata > Testudines > Emydidae > Emys > Emys orbicularis. The sequence continues at coordinate 5,347,972 of NC_088684.1, read as the reverse complement.
AGCCTGGGAGTTGGAAGACCTGAGTTCATGTCTCTGCTTTGACACAGCCTCCCTGTGCATTCAGGGGTGAGTCACTTAGTCCCACCATGCCTCAGTTTCCCCATGTGTACAATGGAGATAATAACCCTATCTTACCTCACATGGGGGTTGGGAGAATACATGCATTAAAGATTGTGAGATGCTTAGGTACTAGGGCAACGGGAGCCGGACAGGCACCATAGATCGATTAGCTACCTGTGGGAGTGCGTGCGAACCCCGCCCCAGCCCTGCTCACCGGTTTCTCCACAGGCACTTTGTTGTAATACCGGATCGAGTCTTTCCCCAGGAAGTCAAACTCCACAACGTGCTCCTGCCCGTCCAGCTCTGGGTGCAGCATAATGTGCTCAACACGCAGGGAGCAGCAGCCAACCGTGTCTGCAGTCTCCCCTTCTTCCTTCTCGTTACCGGCTCTCAGGGCCAGCTGGGAGGAACACAGCAGAGCAGGCATGGAAACCCCTAATCTTCCAGTATACACCTCCTCCCCCAAAAAACAGTGCTAAAGAGGCTACGATGCTGTGAGAAACATACTGTATACTTCTTTCCACCGAGGGGTCGGCACAGCCCCCGTCACCACAGACTCTAAATGCCTCGTTAGCATCTTGAGTTTCTTTGCTCCATCACTCATCTTTATGCTCATATTTACAGCCCTTCGAACAGCTGTGCAGAAATACCCTGGCAGGAAAGCATCTCAAGGACCCTTGCTATGCTTATGCCTTCAGCTAGGCCGGAGAGAGGTAGGAAAAAGTTCAGGGGTTAGATGGCCCAGGGGAGGGATATCAGAAGAGGACATAGGCTCAGTTGCATTTACATGCAGTAATGGTAATACAGCCCTGTTTTCAACAGGAGACTTCACTGCCACAAGCAGCACCACTGAAATAACCCGTACAACAAAGAACTCTGGCGTCAGTGGATGCAGCCTCGCTTATTTGTCTGTGCAAGTGGCAGCAGGTGTGACAAGCATCGCACACACGCTGGAAATCAGTGTGTGGGGGCGGGGGGGTAGCAGAGGCAGGGCTGTTTTTTCTAGGAAATGTGTGTAACCGTCCACTCGGTGCTGTACCACCAGCATGCTTTCACGGACAGCTCCGGACATTTCCCATCGCAATTCACTCCCACGTTCTCTGTGCCCACGAGTGCTAACCCACGACCCGCAGCTCCCAGCAAGTGTGAACGCAGCTCAGCAAAAGTGATTTTACAAGCAAAACACGTAGCCCAACAAGACAGAGAAGCAAGCCGGCACCTTGTCAATGAAGTAAAGAGCCACGGATCTTTGCCGTTTCTTCATCTCCCTGGATTTCCAGTCTGCACGGTATTGAGAGCGGATCTTGTTGACTACACCTTTTAAACGTCTGGCTACTTCATATTTCTGCCAGTCCTTTTCCCCCTGGAAGGAAAAATGGATGTTTCCACTTGCCCTGCACAGCATCCATTGTCACCCAGCCGCTGTCACAGGTAATAAACAGAGCTAGGGAAGAAACTGCTTTCCCATCCTGCAAAACATTTCGAGATAATTCAAAACATTTCCCATCCTGGGCTGGGGCAAGAAGTCGACATCTAAAGTGTTCACCAATCAAACACCTTAAAAAAATAATTGGTTCAGGTCAATCCAGCCATTTCATTTCAATCATTTCAAAACATTCTGTTTGGATTTTGACCATTGTTTCCCAACTACAGTTCGCTTACATTTCTAAGCAAAAAGTTATTTTGAGTCGGAAAACCAGAGTTTTTCATATCAACAATTTTTTTAAAAAATTAATTTTTTTTGGTGTAGAAAAATCAACCCAAGCAGACCCTTTCCCGTGAACATGTTTTGATTTTGACAACCAGCCTTTTCCAACCAAAAACGTTTTGTCGAACAATTCCTAATCTGCTCCAGGAATAAAACCCTTTACAAGGAAACTGCCTGGCTCCAGACTGGACCTACTCTGATGATAGAATATCATTAAGAACACTGTCCAGTTCTAAATACTGTTAAATGTTCAGATGATTTTTTTTTTAAATCATCTATCCATGTCACTCAAGTTAAAGAGGAATAACTACAATTTTTGGAAGGATGGTTTGGGCGCCCCCTGATGGCTGTGCAGAAGCATTGAACCAGCACTGACTTCACAGTACTTATTGTAAGATCATCATGCTAACGCACGTCTCATTGTCAGAAGATTAGGAATATAAATTAAGCAATGATAAAGCACTAACTCTCCATTATTACACATCTATCATATTTGATTACTAACAGACTGTTCGATGTGAACCTAAATGCAATCTAGCTGAGTTAATGCTACAATGAAAGCTTTGATATTGTGCCCTGACTTTTGCATGTTTATTAACCTTCCTGTTGTACTTGGAGAACATATCCAGATTTAAATTGCCTTTTTTAAAGTAAAAAGGGAGAACAAAGCATGTTGCTAATATTAAGCCCAATACGGGCCCATTTAGACTATCAAAACCATCAGCGCCGGGGTTACTATAAAACAGAACAGTCTCCCAAGCCAGGTTCTACCCATCTTAGTGAATCATTATAACTAGGGCACTATCAAATTCACGGTCCATTTTGGTCAATTTAATGGTCATAGGATTTAAAAATGGTAAATTTCATGCTTTCAGCTATTTAAATCTGAAATGTTGTGGTGTTGTAATTGGAGGGGTCCTGACCCAAAAAGGAGTTGTGGGGAGGCTGTAAGGTTATTGTAGGGGGGGTTGTGGTGCTGCTACCCTTACTTCTGCGCGGCTGCTGGCGGCGACGCTGCCTTCGGAGCTGGGCAGCTGGAGAGCGGCGGCTGCTGCCGGGAGCCCAGCGCTGAAGGCAGAGCCGTCACCAGCAGCAATGCAGAAGTAAGGATGGCCTGGTATGGTATTGCCACTCTTACTTCTGCACTGCTGCTTTCTGAGCTGGGCCCTCAGTCAGCAGCCGCCGCTCTCCAGCCGCCCAGCTCTGAAGGCAGCGCACAAGTATGGGTGGCAATACTGCAACCCCCCTAAAATAACCTTGTGACCTCCCCTGCAACTCCCTTTTGGGTCAGGACCCTCAATTTGAGAAACGCTGGTATCCCCCATGAAATCTGTATAGCATAGGGTAAAAGCACACAAAAGACCAGATTTCACAGGGGGTCTCTTGGCAGCTCAGTGGCAGAGACGGGGGTAGAACCCATATCTTCTAAGTCCCAGTCCGGTGCTCTATCCATTAGGCCACTTGGCCTCTCTTTAAGCCAGAAAGATCTTTCCATACAAATCCAAAGTCAGAGGCATAACTGCAAAAGCTTCCAATTTCAAAAGACTCTAGCTTCTCTCGCAAGGCTTGTGATGTTACCGGGGCAGCCATACGATGCATTGACAATCTCACCGGACAAATACGCAAAGATGCAGCACACAGAAGATTGTGCCAACTGCTCCTCTATGGGCGCGTACGTGGACTGTGGCATAAAAGGAGTCAATCAAATGGCAAACCGATGGTCTGACAAGGAACAGCACACCCACCTTTAGTTTGGAACTCGGGTTCAGCATGATGTACTTAATCGAGTTCTGGATGTTCTCAGTCCACGAGGCCAGCCACGTGACGGTGTTGTCACAGCGCACTTCCTTCCACTTGTGACCCGATGGAGGCTCAGGGGTTTTAGAGTCCCTGTGGGGTGGAGAGGATGCAAAGCAAAATTACGACCACTCCCTGGGCCTTTCTGTTCAAAGACGGATCAAAACCAACCCAATGCGAATGACACAAAACGCCAACCAAGGGAAAAGAGATGGACTTGAGCCCCGATGGCTTCTCTTTTAATAGGCAAGGACTAAAGAGATTTTCTGCTTAGTTACAATATTAAACATCCAGGTCTTTTACCCAGAAGACTAGAGACAACTGGAGAAGTAGTGGGTTTAACAGCACTGGGTACACCCAGCAATTGAATCTCATTGAGTGGGGAAGCGACTTTTTTACCCAAACTGCATCATATCGGATTAACACTTATTTAAGTCAAATCCAAGGGAGAAACGCTCTTTGCTAACCCTGCCCTCTTTAATGAAGGGCTCAGAAAGTTCCCAAGCCGCAGCTCACAGCCCTCCATGCAGTCCTCCAACAAGCATAATGTTGACAACTGCATTCCTGATATTTCTAAGGTAGAAACAAGCAGGATTCGGGGCGGGGCAGGGTATGGAGCGAATCTCTCAGGCTTTCCTCGGACCTCCCAAAGAAGCAATAAAGGGCACCCCACCACGTGTTTCTCCTTTGCAAAGCTTTCATAAGAAATCCCTGGACAGATGGGAGATTGGAGTTGACTGGCTACTCCTGGGCCACTCCATCTGTATCTATGCAGGATTTGACTGCGAAATGTACCTGTCGCGTAGAAAGGGGAAAACTCCTCAGAAGAGGAGGCTCAAGATGTCCCATGTGAATTTACATCTCAGGAGTAACAGTAGAGCAAAGCAGTGACCTAGCCCTGCTGGAAGCAGGCGGGCAGCAGAGTGACTTGAATAAAGCCAAGGATAACGCCGGGGAGAAAATGTTGGCCTTTAATGGAGCAAAGTCCATTGACACAAGCTGAGGATCTAGCCTGAAGAGTTAAGTTCTAGCTAATGGGAACTCACTCACTTGCTGCAGTTTATGATGACGTCCTCTGGCATGATCCTCTTCTTCAGCATGCCCATTTTAGGGTGGTCCCCGCGCCCACGGAACAGCCCCGGGGGCTCGGTTTTGAAGTTGCCTATTTTCTCCCGATGCCCGTCGAGGATGCAGTACCCATACTCCTCCTGGATCTTATCTGCCTCCTCCTTCAGTTTCTGATTTAAAAAACAATCCATGGAGAAACCACCAGTCCAAGGTGCTACCCCGCGTGCTGCACCTACCATTACCCACAGGTCTTCCAGAAGAAAGTTGGTTCACAAATTCAAGAGCTTTAAGAATCAGAAACCAGCCCCCTGCCACGGAGTTTCAAACCGACTGCCAGCAATCAACCAACAGCACTGACAGTGCGTGGATACTCAATGGCTGGAAATAAGTCAAACCTCTCTTTTCGAAGCAGGGGGACTGGAAGAGGCAGAATCAGTATTAATCAGTACATTATTAAATGATCCAGGGCTGTACACATACAGGTCATAGGCACTGACTCTGTGGGTGCTCTGGGGCTCAAGCACCCAAAGAAAAAAAAATGGAGGTGTGCCGCACCCATCAGCCAGTGCTGTTCAGCGGGGTCATCAATCAGCTGTTTAGCGGCTGGCAGGAGGCACTCAGGGGAGGGCGGAGAGCAGCGAGCGGGGCGGGAAGAGGCGGAGCATGGGTGGAGCCTCGGGGAAGGGGAAGGGCCTCCAGGCAGAGCATGGGTGGAACATCCACCGGGAGAAATAAAAGTCAGCGCCTGTGATACAGGATACTGCAGCACCATCACGGATCAAGCCTGGACAGGAAAAGCACAGGCCCCAACGCACTGGAGCTAAACGAGCAATTTCACTGATTGCCATAATTAGCGTAGATTTTATCATTGCTGGGGAGAGCCATTAGGAGAGAGACATGATTACATCCTCTAAAGCCACTACATTACACACACACACACACACACACACACACAGGTAGCCCAAGTGCGCTCAGTGAGAAGGACGTGGCTAATGGCTTAACGTGTCCTCACAGAATTTGAACAGCCACGACCCTGCCAGATGATCCACACTAGCAGAACTTGATGCTTGTGTGGAGTCACAATGAAGTCAACAGGACAGAGATCCGATTACAGGATCGGAGCCTAAGATCGAGCGGCTGCATCAGAAACAAATTCTTTCTTCTGGAGAACTGGCCAGTAACTCCATAGACACAAATCTCAAAAGGCAAATGTTATGGGCGTTTGAGGGATGATAATTTAAACCTACTGGAGTCTGACTTTGCTTCCATGTCTCTACCCAGAACGGTGTGAAAAATAAGTTTTCTCCTGCCCTATTTTAAGACAAGGGGCAGCAAATGAGTGTGACAAACGGGCAGGGATGGAGGAGGGTAACAGGAAGAGGTTATAGACTACTACCCAGGTAACAGATACATGATTTTGAATCAGAAGTACACCTCTACCCTGATATAACATGACCCGATGTAACAGGAATTCAGATATAACGCGGTAAAGCAGCGCTCCGGGGGGTGGGGGGGGAGGTGCGCACTCCAGTGGATCAAAGCAAGTTCGATATAACGCGGTTTCACCTATAACGCGGTAAGATTTTTTGGCTCCTGAGGACAGCGTTATATCGAGGTAGAGGTGTATTCATTTTCCAATCGCATAGAGTGACGCAAAACATCTGGCATAAGGAAATTAAGCCACCCACACCCAGACTAAATATTTACCAACCATCCCCAGGAGTCATTAGAAACAGCATCCTAACCTGTTTCTCCTCTTTGGGCAAAGCTTTCCGGGCCTCGTTTCTGTCCACAAAGTACTTGTGCATCTCTTTGAAGTCGCACTTCTCCAGATGCTTTATCTTCTTCCGCTCCTCCGAGGTCATTTCCTGAGCAAAAGCCAGAAGAGACTTGGAGAACAGGCAGGCAAATCTCATTTATGACTGGGGTTAAGCCGCATGGAGGGGAAATAACCTAGGTTTCTGGAGAGTTTGCCGAGCAGCAGTCTTACAACTGTGCTATCAATGTGAAATCAAAGGCTAGGATTAAGCTGCATCTGAAAAGTTTATTTTTCTAAACTAGTGGCCGCTTTTGAAAGTCTGAGCCTGTGTACAGGCAGGGATGACAGAATTTATTTGTTCATAATTTCAGTGGATAATATCCATGTTTATTTCTAATCATTTTGTCCAATTTTTTCTTGATTTAAACTTTCACGGTGGTGCGTGTGTATGTCAAACCATGATTATTTAATGACAGCTGCTGCTGAGATTCAAAAAGTTAAAGCTTTATAACCGTTCCAACAAAAACTGTCAACATCCCATGTCAAAACATACAAAGTAAATATCCTTAAACCAAACTCTACTAAGTTCTCAAGCAGCATTTTTCTTACTTTGCCTATCTGTAAATTTCAATTACTGATAGGAACATTTTTGCTTTGGATTGCACGTGTTTGGTGAAATCCACATTTACCGATAAAAACTGAATACTTCAAAGTCTGTGTGTGGGGATCACTTCAGACACCCGTGCAATGCAACCACCTCTGGGGTGGAACAGCAGCACTAAACCAAAGCTCAGAGCAGACAGGGAAGGAATTCCAAGCCAGGCACACACACAAGCCTGATCTACGTGGGATTGCTGGGCATGGAAGCATTATCGCCAGTGGCCAGGTGCACATAAAACCTGCTCTGAGAGGAGTCACTGTTCTGTGAGATTTTCTCCTGCAACAGAGAAGTCCTCATGTGTAACTGCTGAATTATAAAATATTGTTGCCCCCGAGCGGCTAGTCAGAGTTCAGAAACCTGGCGATGTTCCAGTTGAGAGCAGAAACTGTGGATGGAGTCTGGTATTTTATTTGATGTAATCTGGTTTATTGACAAGGAATGCTGGAAGTCCTGCTTCTCCAAATGCAGGAGGAACCAAAACCAGGGACTAGCTCAGAGGTGGGCAAACTACGGCCCACATAGAATCATAGAATATCAGGGTTGGAAGGGACCTCAGGAGGTCATCTAGTCCAACCCCCTGCTCAAAGCAGGACCAATTCCCAACTAAATCATCCCAGCCAGGGCTTTGTCAAGCCGGGCCTTAAAAACCTCCAAAGAAGGAGACTCCACCACCTCCCTAGGTAACGCATTCCAGTGCTTCACCCCCCTCCTAGTGAAAAAGTGTTTCCTAATATCCAACCTAGACCTCCCCCACTACAACTTGTTCTGTCACCTGGTACCACTGAGAACAGCCGAGCTCCATCCTCTTTGGAACCCCCCCCCCCCTCAGGGACCGTCCTGCCCGGCCCTTGAGCTCCCAGCCGGGGATGCTAGCCCCCAGCCCCTCCTCCACTGTCCCTCCTCCTCCATAGCCACACCGCTGCGCAGGCAGCGCTCTGGGCGGCGTGGCTGCGAGTTCCTGCAGGGCAGCATGGCGGCGTGGCTGGCTCCGGCCGGGCGGCGCGGCTGCCAGACATGCTGCTCTGAGCGGCATGGTAAGGGGACCGGGGCCAGGGGGTTGGATAAGGGGTGGAGGGTTCCGGGGGGCAGTCAGGGGACAGGGGGCAGTTGGAGGGGGTGGAGGTTCTGGGGGGGGGCCAGTCAGGGAATGGGGAACAGGGGGGTTGGATAAGCGTGGGAGTCCCAGGGGGCCTGTTGGGGGGGTATGTGGATAGGGGTCAGGGGACAAGGAACAGGGGGGTTGGATAGGGGGTGGGGTCCCGGGGGTGGTTAGGGGCAGGGGGTCCCGGGAGGGGACGGTTAGGGGACAAGGGGGGGGTTGGATGGGCTGGAGGTTCTGAGGGGGGCAGTCAGGGGGTGGGAAGTGGGAGGGGTCAGATAAGGGATGGGGGCCAGGGCTGTTTGGGGAGGCACAGCCTTCACTACCCACCCTCCACACAGTTTTGCAACCCCAACGTGGCCCTCGGGCCAAAAAGTTTGCCCACCCCTGGGCTAGCTTCTCTGCCTACAGCCCTACACCTCTTTAGCCAACACCAGACCCCAAAACTCTCTCTCTAAGCTTCTCCCAGGGTCACACCGTGCTTATAGGCTCTTGCTAAGCTTTCTTTCTCTGCCTCAATCGCTCTGGTCCTCATCTGCCCCCAGCTCGACGTTTTCCCCACACTCACAGACATGCAACTAAGCAGAACAAAACCCAGTGAAACCTTCTGCCCACGTGGTGTGAGCTTCTGGACAGACTATTACACCTTGTTTTAGGCGTGGCCCCTTAACTGTCTCTTAAGTGAAGGACACATTCACACACCAGTTTCAATGAGGTTTAACTCAGCCCATAACAAGGCTTAATCCAGCTCATACCCCCACCACCACTCTCACACACACGTCTGCCCTCCCCCCTCTCATCTAACACCACCTCCTATTAAACAGTTTAAAAAAACCTAGGTAATTAATACCCAAAAACTAACGTGAAGCAGTCCGAGCTGGGATGCTACAAATACCTCTTGACTCAAATCTACAAAAGCAAGGACGTGAAAATGCTAAGCCGCCTCACGGTACATCCCCTCTACTGCTCCACCCACAAACACACCCCTTACTGTTCCCATCTCTACCAGACACCACAGGCCATGCACTGCAAGCTCAGCTCCGCCCCCTAGAGACGCAGCCTTCCATCCCCCCCCACGTGCATTCTTACGGCCAAGGAGCAGTGACTACGTGCCCACAAAGCAGGTACCTTTCTCCAGTCGTGGAAGAAGTTGTTCTGGAAAATCTCCTTGGTTGTATATTCGTGATCTAGCATTTTTGCATAGAAGGTGGCAATTTCCTCCGTGGCCACATTCAGCTTCATGGGTTTGCCTGTACAGGAACAGAGTGTGCTTTATCATCGGTCACCCGCCTGCCCTAATCCCCCCTCCATCCAAGCTGGCTGCAGAGAAACACTTGAAAGCGTGAAGCGAATTAACCCTAAAGGCTCACGTACCGTAAGGCAAGTACCCCTCCCCCAACCCCACCATTTATTATTTTCTTTTAAAGAAATTTTTTTCTTCCACAATTTTCAAACCAATGGGGGAGCAGGGGGAAATCTCATGATTTCTGAATGCCCGGGATTACTCTAAATGCATTGGCTTTTAAAAAACAGTCGGTGTTTAACTCCACATTCTGCAATCAGAGATGCTGCAAAATTAGCCTCTTGCCAGGCCCATGGCAAGACAGTCTGCTTCGGACGAACTGTATTCTTTGTTTGGCCCATTTTACCAGCTGCGCCGTGTCAGGAATATTGCTACGTTTTGCAGTATCAGTGACAAAACAGGACGCACCGTCGTAATAGAACTTGACATCGTCAGGGAGCGGCTCGTAGAGAGGGGCGAAGTAGGGGCCTTTGTGCTCCAGCTGTTTCCATTTCACGCCATCGTCTGTCTTCTCCTCTTCCCACCTTAGAGAGAAAAGCACCGGGAATGGTTAGGGAGCGTCTCAGCACGTGCATTACTCAGATCCTCAATTCCCTGCTGCTTCATTTGGGATACCACCAGCCCAGGACAGGGTGGGGACCGAGTCGATGAGCTTCCTGTAGGCATCGTGGGAGAAATGGGTCTTAGGAAAAGATTTGGAGCAGGGGGCTTGTGGATCAGCTCAGGAAGGTACCCCACAGGTAGGGGGATGGTGTGAAAGGAACCAGGCTAGGGAGGATGGTCTAGCTGTAGTGGACAGGGTGCTGCCCTGGTACTCAGGCGACATGAATCCAATTCCCAGTTCAGCCAATGACTCCCTATATGACCATGGGCAAGTCACTTAAGCCACCCCATGCCTCAGTTTCCCCATCTGTACAGTGGGGATAATACTACGCTCCCTCACTGGGGTGTGGTGAAGCTAAAATCCGTTAGTGATGGTGATGTGCTCCGACACCACAGTGACACAAGCATCTAGACAGAAGGCATGGAGATGGGAGAAGCAGTTGAACGGAGGGGGAGCAGAGTGAAGGGGGTGCATGGTAAGCGGCAAGGGCGGATAAGCAGTGTGGGGCTTCAACACGATACGGTGGAGAGCGGGGAGAGCGTGAGACAACCCAGCCCTGTTATATTCACTTCTAGCCCCCCACATTTAACATAATTAAAAAATGGGGCCGCAGTGTTGTTTTTACGCAGAGTCCCTAAATGCCACGGCATAACCCTTACGGCTCCTTTCGTGACGCAGTTTCCTCTAACAGCAGCACTTGCAGGAGGAGATCTGTCCACTCACCTTTTAATTACCCCCTAATGCATTAGCCTCCAAGCAAGGACTTGGGAAGGGGACTGAAAATCCCAGGTGATGAGCTGGGACATAGACTCGGGCTTGCACAGCGGCTGTGGAGGGACGGAGGTTATGCTGTCTGCTATGTGTCCCCTCCCGCCCCCAGCCGGCTTCATTTCTGTGCGACTGAAACAGACACACCTACACTCAAGAGCAGGAATCACATCACTTTCCATAGCCTGCTGCCAGGGCAAGGATACCCTGATCGGTATTGCTCACATGTGTGATCCTCACGCTAACCAACTTTGCAACCCCCAGCTAATCAGCTGAGATTCTAAGATCACTGCAACCCTAGCTGTGAATGCAGATCCTTCAACAAACATCTGTGATAGAGAAAAATTAGTTGAGGGGAGTTTGGGGGTGAGGGCGATCTAGATAATAGATACATTTTGTGCCCTTGGACTTTGACATAGACTAAGGATCACACCGTGCTCTCATATCATCTCATCATGCCAAAACATTGCCACGCACAAGGCAAACTGGCGAATCCAAAGCGTGCTCCGCGCTGCCCTGCCAAACCCTGGCACAACAAGTAAAATGACTAAGGAGGCCCCCAAAACCTGCTGAGAACTTCCACGCTTTTCTGGGTGGGAGTAGAAAGTATTTTAGCTTTTCCCCTCCCTGGGGGGTGTAATATGCAACAGAAAGAACACGTCAGACCAGCAGGTTTGCTGTCTGCAGAAAGACAATCAAGGCAAAAATCTGGCTAAAGAATCCAGGAATTGTGGGACTACACTGAGTTACACCAGCTGAGGATCTGGCCTAAAGCAGCTCCCTGATTGAGCCTTTGATAGACATGATGTGAGGACAGTTCACATCATACAGACAGACGCTGCACCGATGCCTAATTTACCCCAGACTGACAGTATCACCAATGCCTGACCTGCCTTTGCATGCAGTATTGCTGTAATAGAACCCACACTCAATGGGGACCCGATCTTGAAAGAACTCTTTCCTGAACCCCCTCTTCTGACCTTCAAACACCCCCCAAAGCTCATCATCAGAAGCAAGCTCCCCACAGACCAGGACCCACCAACTCAAAGCGGCACCAGGCCCTGCCAGAACAACAGATGCAAAACCTGCAGACATACCTCCACGGCTGCAATGACCAACACTTTCCACAACGCACCTTTCAGGATCCAGGGGTCCTACACACGCCTATCACAACATGTGGTGTACCTCAGCCAGTGCACTAAATGCCCCACATAAAGAGGCTGATTAAAATTTATTGGGGCCCTGGGCACAAAGAACAGTTGGGCCCCCCACACCCTGGGGGCCCAGGGGCACCAGAACCAGGGAGCCAAGGGGGCCATGCCCTCCCCCCACTTTTAAAAGTGGGAGGGCCATGCCTGTCCACTTTTTAACATGGGCGTACTTTGGGGGGCAGGAGGACCACATTGGCCCCCCAAACTTCAAACCTTGGGCAGGCACGGAGTGACACCGGCAGGGGCTGGGCTTCACAGCTAGGGAGCTGGCAAAGCGATCAGCTCCCCCCCCCCCCCACGAAGCACAGCCCCTGCTAATGGCACCAGATTCTTCCCAGGGGGGGGGGTGTGTGCTGAGGTGGGCCTTAGCGCCCCCTTGCCACAGGGCCCTGCCCCCTGCTCCTCCTCTCCCCCCTGAGGCCTCACCCCTCCAGGCCAGTAGCTGGAGCCGGGCCATGGTAAGAGGTGCCGGCGGAGCCCGGGCTGCTGTGGGGGAGCCCCAGACCCTTCACCTGCCCTGGGCGGCACACCCCACGAGGAAGGGACACCGGCTGGGGGCTGCTCTCGGGGCCCCGGGGCCCCCTCCCAGGGCAGGGGGAGGGTCCAGGGCTCCCCACATTGGCCCGGGCACCCTGGGCAGCTCTTACCTCTGCCTGGTTTGGCCAGGGGGGCAGGGCCCCAGGGGGAAGGGTCACAGTTCTGGTGCCAGTGGCCCCCCACTTCTACCCAGGTTTCAGCACTCCTGCGGGGACCCCCAAATTGCCACAGGCCCCATGGGCCCAAATAGCAACTCTGTGGGTGAAACGAGACAATCGCTACGCTCTCAAACGAACGCCCACAGGCAAATGATAAAAGACAAAATACACCACATCACCTGTGGGGGATCATGTTTCCCAAAGCGATCATTCCATATCTGACCCATCAGTCCTCATCCTCCAAGGAAACCTGCACAACACCTTCAGGAGACGAACCTGGGAGCTTACATTCATAACTTTGTTAAACACTAAAAATCATGGACTGAACAGAGACGCTGGATTTATTACGACAATCTATAACCCACTAATAACTAACTTCCCCAGCTGTTTCTCTCTGTCTCCTTCCCCCCATGACTGGAGGGGCGTTAACAGGCCATTTCACCTTGAATGGTCCCCGGAAATATGTATTTATGCTAAACAATCTGTCCCACACCTTGTATTTAGCTGTGACACTCTGAGTACGGATCCCAGACCTGGAGCAGAGCTCGGGGCAGCTCGAAACCTGGTCTCTCTCACCAACAGAAACTTGGTCCAATAAAAGATCTCACCTCACCCACCTTACCTGGCTTTGCCACTCACCACTCCCTTGCGAGCGGCACTGACCTGCAAACGTATCAAAGACTGGAGGCTGCTGAGCCACCCACGGCCAGGATGGGGGTGAAAATGCTCCATGGCTTGTCTAACCAGCACCCCACCACGCGGAAACATGCCCGAAATCCAGTCATGTCACACGGCAGAAGCTGCTATGACACCTCCATGGGTAAGAGCGACCACATGCAAGAGACAGGCACTCTGCAGCCAGCCACATGCTAACAGCAGTCTCAGCTCAGTCACCTCCCAAGACCTTTCACATGGAAGTGTTTCATCCCCTTCCTACACAGCTCCCCCCTGGGCTGAGCTGCAAAGGCAGGTCACTCCAGCGTGCCACTGCTTTTGAGAGACCGGCACTTGTCTAAAAAAAAGTTAAGACATGCAATTCCTATCAAAACAATCTGCAGGTCGCTGGACTTCACTCAATGCCAGGGCAGCACAGCATCCTGGGAAATGTAGTCACAGACGGTGTGTCGGTGTGGAGACCACAGGGTGCAAGCAAACTAGTTACTATGCAACCACCTCATTCAGCCAAGCCAGACTTGTCCAGCGAGTAATCGAAATATACCCTCCGCTCAAGGAGGTAGGATCCCTAAATAAGATTCCCCATACCAAGAGGGAATGCAAATTATACCATTTAAAACAGGGTTGGACTCCACATAATGTAAGAACTGCAGCAAAATTATTGCTGTGGGAAGCACTGGTCAACTCTGCAAGGAATGCAGTGGAACTTGTTAAAAATTCCTGACAACATCCAACTGATGGCTCTATCTTCTAACCCAGAGGTTTTCTCATTTGCCGACCACTAAACATTTTCAAATGGAGGTGCGGACCCCTTTGGAAATCTTACACAGTGTCTGTGGACCCCTGGGGTCCACAGATTGAAAATCACTGTTCTATGGTAACGACGACCTTTCGCGGACCCCTTAGACATATTCTGCGGAGCCCCAGGGGTCTGCGGATCACAGGTTGAAAACCACTGATCTAACCACCTGAATTCTAGCCATCTGAGACAAAACTCCAGCATACAGTGACATCTGCTGGCTACACTAATAATAGCAGGTGCTTTTTAAACATGCTGTGTGTGTATGGTACAGTATAAGGATCTATCTATCTTGCAAGCTGCCCTTTTATTTTTAACCATTTTCTTTTGCCTTAAAGCAGTGGGGCAAACACGCCCGCATTAATAAATGAGATGATGCCCATGCATTGAAATTACACCGACTGCTCTATAACATACATGCATGGGTATATTTTCATAGAATATCAGGGTTGGAAGGGACCTCAGGAGGGCATCTAGTCCAACCCCCTGCTAAAGCTGGTCAGAAAAAAGGAAAAATTTAGCAAAAAAACTCCATGCATTTTTCCTGTTTTGTTCCCTCTCCCCACCCCAAATCCAAAAAGTTTTGGAATTTCCAAAAAATAATGTGACCTTCTCTGTAGCTGGTTGGAAAATGGGAAAAATTCCACCAAAAAAAGTTAATAAAATTTGATATTTTGACATTTTAAAATATCAGTGTAAAATTCCATTAGCTCTATAATCCCTGACATCTCCCCCCAAGTCAAACACCAGCACACTCTGGTAACCCACAGAAAGCTTACCACTTCCACTTGTTTTCCTCTTTCTTCTTTTCCTTCTCATCTTCCTCCTTCTTTAATTTCTTGTTTTTCTTCTTGTCTCCTTCCTCTTTGCTTTTCCTTTTCCTCGATCCCCCCTCATTCTCCACCTCCTTGGATTTCTCTTTGCTCTTTCTTCCCTTCTCTTCTGTGCGTTTATTTTCATCCTTTGCTTTTCTCTCCTTGTTTTTTTTCTTGGCCTGGTTCGTCTCCTTTCCTTGTTTCTCCTTTGTTTCCCTCGTCTCATCTTTCTCCATTTCATCTTCCTTTTCCTTTTCCTCCATTTCCTGTTCACCTCCCATTCTTTCATTCCTTTCCCACCCTTCTCCCTCTTGTTCATCCTCCTCCGCTTCCTTAATTTCTTTTTCATCCTTCATTCTTTTGTTTCTTTTCCTCTGTTCCTCCACATCATCTCTTTTCTCATTCTCTTTCTCATCCCTTCCCTCCTGTTCTTCTATTGCCCCATCTTCTGCCCTTTCCATTTCTTGCTCATCTTCCACCCTTTTATCCTTCTGTGGTTTTTTCCTTCCCGCCTTTTCTTCAATCTCTTTGTTCTTCTCTCCTTCCCTTTTCTCCCTCTTGTTTTTCGCTTCCTTTATCTTTTCTTCCCTCTTTTCCTGCCCTTTCTCTTTCTGGTTCTTTCCTGCCTTCACTTCCTTATTTGCTTTGACATTCTTTTTCTCTCCCTCTGTGTCTTTACCTTCCCTTTTCTCCTCATCCTCTGCTGTTCTTGCTGGCCGTTGGGCAGGCTTCTCTTCTCCCTCTGCCCTTTCTCTGTCTTCCGTTCTGTTCTTTCCTCTCTCCGTGTGTATTTCATCCTCTCCTGTATTGGCCCTGTTCTCCGCCTCCCCTGCTGTCTCACTCCCTCGCTTTTCCTTTTCCCTTCGATCACCAGCCCCCCCATCCAATCCCTCTGCAGCATCCCCACTCTGCAGCTGCTTGGGCTCCTTTGCTCTTTTCAACCTAGGGCGACCCTCTTGCGTTCCCATCTCCTTCGGCCCTTCGCCTTTTCCGGAGATGGCTTCAGTGATTCCCTTCTCCCTCTTGGCTTTGCTGGGCTCTGCGCCATCTCTCTTCTCCTGGTCCTTTCCCTCCCTTTCCTTTTTAGGTTCCTCTTTCTTACTCACGCCCCCTTTACTTTCCTTTAGTTCACGTTTCCCCTTCTCTTTGATTTCTTTCTTCCTCACTTCTGTTTCCTTCTGCTCCCTGCTCCCTCTCTCCTTTTCCTCTTCCCTTTTTCTTTTCCTGTCTTTGACTCGTTTCTCCTCTCTGTGCCCCTCAGGAATGAATGAACCTGGCTCCCGCTCAGTGTTTTTCTCCCCCTCTTCCCATTTCATGCTGCCTTTGGCTGTAATGTCCACTTCCTCCGCTGAACCATCCAGATCTCCAGAGAACGCCGCGTTCTCACCACCAACCCCATTAGTTTTTGTTTCCTGGTGTCTTGGAACCTTACAAAAAAAAGGGGGGGGGAGTTAAAATTAGCAGTAGACGAAAAAATCTACAGACCAAAGCCTAGATTTTGTCACTGCATCTTCATGGGCACGCTCTGGTCCCCAGACATGGGCCAGGTGCTTCTCAGACTAACCTCAGATAACCAGGCGCATGCATTGGCGGCTCAGGGAAGTTTTATATAAAGATCAGGTTCAAAAAGGCCAGGTGACAAAAGCACACAGGGTAGGAATGCCAAGCCCTAGGGCTCTGTACTAGGACCAGTCCTATTCAACATATTCATAAATGATCTGGAAAAAGGGTAAACAGGAAGGTGGCAAAATTTGCAGATGATACAAAACTACTCAAGATAGTTAAGTCCCAGGCAGACTGCAAAGAGGTACAAAAGGATCTCACAAAACTGGGTGACTGGGCAACAAAATGGCAGATGAAATTCAATGTTGATAAATGCAAAGTAATGCACATTGGGAAACATAATCCCAACTACACGTATAAAATGATGCGGTCTCAATTAGCTGTTACCACTCAAGAGAGAGATCTTGGAGTCATTGTGGATAGTTCTCTGAAAACATCCACTCAATGTGCAGCGGCAGTCAAAAAAATGAACAGAATGTTGGGAATCGCTAAGAAAGGGCTAGTTAATAAGACAGAAAATATCCTATTGCCTCTATATAAATCCATGGTACGCTCACATCTTGAATACTGCGTGCAAATGTGGTCGCCCCATCTCAAAAAAGATATATTGGAATTGGAAAAGGTTCAGAAAAGGGCAACAAAAATGATTAGGGGTATGGAACGGCTTCCATATGAGGAGAGATTAATAAGACTGGGACTTTTCAGCTTGGAAAAAAAGATGGCTAACGGTGGATATGATAGAGTTCTGTAAAATCATGACTGGTGTGGAGAAAGTAAATAAGGAAGTGTTATTTACTCCTTCTCATAACACAAGAACTAGGGGTCACCAAATGAAATTAATAGGCAGCTGGTGTAAAACAAACAAAAGGAAGTATTTCTTCAAACAACGCACAGTCAACCTGTGGAACTCCTTGCCAGAGGATGTTGTGAAGGCCAAGACTATAACAGGGTTCAAAAAAGAACTAGATAAATTCATGGAGGATAGGTCCATCAATGGCTATTAGCCAGGATAGGCAGGGATAGTGTCCCTAGCCTCTGTTTGCCAGAAGCTGGGAATTGGCAACGGGACGGATCACTTGATGATTACCTGTTCTGTTCATTCCCTCTGGGGCACCTGGCATTGGCCACTGTCAGAAGACAGGATACTGGGCTAGATGGACCTTTGGTTTGACCCAGTAGGGCCTTTCTTATGTTTTTGTGAGGGACTACAAAAGCGACGGTACACTGCAAGATTCTGTAAAATGGGAGGGTTGGTTGCTAGGCAATAGGTAAGTAGTTAGACTGCACTGACGCATAGGAATTAAGAAATGATTGAGGAAGTATTGATGTGATTTGTTAATATTAATGATTATGGTTAATTATGGACACCCAGAATGCCATTGATGGAATGGGGGCAGGCACTGACCTTATGGTAATTGGGGTACCAAAACAAATATGAATATACATCTGTCATAAACATACAGCTAAGGGTAGCATAAAATCCCTCCTTTACCTGTAAAGGGTTAAAAAGCTCAGATAACGTGGTTGGCACCTGACCAAAAGGACCAATAAGGGGAGAAGATACTTTCAAATCTGTGGGGGAAGGTTTTTTTTGGTGTGTTCTCTCTGGAGACAAAGAGAGAGACCAAGCAAGTAATCTAACTCCTACTGAATGATACATCTAAACTTACAGAAATAGTAAGTAATAGCAAGGAAATGTGTTAGAGTATCTTTTGTTTTAGCTTGTGAATTTTCCCAGTGCTAAGAGGGAGGTTTATCCCTGTTTTTGTAACTTTAAAGTTTTGCCTAGAGGGAATCCTCTGTGTTTTGAATCTGACTGCCCTGTAAAATTACCTTCCATCCTGATTTTACAGAGGTGCTTCTTTTATTTTTTCTTTATAATAAAGTTTTGCTTTTAAAGAATCTAATTGGGTTTTTAGTGTCCTAAAAACCCAAGAGTCTGGTCTGTGCTCACCTTGGTTACCTGTTTGGTTGGTGTATTATTCTCAAGCCTCCCCAGGAAAGGGGGTGAAGGGGCTTGGGGGGATATTTTGAGAAAACAGGAACTCCAAGTGGTCCTTTTCCTAAATCTTTGTCTAACTCACTTGGTGGTGGCAGCATACCGTCCAAGGACAAGGAAGGATTTGTGCCTTGGGGAAGTTTTTAACCTAAGCTGGTAGAAATAAGCTTAGGGGGTCTTTCATGCGGGTCCCCACATCTGTACCCCAGAGTTCAGAGTGGGGAGGGAACCCTGACAACATCCCTGACATCTGCGTAATGTGGGATATAAGACACCACCACCTATTTCCCTTTTCTCAGAATCTCTTGGGCTCTGCACTGGGTGTGAACTGAGCTGTGGCCTTCTGAGGTTCTCCACTCACTAATTCTTCATCCCTGAATTCTTCTAATCTTTTAGAGCGTAAGTATGAAATTCATTTATTAGCCTGGCCCTAATGGGTGCATGGGTTGCCTATTTGGATAGGTTTAAGCTGTTTAATGATTATGGGTAGTACAATTATTTGGTTTCTTTGTAAGGTTACAGTGGAATCTACACTACTCTATTGTCACTTCAATCCAAGAGAGACAAAGATGAGTTTCTAAGGGAAATTTGTGTGGAGCCCATTTTGGGAAAGAACCTGTGACTGATTATTCAGAATAAAGATTGTCAGTGTGGCAAATCAGTTGTGTCATAATTTGCGAGGACTATAGAGGCGTATAGCTTGTCAGGCAGGGGGAAAAGGGAGGAGATGTTGCATTAGACTCTTGTTTTGAGGTCCATAAGCAGGTGAGAGGCAGAGCAGATGAAAGTCGCTGGGTGAAATCCAAAAGGGGGCAAAAAACAAGTGTGATGTCATAGTAGACCACCAAGCCAGGAAGAGGGATGGTCTAGATAATAATACTTAGTCCTACCATGAGTGCAGGAGACTGGACTAGACGACCTCTTGAGGTCCCCTCCAGTTCTATGATTCTATGAGGCCTTTCTAGAACAAACAAATATCCACGACACAAGACCCGTTAGTAACAGGGGGACTTTAATGACACAGAGATCTGTGGGAAAATAATATGTCAAAACACAAAATGTCCCGTAAGTTCTTGGAAGATGCTGGGACAACTTTTTGTTTTGGAAGGTGGAAGAAGCAACCAGGGGGCAACCATTTTAGACTGGATTCTGACTAAGAGGGAGGAACTGGTTGTAATTCTGAAGGTTGAAGGCCATTTGGGTGACAGTGCTCATGAAATGAAGGAAGAAGTGAGAGGAGCAGTATAAGGACAACGGACTTCAAAAAAGCAGACTTAAACAAACTCAAAGAACTGGTAACCCCCTGGGTAGAAAATACAAGGGAAAAAGAAGTTCAGGAAACCTGGCAGTTTTCCATAGACAATATTAAAGGTGCAACAGCAAACTATCCTGCTGCGAAGGAAAGAAAGGAAGAATAGTAAGAGGCCAATGTGGCTTCATCAGGAACTCTTTAATGATCTGAAAAATCTAAAAGGAATCCTACAAAAAGTGGACACCTGGACAAATTGCTAAGGAGGATGTAACAGGGTGCTGGCTAGGAGAAACAAGCCAGGCCCCTGTTAGCCCTGTTCCAGAGGAAAAAGGGTTAGTTGGGCTGGCTGAGGGGCCATGCCCTAATTACCAGAGAGGATCCACCTGCAGGCCTGGGTAGCCAGCCTGCCCTGTAAAGCTGGCTAAGAAACAGGAAGCAGGGGTGAGACAGTAAAGGGAGGAGTGTGGGCTCTAGATTCCTGCTGGCTGGGAAGCTAGTAGTCTCCAGGAGTGTTGGTCTCTGTAAATGCTTGTAAATAATAGGTGGTGGGAACGGACACAAACAATAAAAGGACACAGGTGCTGCACCTCGGTTGGTCTCTGGGTGTTTTGGGGCCTAGGCCAGCGAGGGCCCAGTTACAGAGGAGTACAACAGAATAGCACAAGCATGTAGGCCAAGGCACTAAATGAGGCAAGAAGAAGAGGTTCTTTAAATACATTAGGAGCAAGAGAAAGATGAAGCTACATGGATTTATACCAGCTGAAGGTCTGACCCATTTTTTCCAATCCATCAAGCCTTGCTGGATAGGCCATAACTGCCTTATAAAGAGTTCACCTTCCGGGAACATGTAACTCTAAGAAATTGACGTGCCCAGGCATCTCCTGTCACAACAATTTAAATACTGAATCATTTACAGAGGCTACAGCAGCTCCAGATACTTCAGGATGCTTCTTACCAGGTCTCTGTCGTCGGTCACCAGGAGTTTCCCTTCAGGGCCAGTTCTCACTTTCTTCGGGGCGTGCTCTGATCTAGAACAAACAGCACCTTTTATTATTTATAAACGTGCACGACAAGGATCAGCTCCACATCCCGCCTAGCTCTCCTCAGACAAGCACCACATTCCCTTGAAACACACCAGCCTATGCGATGACTGGCCCTATGAAGCTGGGCCTTTAAACATGCTCATAGGCAGCGCAAGAGTCCTCCGTTTGGGGAGACTCATCTGCAAGCGCCAGCAGCAACCTGGAAATGGGGAGGCCCACCAGCGCCTGGACCGTGGCCCCGCCCCTGAGCCCACCCTCGCTCCATCTCTTCGTGCCCCCTCCCCAAGATGCCACTCACTCATCTCCGCCTCTTCCTATGGTTGCCAACCCTCCAGGATTGTCCTGGAATCTCGAGGAATTAAAGATTAATCTTTAATTAAAGATGGTCATGTGATGAAAGCTCCAGGAATACATCCAACCAAAAATGGCAAACCTACCTCTTCCCCCGAGGCCCACCCTGCTCCTCTCTGCCCCCTTCCCGGAACGGGGTGGGAAGCCATGGTCCCATCACTATTTCCTGCCTTAGGCGAGCAATGGGGTGGGGGAGAGGGGAAGGAGAGGAACAAGCGGCAGGCGGGGAGAGGCCTCGGGGGAAGAGGCGGAGTGGGGATAGGGCAGAGCGAGGGTGTGGCCTCAGGGGAAGAGGTGAGGTGGGGGTGGGGCAGAGCGAGGGCGTGGCCTCAGGGGAAGAGGTGGAGTGGGGGTGGGGCAGAGAGAGGGCGTGGCCTCAGGGGAAGAAGTGGAGTGGGGGTGGGGCAAAGCAAGGGCGTGGCCTCAGGGGAAGAGGTGGAGTGGGGGTGGGGCAGAGCGAGGGCGTGGCCTCAGGGGAAGAAGCGGAGTGGGGGTGGGACAAAGCAAGGGCGTGGCCTCAGGGGAAGAGGTGGAGTGGGGGTGGGGCAGAGCGAGGGCGTGGCCTCAGGGGATGAGGCGGAGTGGGGGTGGGGAAGAGCGAGGGCGTGGCCTCAGGGGATGAGGCAGAGTGGGAGTGGGGCAGAGCGAGGGCGTTGCCTCAGGGGATGAGGCAGAGTGGGAGTGGGGCAGAGCAAGGGCGTGGCCTCAGGGGAAGAGGCAGAGTGAGAGTGGGGCAGAGCGAGGGCGTGGCCTCAGGGGACGAGGCAGAGTGGGGGTGGGGCAGAGTGAGGGCCTGGCCTCAGGGGAAGAGGTGAGGTGGGGATGGGGCAGAGTGAGGGCATGGCCTCAGGGGAAGAGGCGGAGTGGGGGTGGGGCAGAGCGAGGGCGTGGCCTCAGGGGACGAGGCAGAGTGGGAGTGGGGCAGAGCGAGGGCGTGGCCTCAGGGGACGAGGCAGAGTGGGAGTGGGGCAGAGCAAGGGCGTGGCCTCAGGGGACGAGGCAGAGTGGGAGTGGGGCAGAGCGAGGGCGTGGCCTCGGGACGAGGCAGAGTGGGAGTGGGGCAGAGCGAGGGCGTGGCCTCAGGGGACGAGGCAGAGTGGGAGTGGGGCAGAGCAAGGGCGTGGCCTCAGGGGAAGAGGTGAGGTGGGGGTGGGGCAGAGCGAGGGCGTGGCTTCAGGGGAAGAAGTGGAGTGGGGGTGGGGCAGAGCGAGGGCATGGCCTCAGGGGACGAGGCAGAGTGGGAGTGGGGCAGAGCGAGGGCGTGGCCTCAGGGGAAGAGGTGGAGTGGGAGTGGGGCAGAGCGAGGGCGTGGCCTCAGGGGAAGAGGTGAGGTGGGGGTGGGGCAGAGCAAGGGCGTGGCCTCAGGGGAAGAGGTGGAGTGGGGGTGGGGCAGAGCGAGGGCGTGGCCTCAGGGGATGAGACAGAGTGGGAGTAGGGGCAGAGCGAGGGCGTGGCCTCAGGGGACGAGGCAGAGTGGGAGTGGGGCAGAGCGAGGGCGTGGCCTCAGGGGACGAGGCAGAGTGGGAGTGGGGCAGAGCGAGGGCGTGGCCTCAGGGGATGAGGCAGAGTGGGAGTGGGGCAGAGCGAGGGCGTGGCCTCAGGGGATGAGGCAGAGTGGGAGTGGGGCAGAGCACAGGCGGGGCCACGATCTGGGCACCAACTGCCCTCCCTTTCTATGGAGCTTTGCTTCTGGTGCTCCAAAGGGGGCAGCGGGCCAGTGCACCACCGGAGGGGGGACCTGCATCACATCCGTGGCCGGCCTCTTTTCGGGAGGCTAACCCTCCCCTGACCTCTTATATGCACCGTCCAGGAATGTGCCAACCTATCTGATGACTGGGATTGGTGAGCAGAGCCCACCACAGCAATGGAGACTCCGCCCCCGTCAGGTGAGGGAGGAGCCACAGAACCCAGACAACAACTGAATACGGAGGACAAAAACATGAACCAAAGGACAGGGGTGCAGGTCACAGGATGAAAACAAGGGATCCAGGTGGGGACACCGAGCAGAGAATCCCAGACAGTGCCCACTGCACACTGCCTGAGGGAACTCTGCCCGGGGACCAGACACTAGAGAAAGGCCCCGCAGCCAGAGAATCTCCCATCCAGCATTGTCCTGAACTGCCTCATGGCCACCTCGGCCAGGGCTAGGAAGAAGTTGGTGAGATGGTCTCAGGGCTGTGGGGCCATGAGCAGGGAGTGGGTAGAGGAACGGATGTGGGGAGAAGTGCAGCGAGAACCTCAGTAAGAGATTCTGCAAGCTGCTGCAAAGCAGACAGGGTCCCGTTGGAGACTACAGTCCTCTGGTTTCTCCACTCAACAACTACAACAGCCACGCAAGCTTCCCTCACAACAGCCCAGCACTCTGCTGCCACCCTGATGCTACAAGCTCACTGAGAAAGACAAGCAGGTGGCTTCGTCCACACATGGACCATCCTGGGCCTTTCCAGCCATTTCAACGAGACTGTTGCACTGCTACCAACTGGACCAGCGAGACGTGGAATCAAGCTGCAGGTGCAGGGGCGGATGTGGCCGGGACCAAGCACTGATCACCTGGATTAGAGATGTCTAAAGAACACCCTGATTCCTCCGCCACACTTCTAATAGGAGTTGAAATGACAGGGGGTATGAATCTTAAACTCATGTAAAATCCTGCTATCTCTGTAGCCAGATGAGGCTGCACGACAACCCTGATGCAATCTGAGAGCAAGGGCAAGACAATGCCCTCAATGAAAATTTACATGCAGCTGCAAATGCTACAAAGGCCGCAGCGTGCAAACCTTTCAGCGCTCCCCTCCCTGGGCTGGCCCTCTTCACCCTCCTGCTCCCTCGGATGAGAAACTTCCTGGCCGTTGCAATCCGGACCATCGGCAGCCGTCTCAAGGACTCTGAAACAAAGAGAGAGTCGGTGCGGCCGATTTGAATCTCAAGCAGGATGCGTTATACACTGATCCCTTGCCAAAGCAACAAGCAGAGGGCTAACCCCTCTTCAACGCAACAAGCGACTATATGCCACAATCTCACTATTCGCGCTGCTGCAGACCCACTAGCTGTGTCTCTATTTTTAAAGGGCTGGACAAATACTGCATACCTGGGCTGTTGAATCTCACCTTATGAGAATGGATTTGCTTACGGCAGCGACAGATGGAAATGGTGTGAGACAGACTAATGAGTGCAATTAGAAAAGAGAAATATAATTTACTTGTATTACGGCATTGGCTAGAAACCCAGCTGAGACCGAGGCCCCGTAGTGCTTGGTGCTGTATTCACTCATAGTAAGAGACACTCCCTGCCCTAAGAGCTCACAATCTAAATAGATTTCAGAGTAGCAGCCGTGTTAGTCTGTATCCGCAAAAATAACAGGAGTACTTGTGGCACCTTAGAGACTAACAAATTTATTAGAGCATAAGCTTTCGTGGGCTACAACCCACTCCGAAGAAGTGGGTTGTAGCCCACGAAAGCTTATGCTCTAATAAATTTGTTAGTCTCTAAGGTGCCACAAGTACTCCTGTTATTTTAATCTAAATAGACAAAGGGTGGGAGAGAAAACAGGCACGGAGAGGGGAAGTGACTTGCCAAAGGTCACCCAGAAAATCAGTGGCAGACCCAAGAACAGAGTCCAGGTCTCCTGAGTCCCAGTCCAGGGCTCATCCATTAGATCGCCATGGCATGAGAGAGGGAGGGTGTAGACAGAGAGAGAAAGAAGAGCTGAGACAGCAGGAAAGACGCACCGTTCTCCATTACACAAAAGAAAGGAGTGAAGCCAGGAAAGGGAAAGAGACGTAACAGAAGCAAGAGAGATAAGTGTAATTACTGTCAAGTTGATTGATAATATGTTGCAATTAAATACAGCAACTAATAAAGCTTGCACTGCTGGGCTTATTCCTGAAACCTCTGGGGGTGGGTTTGTGGAAGCTGGGTAGCAGTTATTTTTCACGCTGGCTTGTAGGCAGGTGATTTTTTAACGCTGTGCTTATTACATTAGAGGCAGGTAAATAGACTCAAATGTTTTCCTGAGATTGCTTTTCCCTAGAGGCTATCGCTGCACTTGCCCCAAGGATGCTGAGTGATTGCAGATGGGACGGGAGATGGGCCCACTGGAATCTCTGGAGACTGAAGGACCAGCTTAAACCAGCGAGGGGCTGCAGCAGCAGTCTGCTGACCCAACTCGCCGGAGTGTATCAACAGCGAGGCTCCCAGGAATGGGATAGAACCAAGGGCCGTAAATGCCAGACCCAGCTCACCCCCCAACCTCTGATCCAGCCAGTCAAAACAAGAGAACCTGATGGCGTAGGACACAGGGCCTGAGACAGGAAACAGACTCATCCAGGCCCACAGGTCTGGGCAGCTGGCCAAACAGCAACAGCAGCAGATCAACATTCTTTTGGTGTGCACGGAATGATACCCTTAGCTCCTCTGATGAGCTGTCTGGCCCAAATCAGCTGCTCCGAAACGTGAAGGGGCCATCACACTGTCATCTGGCCTTTTAACCCCACAGATCCAGGTGTATGGCTTTCAAGGGGAATGAGCCACACAACTCCCCTTAATTTCAATGAAAGTCGTGTAGATGAATCCCCTGCTCGGCTTTGATTTACCCACCTGGGGCGGGAGTGGGGACACTTTACGGCAACGAGTGCTTCCAGATGTTCACTGCTGCAACTGGTGTTGGAAGCACGTTAGAAGTGGCGGGAACAGGGTTAACACAGAGCTGCCTGCTCTTAAGATTTGTTAGGACTAATATTAGATCAGATACATTAGTCACTAGAGTTAACTACCGCACCTGCAAAAAAAGTGTCACTCCCAAAGGGGTGGGGGGGAAGAAGAGGTGATAGAGCTTTAAGAAGTAAGCATGCCATATTCCTGGCCTGCAGGTGTCACTGGGGAGCTACCATCCGGACAATGGGTCTTTAACCCGCATGACTGTGCCTACAGCAACTCTCTATGGTATCTCACTACAGATATACCCAGCATGCCCCAGGACTGATCTCGTTCTAGCCTTGCCTAACGGCAAGCAACCAGTCTGTAATAAAGTTACAAACCCCAAAGCAAGCAACGTCTGCCTGCCTCACTAACTCCAGTATCCCAAGAAGCACTGTGGATCTCAATGCAGTCTTCTTAAAGTCAGCCGTCCACCCCGAAAATCATTGGCAGAGCTTCACTGTAAGAGAAAAGGAACTGGCAGAGAAACAGTGAAGTGTCTTCATTCGAATTTCCTATCATTGCAGTTTCACAGGATCCCTGCTGCCAACAGGGTCTGCTTCATGCAGGGGACAAGATTTCAAGAGTGACGACTGATTTTAGGGGAGCACATTAAGAGGTCTGGTTTTTGGAATGTCCCAAGCCCCTGCCCCCTGGAAATCAGCCTCTTTAAGGTGTCAGGTTGGGCACCAAGTAATTAAACACTAGTCACTTTGGGAAGAGCCAGGGTCATGAATGCATGAGGTTAACTTGCAGTACATGCCTCACTGAAATGTCAGAGAGCAGACAACCATCCACTGCTGCTTAAGGCTTGATGCAATTTCATCCCCAATATTGAAAGAGATGCAAGCACAACTTTACATGCAATTATCCTTCAGCAATTATTTAGCTTCTCTTAGGACATAGGATAAGAGCTTATAACTGTGCTTAGCGGAGCGGTTTCCTTTTGGATTGGTTCCCCTCTGCTTATTTGCTACAGTGACTGCCACTTCTTTCTCTGACATCAATTCCCAGAGCACATACAGGTCAAATACGGATTAGTGGGATCTGTTCAATCGGAACCCTCACCAGGGAGGGCAGGGAGAAAGCTCTACAAACATCCACATTAGCAGCCTTTGCAGCAACCACAAACAAATTAAGTAGGGTACAAGCGGAGCTATCCCAGGCCGGAATTCCAGTCTCCAAACAAACTGCTTTCCAAAGCAAGGGGGTTGGATGCAAGGGGGTTGTGAAGTGTTGTCAGGTTACCTGATGCCACCAAAAGTTTCGAAAAACCATTACAGAAGCAGCTCTGAAAATAGATCAGTTTCACTCAAGGGGTTTCAATTACAGCTGGCTATTCAAAGGGACAAAGCCAGTGTTGCTGGACATGACTCATGCTGGCATAATCGTGTGCTGTGGGAGCACAGAAAATGCTTGGTCTTTAACAAAAGCCCCATTGGCCTGGATGTTTTCTGCATGGAACAAGGGATTTTAGGCATCTTACTAAAAGATATGCTGTAATTGGTCATATACATCATTGGGCTCACTGGCATCACATAAGCAGGTATAATTGAATTAGTCATGAGTCACTGGGTTCAACATTGTCCCATAACAAAGAAGTAGAAACCCCTCCCCCTACAGGAATCACCAGGTGAGGTTCTATTGCCTCTGTTATGCAAGAAGGTCAAATTAGATGATCATAACAAAACCCATCAGTGACACGCTTGATTCTCTCAAGCAAAGGAAGCGAGGCAGTCACATGTCTGGTATCTCCATATATTGACTAATGCTCAGAGACCTCAAGCGACGTTCCAATTGGTACAGGTTAACACGGACACCCAAGGCAGTATGTCTATCCAGTCTGGTTTGGGATTTCACTCTGCCTGCGTGCTGGGTTTGGAGAGGGTAACAGCAAAGAACTTGCTGAACTGGTCCTGGCAACTCCAAGGTCTAGCTCTGGTACAGACAAGCGAGAGGCAGGGAGGATGACAACACATTGGTAACTGCTCTCTTTCTCCTCCAGAAACGCAGCAGGTAGGGTGAGCTGAAGAGCCCAGAACCTGGGTTTAGGGCTTAATTTTCTATTTAACAGCTGTTCACCTGGGGTCTGTTCTTATTCGGAGGCACTGGGAGTCACAGAGGCTTTGTCTACACTGGCAACTGAATGACAAAACTTTTGTCTTTCAGAGGTGTTAACCCCCCACCCCTCAAGACAAAAGTTTTGCTGCAACAAGTGCCAGTGCCAACAGCGCCCTGTCGGCAGGAGCGCTCTCCTGCTGACAACACAAACGGTGTTCCTTGGGGGTGGATGTTTTTTGTCAGCAGGAGAGCTGACAAACAGTGGCTACACTGCACGACTTTTAGCAGTACAGCTGTGGCGACTCATTTCCCCATATGTAAAATGGGGATAATTCTTCCTTGCCATGTCCGTTTAGACTATAAGCTCTTTGGGAGAGGGACAGTCTCTTCTTAATTGTGCGTGCAGTGCCAAGCACAATGGAACCCCGATTTCAGTTGGAACCCATCGGCCCTAGGGTAATATAAATAATAATGATTCACAATTGACTTTCCCTCAGCACCACTATTGGGTTCAGAGTTCCCTGCGCTCCCTTATGGCCTTCCGTGTATTCTGCAGATAAAGAAGGGGGAAATGTATTGGATTTTTCCCCCCAAGAGTTACACAAATTCAGCTAAACTCATTAAGCAAGTAACTGACATCCTCCGTGAAATATGTCAAATTCCTAAAATCTGATTAAGTCTAAAGGAAGCTGGGGTCTCTGTAAATCAACACGTGAGCGGCTGAGCGTTAACTCGTTACCTAACCCCCTCTTAAAATAAGAGCACGCTGGGGTAGAGAAAATCATTTTGACTCCCCTGCAAACATTTAGGGGTTTAACTCCCCCTCCACCAGCTCTCTCATTCCCAGCAAGAGGCGTTGGAGAAGTCACTGACCCTAAAATGAGGAAAGTGAAAATTCGCCAAGTTTACATTAACTCCTTCCTTTCATATCACGACACAACCCCAATATGTAGCAATGTATAGAAAATACAAACCTATTGGACTTCAGATGCGTATTGTCTTATCTTAGTGTTTTCTATAAAGCCCATCACTGTATTTACTAAGTACGTGTAAGCAATCAACAGTCCCCTTCGATATTTACTCCACTCTGCTCTGAAGCAAAGGATTAAGGGCTTGATCAAATGCCCACTGAAATCAAGTGGATACTAAAGTGGGCATTGGATCAGGTCCCAAGCTGGATGTAAAGATTACATTGAAAACTGATGTCTTAGCCCTGCTTTCCTAGGCAAAGGAGAGGTGATAATTTAGTAGCTAGGTCCCTGCTTTGCTCAGAGTAATGCCACAGTGAGTGGTGTGAGTTTCTCATCACAGGGAGAAGAAAAATCAATTCAGTGCAGTAGCAATTTGTATAAAAATTGCAGAGCAGCAAAGTTCCAACATTTCCCTGGTAAATCTGAGGCCACAAACAATAAGAAAAGTCTCCCAGTGCAGAAAACCTAGGAAAGGAAATAATATACAGTGATTATGGAAAGCTTAAGTCTCATCAGAAGCCCGGGTAAGTGAAACCAAGGTTACAAACCAGAATGTTGTCAAAGGGTAAGTTTCTTTCAACGTTCCTCTAGTGTAGACAAAACCTAAGTGTTGATGCCTAGAGTCCTCCCCACCCACTCAAATCTCCCATCATTGTTATCACTGGTGAGAGCTCTAGTAGCATTTTTACCACCATTTCACCCAGTGCTGCTCTGAGTGGTGGTTAAATCAGTGTCCAATCTACACCAGCATTTTCCTGCACACCACTGGGAGAAATCTCTAAGAAAAGTCGGGCGGGTCTGAGCTCAGGTGACAAGCCCGAGCCACTGCCAGTGCCATAAGGACACACTGCTATTTTCAGCGAGCTAGCGTGAGTCTGCCTACCCGGGCTGGGCGGTGCACTCCCAGCAGCAGTGTAGACACATCTTTGGCAAACAGTTGCTCCTTGAGTTTAGCATGTTTGCACGTACGGCCTCTCCTGTCCACTTGCGCCATGGTCCATTCCCCACCCCTCCACATGCCGAACCGTTCATTTCTCACCTGGGAGCGCTCTCTTGCCCTGAAGCTGGAGTTTTGGTTGGGATGGATTCAGTCTCCACCTGAAAGAGATTTTATTACCTTGGGATCCAAGCAATGCACATTCTTTGAGACACAACAGCAGCTTGAAAAGAAGACCGTGTTCCCAATACCAGAGATGCCACTCAGCTAAAGCCTGGGGCACAGAACCCAATATATGCCTCCTGTGAAACTGCAATGATAGGAAATTCGAATGAAGACACCTTCACCTTCCACACCTATCCAACCCCCCCGTTCCCTGTCCCCTGACTGCTCCGACCCCTATCCACACTCCTACGCCCAACAGGCCCCCCAGGACTCTCACGCCTAGCCAATCCCCCCTGTTCCCCGTTCTCTGACCATCACCACCCAGAACCTCCGCCCCATCCAACCACCCCCCGCTTCCTGTCCCCTGACTGCTCCCCAGGACTCCTTGCTCCTTATCCAACCCCTGCTCCCTTACCATGCTGCTCAGAGCAGCAGGACTAGCAGCCACGCCACCCAGCTGGAGCCAGCCACACCGCCTCGCTGCCCGGCAGGAGCTCGCAGCCCCGCCGCCCAGAGCATTGGTGGCACGGCAAGCTGAGGCTGTGGGGGAGTGGGGACAGCAGGGGAGGGGCCAGGGGCTAGCCTTCCAAGCCGGGAGCTCAAGGACCGGGCAGGACAGTCCCGCAGGCTGTAGTTTGCCCAACTCTGCACTACACACAGTGTGGCGTGGTGCAAACTGTCGGGCACATCACGGACAACTGCCCAATCTATGCTCATCGTGGAGGTGTCGCAGCCGTTCAAATGGCTCCCCACCCCTGCTCTGGGCTGGATCAGAGACCTTAAGATCCAACTGCAGTCACCATTCCATTACTGCCATACGAAAGAAGAGGATCACTGCGCTGGGGCAGTACTAGCAGAAGGGAGAGTGTGTTAGCGATGGTAATACAGCATTCAGACCTGCCTGAGACAGAATTTGTGGGGTTTGTTTGCCCATTTGACTTTTGATAGTCTTACATCCTTACTAATGTGTGCGAGAACAAAGACACTGGGTGTTGCATCTGCCCACAGCCAGATAGGGGTTATAGCATAATGAGGAAAGATAAGGAATAGAGCTGAAGTGTTGCTGGACATGGTTGCAGTTTGACAGATGAATGTACAACTCCTCTCTCAAGACAAGGTCAAGCAACCAGTTGGGAGGGACAAGAGGGATGGGGTGGGGGGAAGAAGTATAAGAAACACTAAAAGCCAAAGAAAAAAAGTGGCCTTGGCCAGTACACAACCTCACTCCCTCCCCCTCGCATGGGATATAAAAGAGGTGGGACTGAAGCCCCCAGACTCAACATTCCAAAACAGAACATGACCATAAATTGGAAGGCATGGGACCAGGGGCGTGCATGACAGGTATAATTAGGCCCGATAAGGAGGAGGAGGTGGGAAAAAGGGGGACAGGAAAAAGCTCTACTGGTGTACAGAGCTATCGCTCTGCTTGCTTGATTAACCCCAATAGACATGGCATTGCCTGCACTTTGGACTCTGGCCTTCTGCTTTCTGTCTGAGTGACAAGAACCAAGAGAGGGCGAGGGGAAGCCCTCCCAGAGTGTTCTCCTCTCTAGCGTTTCACATCACTTCCTGGATTTTCCATGCAGGTCTCCCTCAGACCAGGCTCAGCCTAACCCTGCCAAGCATCTACGATCTGCCAAGATCCCATACGACTCCATGCACTTCATTAACATACTCATTCCACTGTGTATTGTGGACTTACTATATATTTATATCAATGTACACACATCACACAGTACGTCCTCCAGCTGCTGCCAGCTTTGCATTGTGAACATCACTCTTCTCCCCTGAATGTCATACTGCCGGTTTCCCTAGAGCAGCACTTAGAATCAGAGAAATGTAGGGCAGGAAGAGACGTCAAGAGGCGTGGGGTTCCCAAAGTCTTTGAGACACTGTGACGGGTTGAATCACAGAAACCCCCTTGGGAGCTGCCACCCGATGTGCAAAGACTACCCCTGCTTCTGTTTTCCCTGCCAGCTCAGGACTCCAGCACCCTGTCTTGCTGAGCCAGACACTCCCGTCTGCTCCAACACAGACCCAGGGTCTGAATCACTTGTCCCAAAGCTGCAAGTTTACCTGAAAACAGCTCCCAGGAGTGTGCTTGTCTTTAGCACTCAGATGCCCAACTCCCAATGGGGTCTAAACCCAAATAAATCCGTTTTACCCTGCATAAAGCTTATGCAGGGCAAACTCATAAATTGTTCGCCCTCTATAACACTGATAGAGAGATATGCACAGTTGTTTGCTCCCCCAGGTATTAATACATACTCTGAGTAAATTACTAAATAAAAAGTGATTTTATTAAATACAGACAGTAGGATTTAAGTGGTTCCAAGTAGTAACAGACAGAACAAAGTAAGTCACCAAGTAAAATAAAATAAAATGCGCAAATCTATGTCTAATCAAACTGAATACAGATAATCTCACCCTCAGAGATGCTTCAGTAAGTTTTTTCTCAGACTGGACACCTTCCAGGCCTGGGCACAATTCTTTCCCCTGGTACAGCTCTTGTTCCAGCTCAGGTGATAGCTAGGGGATTCTTCATGATGGCTCCTCTCCCCCTCTGTTCTCTTCCACCCCTTTATATATCTTTTGCATAAGGCGGGAACCCTTTGTCCCTCTGGGTTTCCACCGCCCCCCCCTCACTGGAAAAGCACCAGGTTAAAGATGGATTCCAGTTCAGGTGACATGATCACATGTCACTGCAAGACTTCATTACTCACTTGCCAGCACACACATATACAGGGAGACTCACAGGTAAACACAACCATCTGCAGACAATGGTCCTTGGTTAATGGGAGTCATCAAGATTCCAAACCATCATTAATGGCCCACACTTTACATAATTACAATAGGCCCTCAGAGTTACATTTTATATTTCTAGTTTTAGATACAAGAGTGGTACATTTCTACAAATCGGATGATCACACGCAGTAGATTATAAGCTTTGTAATGACACCTTACAAGAGACCTTTTGCATGAAGCATATCCCAGTTACGTTATATTCACTGTTTACCATATTTTTCTAAAGCTATCCCAGTTACATTATATTCACTTATTACCATGTTTTTATAAAACCATATAGACTGCACAACGTCACAGCGTGGGGTTCCCAAAGTCTTTGAGACATACCTGGCTGTGCTTGGCCTTCTCCTCCTCTGGAGCTTCGGACTTTGCTTCCAGCTTTTGGCTGGAGGCTTCATTCTCAACAGCCTCTTCTTGCTTTAGAGAGCTTCTTAGCAAAAACAGACAGACAGAATGGCGGGAAAGCAGGTTTTACCAACAGGCCATTTTGCATTTGAATAAATGAAGCAGAGAAATTGAAGCAGACCCATTTCTATTCTCCTAGGCAGCTCCCCAACTATCTATCAGCTTTTCTGCTGATCCACCAGATTAAAGGTTAGGACCCTCCGGAGCCAGCATCCACCTCCCACACAGCTAACTTGCAGATTCATCAGTAGAACAACCTCGTCTATAAGCCAAACAAAGAGACATTTTCTGAATCTGGCAGTGCTTGATAAGCTGAGCTGATCGCTCCTTGACGCAAACAATGAGAGGGAAAAAGCTGGCGTCATCCCCAATGCTAGAGGGCTCAAATCCAGCTGAGAGCACAGGTAGAAATGAAGTGGTTTCCATCCTAGCCCCTTGTGGAAAAGTAATTCACACCTCGGAAGCCACCATAAAATTCAGCACAACTTGTAGCCTTCTGCTCAAGAGAAAGCAAAGAAAGAAACTGCAGGGTTGGAGAATGCTAGAGGTTCCAGCGGTTCCCCAGCTTCACTGCACTGCAACCCCCTTCTTACAACAAAACTTACTACATGACCCCAGGAGGGGGGACCGAAGCCTAAGCTCTCCTGCCCCGGGCAGGGCAAAACCAAAGCCCAAACCCTGCCATCCTGGGGAGAAGGGGAGGAGGAGCCCAAGCCCCACCGCTGCAGGCAGGGAGCCCCAAAGCCAAAGCCCCAGGGCTTCAGCCCCAGACGGAGGGCCTGTAACCTGAGCCCCAACGCCCAGGGCTGAAGCCCTTGAGCGTCAGCTTCAGCCCCAGACCCCAGCAAGTCTAACACCAGACCTGCTGACCCCAATAAAACGGGGTCGCAACCCACTTTGAGGTCCCGACCCATAGTTTGAGAACTGCTGGGTTCGACCTTGGAACTGCAGTGGGTGGAGAGGATGTGACAAGGGCAAGAACTGATGAGCACTGAGGCAGCTTCATCGCAAATCTAGTATTCTATTGGTCTAAGTGCTCAATCTCCTGCCCTCAGAGGAGATCAGGACAAGTTAATTAAAAGAAAAAAGTTACCTGCTTATGACGTTTTCTTGCAACGGCTTCTCCTTGGATCTCGGCTGTCTCTTCTTCTCTTTTAACGCAGGGGGCTACATGTTGGAACAAAACAGCATGGAAACAACTTGGTACAACACCTAGTTTAGAAGGGCAAAGTGTGTCCAGAGCTAAACATTGCCCCTGTTCCACACAGAGATGCTGGGAGAGGTAGAACAGAATGGTAATATTCTCCATCCAGACTGCACGAGGCGTTCCA
The DNA here is from genome assembly GCF_028017835.1 of Emys orbicularis. NCBI lineage: Eukaryota > Metazoa > Chordata > Testudines > Emydidae > Emys > Emys orbicularis. Next base: position 5,313,372 of record NC_088684.1, on the reverse strand, counting down.
GCTCTGTAGCTCATCGAAGAGAAGGTTAAGGGGTGACATGTTCACAGTTTATAACAGGGGTGGCCAACCTGTGGCTCCGGAGCCACATGCGGCTCTTCAGAAGTTAACATGCGGCTCCTTGTATAGGCACCGACTTCGGGGAGGGAGCTACAGGCGCCAACTTTCCAATGTGCCGGGGGGTGCTCACTGCTCAACCCCTGGCTCTGCCACAGGCCTTGCCCCCACTACACCCCTTCCTGCCCTCTCCCCTGAGCCTGCCGTGCCCTCGCTCCTCCCCCTCCCCGCCAGAGCTTCCTGCACGCCACGAAACAGCTGATCAGGAGGTTTGGGAGGGAAGGGGAGACGCTGATTGGCGGGGCTGCCGGTGGGTGGGAGGCCTTGGGAGCGGGGTGGGGGAGCTGATGGGGGGCTGCTGATGTATTACTGGAGCTCTTTGGCAATGTACATTGGTAAATTCTGGCTCCTTCTCAGGCTGGCCACTCCTGGACTATAAGGATCTACATGGGGAACAGAAATGTGATAACAGAGGGCTCTTCAATCTGGCAGACAAAGGTAAAACAAGATCCAACGTCCAGAAGTTGAAGCTAGACAAATTCACACTAGAAATAAGGCACAAATTATTAACAGTGAGAGTAATTAACCACTGGAACAACTTACCAAGGACTGTGGTGGATTCTCCATTACCTGCAATTTTTAAATTAAGATTCGCTGTGCTTCTAAAAGTTCTGCTCCCGTTCAAACAGGAATTAATTCGGGGAAGTCCTATAGGTTGTGCTGTACAGGAGGTCAGACTAGCTGATCACAATGCTCCCTTCTGGCCTTAGAATTTATGAATGTGCGCAAGGAGGCCACAACAGGCTGAACTGAGAGGAACCCTCGCGTGCTGAGGAACTCAAAGCCCTCTACAGAAAACGAAACAATGCCTCAGCTCCACCGGGCTTAAGGTTTATCCACATTATACAGAGAGGGAAACTGAGCCACCAATAGGTTAGGGCCCATTTTTCAGAAGTGTGGTGCAGCCAAACCTCTCACTGAAGTCAACGGGAGCTGCCGGTACTCAGAACACCAAGCTCCCGGTAACCCTCACAAAGTCACACTGCCGGGGTCAGAGGCAGATCCTAACCCCAAGGGTCCCTGTTCTAACCAATAAGCCACACTCCCTCCCATAGCTGGGAAGGTGAGTTTTTGGAGTCCATCATTTAATGCTCCCTACCATGTTCTAAGTCGGAAAAAAACAAACAGATCTAAGGTAACTATAGAATCATAGACTCATAGAATATCAGGGTTGGAAGAGATCTCAGCAGGGCCGGCTCCAGGCACCAACCTGGCAAGCAGGTGCTTGGGGTGGCCGCTCCAGAGAGGGGCAGCACGTCCAGCTATTCGGCGGCAATTCGGCGGACGGTCCCTCACTCCCGCTCGGAGCGAAGGACCTCCCGCCGAATTGCCGCCGCAGATCGCGATCGTGGCTTTTTTGGGGGGGGGGGGCTGCTTGGGGCGGCCCAAACCCTGGAGCCGGCCCTGGACCTCAGGAGGTCATCTAGTCCAATCCCCTGCTCAAAGCAGGACCAACCCCAACTAAATCATCCCAGCCAAGGCTTTGTCAAGCCGGACCTTAAAAACCTCTAAGGAAGGAGACTCCACCACCTCCCTTGGTAACCCATTCCAGTGCTTCACCACCCTCCTAGTGAAATAGTGTTTCCTAATATCCAACCTAAACCTCCCCCACTGCAACTTGAGACCATTGCTTCTTGTTCTGTCAAACTATCTAGACTCCCAACCCTCACAGTGCTGTTACCTCCATATTACAGATGGGTAACTGAGGCACAGAGAGACTAAGTGACTTGCTTAAGTCTAACTGCTACAAATATAGTTCGGGAGAAATCACCTTTCCTATAAAGATGAGTAAACAAAGAGCTGAAGGCAGCAGCCCGGCTGAGAAGCTGTAAGCGGTCACGATCTCGGGCTGCCTGTTTCTCTCAAAAACAAAACACGCATCAGCTCTTGCTTGAAAGGCCAGTTCCCTCCTACCTGGTCCTTTCGCTGAGCTTCCTCCCACTGGCTGTTCAGAGCGTCTGCTCTCGGTTTCTTCTCCTTTTCTTGTCCCTTCTGCTCAGAGACGTTCTTCCGTTTCCTTAGAAGAGGAAGAAAAATACTCCGTGTGATGGGGAAGGGACAAATCAAAGTAGCCAGTTAGGTTTCTTGTAGTTAAGGTGACCAGCTAGCTTCCTAACAAAGACCATATGCACCTTTTCCCCATGTTATTCTCCTTCCTAATTTGTAGTGAGCTAGATACTTTCCCAGAAAATGAAATGAACCTATTTACTGCAATCAATGTGGATGGCTGCTAAACTCACCTGGGGCTATTTTCTATAGCACATTGAAGATGACAATTGTTAGTAATATCAAGTTCAACCTCACAGCATTACGTGTAATAGTAAAAACTGAAATAAAACCATGACTTTCTTTTCCAAGCTATGCTAAGCTACCGGCTCAACTCGTTTGCACAGGCTACGTTCAGGAGTCCAGTCCTAGAGTGCATTTCCTCCTTCTCTTCCCATTGACTTGACAGTGCCTTTGGATCAGGCCCCACTGCTGGTAAATGCAGAAGCATTTCAAGAGAGGACAGTACCTCTGAGGTCACAACCCTTGAAGGAATTTATTTCAACAGTTCTGGCATGAATTCTATCTTACTGGAAAGCAGAAGCGACACTCAGATGTGCCAGCCAGGCCAACACAGCCGGAATTCAAGAAAACAGGAAACAACTGGAGCTTCTCTGAGCCATTTTAGCAACATGCCTTGGGTAAAAGTTTGGGGATGGCCCCATTATCATAGCAGCTGAATAGCTCACAGTCTTTAATCCTCACAAAACCCTTGGGATTCTGGAGGGAATATTATCCCTGAAGCACCTGGCATTGGCCACTGTCAGAAGACAGGATACTGGGCTGGATGGACCATTGATTTGATCCAGTATGGCCATTCTTATGTTCTATTTTAACAGATGGGTTACTGAGACACATACCTACTAAAAACTGCAGGATAGCCAGAGCGGCACGGCTGGTGGGACAGACTAGGATCTGAGTATGTACCTAGCGTCTCGGATGGTATTATAGTTGGGGCGGCTAGCTCCTCCCGCCACCCACACCACGCTGCTATTTTTAGCACACTAGCTCGATCAAAGCTAGCCCGCATACGTCTAGCTGAGCTGGAAATTTTAGCTCCAGCTGCAATGCAGACACACCCTAAATGACTTCCCCAAGGTCACACGAAGAGTCTGTGTCATGGCAGGAAATTGAACCTTCTGAGTCCCAGGCTAGTCCTGGAACCACCAGACCATCCTTCTGTGCTGGTGACCCTCTCAAGCTTCCATACTATATGTTGCTGGAAAGACTCCTACAAACAATATATTGTTGATAACAGTAAATGCACTTCACTGGCTGGTAAGATATTAACAGCCTTATCCGTATTACCTATTATGAAGTACAGGCTTTCTCTCATGCTAGTAGAACCTTTCAAATGGCAAGAAAATGCTTTTTCCAGGAAACCCCTGTATTTGAGGAACAGTGCGTGATCACGGAATTAAGGACCACCGCACAGATGCACATGGGGTAGCGTCAAGGTGGCACATTCAATGTAAACTTTTTGCATTTCCTACTTTTTGAGCATTTAAATTCTTAAGCAGAAGGTGGCAGTACTACACGCTAGTGTATTTTATACTGGTGAAGCTGGAAATCACAGACTTACGATTAATAATATTTAAATAAACATACGACACCATCAAAAAGGTCAAGAGGGCCAATGAGACATTGGATGGCCGATGTCCGTAGCTCTAAGACCATCAATTCGATTCACACATTTTTCATGAAGTTACGGTATATTACTGCTGTCGCTGGAAACCACCTGCCTGTTACTGTCATTCTTAGTCTTCACTGATGAAGATGCTGTCTGGTCAGTTTGGTGATGGTTCCCGACGTCCCTCTCCTCTGCCAACTCTTCGTTATCAATCATTGTGCAAATTCACATCTGCAAAGAAAAGGGCTGCACCAACCAAATGTGTAAAGCAGAAGCATTGTTATTAATGAGAAGAGCTGGCTGGCTGCATAAAGGTTGCAAAGACAACGCCCAGGTGATCTTGCATCACTGCATCTTTAAGTCAGGTACCATGCATGGGGCGCAAGCTCAGTATTTAGTTCAACAAGGAATGTGGTGAAGCATCGCAAGCACAATGCATTTTTAACCTCAAATACTGGACCAAACAATAAAAGAAATAAACTCTGTGCACATCTAGAATATCATGGAGCAACACACAGCACGGGCTCCTACAGAACAAAGCCTGCCAGTCAAACAGGACTGTTAATGTTTTTCTTATCAAGCTATAAAATTAGTAGATACAGAGAACAGATTAGACATGCTACTGGTATTTTAATTATTGATTGTTTTTATTATAGTAGCCCACAGAAGCCTGCCCCAGGTCTGGGGTCTTATTGTGCCGGGCACTGAGTTTCCAATCTACATAGGCAAGACAAAGGAAGAGCGGCGGGGGAAACTGAGGCATAGAAAGGTGTAGTGACTTGCCCAAAGTCACACTGAAGATCCGTAGTGAAGATGGGAATAGAACCCAGACAACAAAAACCAGGTGGAAAAAAATATTAATAATTTGTCTGGATAAATATCAGGGTTTATTTTGGTGGATGGAAGGACAGGGGGGGAAAGTATTTTTCAAAGTATTTTGCAGTACTAAAACAGAACTCAAAACATGATGCCACCTCTGAGTTTAAGAAAACAATACATCTCTAATCCCCAAATAAAACTTTGCATTTGAATAAACAGTTTACTGTCCTAGACTTAGAACTATTAGCCTATAAATATTTACATTTAATAATTGGGCCACACCATTTGCAGTGCATTCACTCAACTTCACCCTTTTCTCCTGTTTCTTAAAACTTTCAAACACTTCCTTGTGTTCTGAAACGTATTTTGATACAGATTTTTGTTTTCTTTCCATTTTAGTGTGTCAGACCTTTAAACTGTTATCTGCTAACAGCTTGAAATGTGTCCGTGGTGGGCATGAGATTGATCAGGATGTTCAGATGCACACATACTTCAGAGCTTGCATGCGTGCCTGTTTGTTTATGTGTGTATCTTCCACTAATACATGGCCTTACTTCAACAGGCAATTTTGCATCTACACAGGCTAATGTATTATCGTAATACATATATCTCATGCAATGTATTGTATTTTCCTAATAAAACAAGTTATTTTTTTATATATTTGAATGACACAAAAGTAGGGTGAAAATCAGAAAAAAATTAATAATACTTTTTGTAAAACTCAAGATTTTTTATTGGGGGGGGGGGGTAAAAATCAGTTTAAACTGAAAACAAAGAGGCTTACACATACCCTACCTTCAGCTCACAGCTCTTAGTGATGTCTGAGCACCCCCAGCGTTCATTGAAAATCAGGCCTTCAGGCCCCCATCCTCAAAGGTATTTATTCCCTTCTGTAACTCCCATTTAAATCAAGGGGTAAATAATTCTGAGACTCCTGGCCTTAGAGTCTAAAATAAAGTACTAAAAAATGAAGGTAACTAAAATTATAGGCAACTTTGAAAGTGTGCTCAAATTTACAAAAGAAATCTGTGCAGAGCTGGGAATAAAATCTAGATTCCCCCCGCCCCCCCAACTCCTAGTTCTGCCCCTTAACAAAATCACCTTTCCCACCTAAGCAGGAATGTAGCAGGTTGCGGGGAGGGCACAGTGGGCATTCAGGATTGATTATGCTTTTATTGTATTACTAACCCTGGGTGCAGAATTAGCAGCACGTTCATTACAGCATTTTATCAATTACTGGACAACCAAGAAGTGAGTGAACACCAGACAGGGGCAGAAAAATAAAACAAAGCACAGTGAGAAAACAGATCTCTCTCTAGAGGGAGAGAGAGAGAGTTTGACAAACTTCATCTGCCCATGAAAGACCTAAGAACTTTAGGCAGAACAGGACTGGGAAAAAATCAAGTCCATACTGGATGCAAATAATGCAACCAAAGTGTGACTGGAATGACATTGGGTCACTTCCTTTCTCTGAAGGAAGTTAGCCCCTTTCCTACAAAAACTTGGCTCCTTCATCTCGAGAAACAAGTGGGAGGGAAAATAAGGGGCTTGCAAACTTTTGGAGGAAATAAGACAATTCTTTCTGTTAAAACCCTCATGCTTTAAAAGCCCTTTCACTATATAATCTTAAATGGTACTGGATATTTGCTGGCGGAAGCTCACCTGTTTGAGGTAACACCCGGCTAAATAACATTTGTTAAGAAGAGATTCCCTCATGAATAGCTTCCTTGCTTTCCTCTCTAGGGGAAGTGCCCCCTTGGAGGAGCTTGATTTAAAGACCCCACTCATCCCTGATTGGAAGAGACTCAGCCCAAAGAGCATTCTGGGACATGTAGTCTTAAAATCAAAGTTAAACCAGTGGAAAGAGGCTGTCTAAGCCTTGGGGGGAATTCTGGGAAAATTCACTTATATGAAAGGGGCCTCAGTTTACCTATATTAGCTTTACCAGTCCTAGGCTAGCTAGTGGATGGAGTAACTATTATCACAGTTGGGGACATGTAAGTCCAGTATTTGGTCAGTGTTACAACATCTGTTTCTTGAACTGTGGTTTTGATTTTTATCAATTTTGTAATAAGACAGGGTTGTATTTCTCCATGAGGCTGACTTCTTTATGACTAGATAGCCAAGAAATAAATAAGGTCTTAGGAATTTTCCAGTGCTATAGGTATTGCCTTTCGGGGCTTCACTGGTTTTTCTCAGAAGCTTGGCTCCAACCTTAGTTAGTTGCTCCTACAAACAAACAAACAAACACACACACACACACCCCTGGGGTGGGAGGGCAGCCTGCTTCTCCTTCCCTCATTTATAAGGGTTCTGTTTTTAATGTGCATGACTTAGTTAAAAGCCGGCCGAGAGAGTTCTCTTGTGCAAAGCTTTGCAGGCCCCTGGTCCCTTTTCCCCAAAGCTGTGAAACAAACCATTTTCCACAAACTCTTCTAATCTTTCTTAGTTCCCAGTCCCCCTTTTGCTTGTCTGTATCGGACCCACTTCTTTCCCAGTTCCTAGTGCCTGTTCAATAAACCAGTAAGGAGTATACTGGTAGCACGTTCTACCCATATTTTGCAGCATGCCTCTACTGTACCTTCCAGCAAGTGAGTTAAAGGGAGCAGCTTTCTATGCACATACTTAACCAGGAGTTATTAATTCATAAACACTGTTTCTGAGTGTCCTTCCAGGTTTCATGCTGCTCCAGGGGGTGAGAGGTGGCCCCCAGAAAGAAGTGAGCATTTGCCCTGGAAAGAATGCAAGCTAGTATTTTTTAGGGACAGCAACACCAGACAACTATCTGGTGTAAAAACGTGGAGCGATCTCCAAGGGGGGCAAACAGGCTCTGCTCCTTGCAAGCATCTAGTGCTTTGCAAACGTTTGCATAGGCGACCTTCTCTACCTTAGACGTGGCTTCTAGGAACAGTTAATCAATTGAACCCAGCTACCAAGGGAGGCTGTGCAATTGCTGTGGGAGGGTGGGAATGTACTTTGATCCCATCGATCCCTCCTTTACCTGGCAAGCCTGAGAGGGTGAGATAGTAGTTTCCTCCCCCTGGCTTGATGCAGATGGTGTGACTCTCTGTTTTCCTGGATCACCATCCACGCCCTGCAACTGGCTGTAATTAGACACAACAAACTAGCCCAGCCGCTGCTAATCAGATGGCACCGCTCCAGCTGGAGGTCTGCTAAATAACCTGAGATCCACAGAAAACCTGGAGCAAAAATCCTGGAGTGACCTCAGCTGGCATGTTCCATGCCTAACATTGCTTCCAATGAAGTAATGACAGAACAAGGAGCAATGGTCTCAAGTTGCAGTGCGGGAGGTCTAGGCTGGATATTAGGAAACACTTTTTCACTAGGAGGGTGGTGAAGCACTGGAATGGGTTACCGCGGGAGATGGTGGAATCTCCTCCCTTAGAGGTTTTTAAGGCCTGGCTTGACAAAGCCCTGGCTGGGATGATTTAGTTAGGGTTGGTCCTGCTTTGAGCAGGGGGTTGGACTGGATGACCTCCTGAGGTCCAGGGCCGGCTCCAACCCTAATCTTCTATGATTCTATTAAGTTAATGGCAAGTCTGATGGGAAGCAAAATTGGGCCCAGAGCTTGTAACTAGCGGGACTGGGACGGTGTGTTCCTAGATTTCTTCCTTCAAGGTGAAGCACAGTTGTCAGCTCTTGAACATTAAACTAAACTCTTAAGAAATAGGGGTGGTTCCTCCTGGACAACTTCCCTGGGAGAACTGTTTTGATCCTGGTTGCAGCAGGCTTGCAAAATCTCACCCACAGCCTGAGTGACTGTTCTTGCTGGGTGAGTATAATAATCACTGACTCCACTCCCCCCGGCGAACAGCAATCACCAGGGTAAATGGCAAGCAAGGAGTCTTCCTCGGTCTTGGTTAGTAAACTTTCAGGCTTATTCTGCGAGTCAGAGTTATAGCAAGAAGCTGTAAAAACTCATGTTCAGGGGCATCCCATACGCTTGTTTTGTTCATCCACCTCCAGCTGCGTTTGCCTGGGCTGCCATCTAGATAAACCTAATCCTGCCGTCCGCCTGGTGACCCCGTCAGTGGAGATCTTCAAGGCTAGTCAGGACACCCGTGTATTATTAGGAATGACTTGGGGATAATGAATCAAGTGAGACTAGATGAGCCATGAAAGATCCTTCCTAACCCAAACTGGATTTAGCCAGTGTAAGTCTCATCCTAACATAACTTTCCGGGCACTATTCTGCCCTTCTATTATTGCCAGGGCTGCTGAAGGAATAGCAAGCAGCAATGCTCTACTAATGACTAATATCTAGCTTCTTTCACAGATCTCAAACCACTTTACAAAGGAGGTCAGTACTGGGCAAAAGAGCTCTTGATATTCCTAGCTAGGGTGAGACCATCTCCGGGTAGCACACTGGCTGTTCACTGGACCACTAGCCAGAACACCGAAGTTGGTTAATGAATCCAGATCTCTCAGTGCAGTTCAGAGAGTGTATGAAGCACTAGTGGATGAAATAAAGCAAACGAGGGTGGAGCGTGCCCAGCAGTATCAGTGTTTGACTTAAGTGCTCTGGTTTGTAATGTTGGTGATAGTCTGAGTAGCATGCATCAAAATTAGTCTTAACAGAGTTTCCTACTCAGTAATATAAAGTGAACCAGGAGCAGCAGGAGTCTGTCTGCATTAAAGCACCCAGAATAGCTGGAGTTTCATGAACAAGGATCCCTAAATTTCCTGTCTATACATATATAGACAGTAAATTTAGGGATCCTTGTTCCTAGATGTACTCTGCCACGGGTGCAGATATTGCAGAACATAGTGATACATAAATCCTGCACTTGCCCTTTGTGCCACACCCAACCCTGTCCTAAAACTAGGTTTTAAAAAAAACACCAGACCAAATAGCAAATCAGCTACTACATCTGAGTTAAGATAGTGACCGTCTCTATCCTGTATTCTGATTGGATATCCCTCTCCACCTTTCTCCTAAATTCCCTGCTGCTGCTGAGCCAATTTGTGCCTGTTAGGAGACCAAATAAGATGCACCCTTTTTAAATGGGTTATGGTGACAGTGTGCTCAGTACTGTATGACATGTGATGTATGATCCTGGCCCTAAAGGGCCTACAACAGAAAAAGATGACAAGAGGATGTACTGGAAAAGCAGAAGTGGGGATAAGTTAGTGTATAGGCTTTTATTAACTTAATAGTACAAAAGTTTAATATTTAATACAATAATTTGACCCTCATTATTAAATGAGTGCACTCCTGTCTAATTGTGCACCGTTCAAGCTGCATGCTGAATGAGGCAGGGCCCCTGTGGAAAAATTATGTGATCATGTAATTAAAGGCTTAGATTTGTACTGTGGTAGCACCTAGAGTTCCTAATGAAGACTCAAGAGCCTGTTCTGTTAGGTGCGCTACTTTACACACATAAGAAGGAATTCCCCTATTCCCAGATGTGCTAAGACTGTGAACATGAGTCTACAGGTGGGTACAATAAATTCTGGGAAAGAGATGAGGACAAGGTAACAATGAAGCAATCCTATTTCGTATCATAAGCAGCAGCCTCAGTATTCTCACTGCCTGACAGTTTCAGAGACAAGGTGGGTGAGGTAATATCTTTTATTGCTGCAGCACCATAGCATCGTTGCTTCCTATACTGACAGAAGAGGTTTTTCTATTGATGTAGGACGGTGATACATCTCCTTGAGTGGCAATAGCTAGGTTGATGAAGGAATTCTTCCATCAACCTAGCTACGTCCAGCTGGCGGGGGAAGAGGTTATATCAGCTTAACTACAGCATTCAGGAGGGAGAATTGTTCACACCCATGTGTGATGTAGCTAGTCTGTTTAACTTTTAAGTATAGACCAATGCCCAAACTGTACGCATTAGAATACAGAGGGGGAAGTAGTTAGTGTTGCACATGCAGCCTTAAGAATGGCATTTCCAGACTCTTGAGTGCTTTTCTACACAATTTCTATTCTCTCTACTGTAGTTTTTGATAGAGTTGTCTAGCACTTGCTTGTTTGAAAGAGAAACTGCTCTAAAAAGCCAGGGACTTCATGACATAACAGGCCAACAGAGGAGCAGCCCAAGAGGAACAGGTTTTGCTCCTACCTCGGTCCAAGGTGAACTGGATTTCTTGACTGAGGGCGCTTGGGTGCAGCAGCACCGCTGTAGTGCTTTAAGAAAGCTGCTCTAAACCAGGGGTGGCCAACCTGTGGCTCTTGAGAAGTTAATATGTGGCTCCTCATATAGGCACCAACTTTCCAATGTGCCGGGGGGTGCTCACTGCTCAACCCCTGGCTCTGCCACAGCCCCTGCCCTCACTCCACCCCTTCCTGCCCCCTCGCTTGAGCCTGCCGTGCCCTCGCTCCTCCCCACCCAGAGCCTCCTGCATGCCATGAAGCAGCTGATCGGGAGGTAGGGGCTGCTGGTGGGTGGGAGGCACAGGGAGCTGTGGGGGTGGGGGAAGTTGATGGGGGGCTGCTGACGTATTACTGTGGCTCTTTAGCAATGCACATTGGTACATTCTGGCTCCTTCTCAGGCTGGCAACCCCTGCTCTAAACCAACAGGAGAGAGCTCTCCCATTGGAGTAAATAATGGGCCTCCACAAGAGGCGATAGTTATGCTGGCAGAAGCTCTCTTGCTGACATAGCACGCCCTACACCCACACTTAGGTTGACATAACTACTTCGCTTAAGGGTGTGGATTCACACCCCTGAGCAACATAGTTTTAGGGAAGTAATTCTGTAGTGCAGACCCTGCCCTTAGACAAATGCACCACAAATTGCAGTGACAGTGGGGTGGAGGTGGTGTAAACTCCTGCTGGGACAGGGCTGAGGTGAGGGTTCAGCTCAGGCTGCTGCAGGGAAGGGCAGTGCCTCCGAGAAAAGGGATTTACATGCATTTTGCATTGCTACTAGTGCCTTCCCTCAAACAGCAAGGGACCAGATGTTGGAGGGGTGGGAACAGAGAGGGTTGCAGTGGCCCAGATGTGAGACAAGGCTGGAGGGGTGTGTGTGTCCCAGATCTGGCTGGGGGAGAGGGGGTGCAGTGGACCAGATGTGGCAGGGGCGGGAGAAAAGAGGGTTGCGGTGGCCCAGCTGTGAGACAGGGCTGGGGGCGGGGGGGAGTTCAGAGGCCGCGTGCAGTCCTCCCTGCGCGCGTCTCCACACAAGGCCGTGCCCGGGCATCCCCGCCCCCGTGACGTCCTCGGCGTTCTAATTCCCACCGTTGCCAGGGGCGACAGGGTCTCCTCCCCCGGGCACCGTTTAGGCAGCGAGCGGGGCGGGGACGCCACTGGCCCCACCCCCCGTTCTCGCTGCCATTGGACACAGGCGCTTTCACTCGAAGGCAGCCCGCCACTCTATTGGCCGGAGCGGTCCCTATCTCCCGCCCCTCCCTGGAGCTGGCGGTTAGCCGCCGTTGTAGAAGCCAGAGTGCCGCGGCTGCCGTCCTGGCTGAGGGGAGCGCGGCCGCCCCCAGAGCCGCCAGGGTCCCCCGCCACCATGGTTCCCGCGGAGGGCAGCCCGGGCGGCCGAGGGGACGCGGTGGGAGACGGCGGCTTCCTCCTGCTGCGGCCCCCGGAGAGCGGCAGCGTCCGGAAGGTGAGTGAGGGGCGCGGGGCAAGGACCTGCAGAGAGCAGCCCCCCGAGGCGGCCAGCGGGCCCCGGGCCGGGGCGGGGGGGGGTAGAGCCCTTCTCTTCCCTTCCCGCCTCCCCCCCCCGGTGCCAGCCGCCCCCGTGCCAGGGCGGGGGGGGTAACGCCCTCCTCCCCCCCCGGTGCCAGCCTCCCCCGTGCCAGGGCAGTGAGGGGGGGGTAGCGCCCTTGTCTCCTCTTCCCTGTGCCAGGGCAGTGGGGGGGGGGGTAGCGCCCTTGTCTCCTCTTCCCCGTGCCAGGGCAGGGGGGGGTAGAGCCCTTCTCCCCTTCCCCCGGTGCCAGCCTCCCCTGTGCCAGGGTAGTGAGGGGGGGGTAGCGCCCTTGTCTCCTCTTCCCTGTGCCAGGGCAGTGGGGGGGGGGGGTAGCGCCCTTGTCTCCTCTTCCCTGTGCCAGGGCAGTGGGGGGGGGGGTAGCGCCCTTGTCTCCTCTTCCCCGTGCCAGGGCAGGGGGGGATAGAGCCCTTCTTCCTTCATCCCTGGTGCCAGCCTCCCCTGTGCCAGGGTAGTGGGGGGGGGTAGCGCCCTTGTCTCCTCTTCCCTGTGCTAGGGCAGTGGGGGGGGTAGCGCCCTTGTCTCCTCTTCCCTGTGCCAGGGCAGTGTGGGGGGGGGGGGTAGCGCCCTTGTCTCCTCTTCCCCGTGCCAGGGCAGGGGGGGATAGAGCCCTTCTCCCCTTCCCCCGGTGCCAGCCTCCCCTGTGCCAGGGTAGTGGGGGGGGGGTAGCGCCCTTGTCTCCTCTTCCCTGTGCTAGGGCAGTGGGGGGGGGGTAGCGCTCTTCTCCCACGATGGGGTGCCCCTGGTGCCTGAACACCTCCCTGGTGCCAGGACGATGCAGGGGGTGGGGGCTAGCCAGTGCATGTTGGTACTGGGTGACGGCTGCTGGTACGTTTCAGCTTGCCTTTCTTTCCCGCAGGAAAGTTACTATTCCCATCCCACTAAAGTATTGTGTGTGTTCTACCTCTCACTATTAACTGTTACTACAATGTAAGCAGCATGGCATTGCATAGTGTTCTTGCTCATGTAGCTAAGGTTTTGTAGTAGGTGGGCATATGTGGTAGTCGCCATGCTGGCAATTTTACCGTATGTGTTTACTTATTTAGCTGTTTAGTTTATATGAATTTATCTGCTAGATCTGACTGCTAATTAAACTAGTGATGCAACCAAAATTTAATAATAGGAGGGAGGAAAAACTTCAAGGGGTGTTCTTAGAACTTTAAAATGTTAGCATTGCTTATATGAGGGTTTTTAATGTAGGTAGTGTGCTGGCAAATTGCTACTGTACTACTCTTGCATTCAGAGTATTTTACAAACACTAGTTGTAAAACCACCATAAGGTGGGTAAATAATGGCTTTCGAAACTGTGTGAAGTGTGCCAATTTCTATGTGTTCTGAAAGTTTGTTTGCTAATTTGATGTAAATTGTCATTGTAATCTGATGTGTATCTACAGCTCTTCCTCAAACAAATCTCCCATTTAGTTCAGTAGATGTTTTGCCTTAGTAAGGGCTGTAGGTTTGAATCCACAGCCTCTTCTAGGTAAAGATCAATAAAGAATCTTCAGTCAAGTACTAATTTTTAACCTTTCTGATTTAATTTAAAGGGACACAGTCAACTTAAGTCACATTTGTCTCAGAATTTTCCTGTGGTATTTATAACTGCAGGTGCTAGTCTAGGGTGACCAGATGTCCCAATTTTATAGGGACAATCCCGATTTTTGGGTCTTTTCCTTATATAGGCTCCTATTACCCTCCCACCCCCTGTCCCAATTTTTCACATTTGCTATCTGGTCACCTTAGGTGCCACCTATAACAAAAGATTAGTAAGGAGTGTGTGTTGTAGCTTACTTTATAGTTTGTTTCACGGTTTCTCTTCTGCAAGGGAGTCCATTTACTGTGTGCGTGGGGTCCTCTTGACAGCAACAGGCAGGAGAGAAACATCTGAAGTAAGAAAACATGGTTGTAAAACTACAAAAACTGACCTGAGAACTCAAGAACAACTGTAGCACCTGTAATGACTTGACACTTTATTTAAAAAAAAAAAAAAAGACTACAAGTTGGCGGTGTCTCTTTAAAGAAGAATCAGTAACTGTAATGCATTCATTGCTCAGAAAGAGAACTGTGTTGATGTGGTTGCTATGGCTTTACTGTTTTGTGGAGAATCACAGATACTACAAAAAGAACAGGAGTACTTGTGGCACCTTAGAGACTAACAAATTTATTTGAGCATTATTAGTCTCTAAGGTGCCATAAGTACTCTTGTTCTTTTTGCGGATACTGACTAACACGGCTGCTACTCTGAAACCTGACAGATACTACAGTAACAGTTATCTTCTGTACAGGCTAATGTTCTGTCACTGAGGCGCTGATACATCTGTTCCCTACTTGTGCACAGAACTGGTCTACTGCCCTAACTTTTGTGACATGCAAACTGCTCGATGCTTGCACCATCATGTCTCATTTTAGTGATTTCCTCACTCACCCTCCTTCCCCCCCCCCCCCCCCCCCATGATTAGAGTAACTTTTTACAGGTTGGAGCATTTGGACTTGATTTTTTTTTTTTATTTATCCTTTATCTTTTGTTCAGTGTATCAGTCAACATTGAGAATCTTTTTAGAGAGTTTTAACAAATAAACAGACTCATTATTAAAAAATTGTCATACAGCTATTATAATAGCCTTTTTTTAATGGTGTATTGTTATAAAGCATATCTTGTAATGCAGCCTCCCTCAGAAAAATGGAACTCGCTTATAGTGTGGTGCTGTCTGAGTTTGAGGCTGTATTGCTATATTAAACACCTAATAGAGCTTGCTGCAGGACAGTAGCTTTTCCTATGTAAAAGGACAAAATATCAATCTGGATGATCTGCCTGTTAGATCTGCTGTGCTACCACAACATGCATTGCTTCTCAAATGTTGGTAGCTCCTTAAGTGGATTTTCTTGGGCTAAAAATATTAGAGATTTTTTTAAATCTATTCTTATGCTTCAGGCTCTTACAATTTGAGGAACCTACATTTCAACCACCACTACCAGTTTTCTTTGAAATGTGACTAGACAATGACATTTTTATAATATTTAAACTTTGGTCCTAAAGTATCTAACAGTTTTTCTCTTAAAAATAAAATAACTGGTAATATTAAGGGCCTGACACTTCAAACGTTTGCTCACTGGAAGTAATGCTTATTGTAGTCAGGAGTCCCATTGACTTCAGTGGATTTCTTGCCCTAGGCCCTAATTCAAAAGCATCCCTGTCTAGGACAATATTTTAAGCAGTACTGGAAGGCCCACCTGCCCAGATGCTATGGTGATGAACACAGAATAAGAGCCTATGTACAGTAATGCATATATCTGTTCTGTATATGTTTTTTTATACTGCATTCATCACCATGTGTGTGTTTGCATTATAAGAACCTAAACTAGGCCTTGGACTATGTCCTGAACTCTACATAGGATCCACATGAATGGATCCAGAGGCAGGATTGGGGTCCTAGACTTAAAATGTTTCATTTAATTATAGCAATGTCTTTCTTTTGTGCTGCAGCAGGAAGCCAAGCTAGCATTTCTAATTATAACCCTCTGTAGGTCTTTAGAAAATGGAATTTTTTTCTAAAAAAGCCTCATTATACTGAAATTTGGCCCATAGAGTTATAGCATATGAGTAATGTAGATATTTGCATTTTTTTAAAATAAATATCTCAAACCTGTCGTAAGCTAGACAAGTAAACATAAAACAGCAAGACTGCCACATTCACCCCTGGCAAAAATAGGCACAACCCCAATGACACTTATCTTTAGCTATTGTATCTCCAAATGGTTTTATAGAGAGTCTGAAATACTGTAACTTGTCAGTGATGGACTCTAATTGCTTTTGGTATTTTGGGAGTGAAATAAAACTAAGGCGGATAAAAACCTGACACAGCTTTAGCTTTTTAGAGTATGTACCTAGTGTTGTCTCTGTTGTTGCTATTCATGGGCTGAATTTGTTTTAGCTTTTACTATCTCTAATTTACCATATAGTGGCTAAATCCTGCCATCTTAATTCAGCAGTACTCTCTCATCAGAATCACTGAACTCTTCCTGAGCAAAAACTACAGAATTAGGTTTTCAGAATGTTTTGTTCTGCATTTCAAACTCTCTCATACCCTTTTTCTCCTGTACAAAATGTGCATTGTTTCCCTATTGTAGCAAACTTGCAGATTTAAGTGTGCAATATTTGTAAGTTCAATTACCCTGTGGTGGTAACTCACTGTTTGTGAGGTGCTAAATTGGCAGCCTTGCAGATTCAAGTCTTTGTGGTTAGCATAAAACAAAACCTGCAGTAGTATAAACTGTCCACGTGCTGCCCCACCAAGGCTCCTCAACCTTTCCTGGATGTATGGCCTCTGAGGATAGGATCATTCAGACTCCATGGAACATTCAGTCTTTTATCTCTCCTGTGACTGCCAGTAAGATTTTTTGGGGGTGTGTGTGTGCAAGATGTGAACACCAGAAAATGAGCTAGTTAGTACTAGTTCACCTCAGTTCATACATTGTAAGGCACCAAACAATCATCAGTCACAGTTGCCCCAGGCGGCATTCAAACCTAAACTTAGAAGTGAAATACTTAATGGTCCCTTATTATTGATGATTTGCATTACTATAATGCCTAAGAACCGTAGTCATGGACCAGGACCCTATTGTGGTAGGTGCTGTACAGACACAAAACAAAAAGACAGTCCGTGCCCTAAAGCGTTTACAGTCTGCGGCTATGTCTACACTACCACTTGTGTTCGTATAACTAATGTAGCTCAGGAGTGTGAACATGGAATTTCTGTGGCGTTTTAGAGACAGTTCACTGTGTCAATGTGGGCAGCCACAAACCATGACACACGTTGTTGATGACTGGAAAATGTCTCAACTTCCTGGAGATCTTTGTGCCTTGAACATCGTTGATAAGAACGCTGTTGGCTTGGCTTGACTGGATTGCATACGCCAAATAAATAAATAGATGCAAACTTGCAATTTATGACCTCAAGTAAGGAACAGGTCTCAGGAATAGCTAATTCTGTTTTCATGCTGCTAGATACCTAATTGGTAGAGGGGAAGGAGTTGGGAGAACTGCTCCAGAAAATGATCAAATGTTCAAAAGCATCAGCTGCTCCCTGATATGTGAAGATGCCCATCTGGATGTATTAAAGATTACTTCTGAAGTGTAAAAGTTTTAAACCTTTACTGGAGTGTATGTCTGGCTTCCCCCTCAACATCTACATGCATCTTCACACTTCTCAACGTGCAACCTGTTCTCCATTATGCATCATTTCATAGGGCTTGTCTACACTGGCACTTTACAGCGCTGCAACTTTCTCACTTGGGTGTGGAAAAAACACCCCCCTAAGCGCTGCAAGTTTCAGCCCTGTAAAGTGACAGTGCACCAGCGCTGGGAGCTATTTCCCTCGTGGAGGTGAGGTTTTTTTATATAGTGCTGGGAGAGCTGGCTCTCCCAGTGCTCTGCCACGACTACACAAGCCACGTTAAAGTGCTGCTTCGGCAGCACTTTAACGTTGCTAGTGAAGACGTGCCCTTAGTATGACTTAATCCTGGAGTTAAACTGACATTAATCACAGGCAGCCTTGCAGATTCAAGTCTTTGTGGTTAGCATGAGTAGAATTTTCATTGCTATAGTCCTCCATCTGTAACTTCTTTGTGAGTTGTACTAACATTGGCTCCCTTATACTTTAACTGTTAGGTGGGAGTTTAGACTCCTTCAGGCCTACTAATTAGCATCACCTCTGAATGTTGCGCTCCAGCTGGAGCCATGGTTAGTCAGCACCAGTCTCCTAGGTGTGGTATCAGAAAGCACACCTATCAATGTTGTCTAAGAAGCATCCATAAGCATTAAGGTGCAAAGTATGGTGTTTGATAACTATGTCAAAACAAAGCATTGATAAGGGCTTGTCTGCATGAGGAAAGTTACCAGCATACTTTGGCTTCAAACAATTAGATTTTATCAGTAAATGTTGATTTCATGCGCCCCCACCCCCTTGCCCAAATGGACAGAAAAATATATCCATCAATAATAATAGAAATTTACAGATAGGCAAAGTAAGAAAAATGCTGCTTGAGAACTTATTAGTTTGATTTAAGGATATTTATTTTGTATATTTTGATGTGGTGACAATTTGTGCTTTGATGGTTACAAAGCTTTAACTTTTTGAATCTCAACATCTGCTGTCATTAAGTTGTCTGATTTCTCCCCCCCATAAGTTCCCAAACTGTGAATATTTAAATTGATAAAAATAAAAAATGGTTAAAAGTAAACATTGATATTATCCATCAAAATTATTTTTAAAAAATCTGATTTTTGCCAAGCTTACTTGTTAGTATATCTCCCTATGTAGATGCTCCGGTAACAGAATAAGTGTCCATGTGAGGATTTATACAAGTATAACTACAGCAGTATAATTATACTTGTAAATTTCCCCATGTACACACATCTTAAATCAGCAGGAATTACCAGATGACATGTAAGGGGCCTCGTCTATCTTTTGTCCCCTCCACTTTGCATGAGACCAATCTCTCACTCTTTCACAACACTGAAACAGCTCTAGCACATTTCTGCAGAACACTTTGTTTTCCTTTTGTGTTGGACACTGAATGTAATGTTTGGCAGGCTTTTTGGGCCTAGAACGGACTTGCTAGAATAATACTGGCTCTAATCCTGGTTTGTCAGAGGCAATAAACTTCAGTGCTGGACACAACTTGTGTAACTTAATGACCCATACCTTATTCATTCCCATAGCTTTCTTAACATGCTGTACTCTACGTACATACAATCTGTGCTGCGTTCTGACTGTTTTGTGCATGAAACAAAGATTATGGACACCTGTTGACAGAGGAGATGCTGTATGTTTACTTACCTGGTTTAACGTCCACTTCAAAGGATGGCTAAGAAATCTTGAGTTAAACCTTGAATTTCACTCAAAATGTGACTTGTGCAACTGTAGCAACTGCACACGGAAATGCCTTTAATATCCAGTAAAGGCCTGAGAGGTTACTACTAACTTCATTTAATTACAGTTGCTCATTATGTTTCGAGATTGGGCTTAAGGTTATGCAGGAAATAATCAAGCAAGGAAATTCCTACTTAAGTTTAAAAGCCATTCCATGTGCCCTCTCTTGACTGGCTTTGGAAGAAATGTCCTCACTGAAAACTGTAGTGTAGTTTTTGTTTTTCTTTATACTACATTTTTAAATCTCCAGGGACTCTGGTCAGCAGAAACAGGCAACTGTTCTTTGTTCATTTGAGTGCAGACTACCCGAGGAGATGCACTCTATGGGAGAGATTTTTTCCAAAAGTACCTGACTGAGTTAGGTGCCTAACTCCCATTTAGCTTTCAATGGGAGTTACGTACCTACCCTCACTTAGGTGAGATTTTTCAAAAACACCTATGCTCTCAAACTTCTGTTCATTCTTGTGGTGATCTCTCACTTTAAATTGGAAGAACCTTCATTTTAGATTATCTGCTTGTTTTCTCATAGGTAAAAATGTCTTGAGGTAAAATGCTGGCTGAATTTCCTTCTTTCTTTCCTTCAGTTTAAAATTAGTTGCATTTTAAAATGGCAAGAGCAGCTAGAGACTAGAATCTAGATCTTAGTTACTACCTACTGTAGCTGTTGCATAGTGCTCATTCTAACAACTGTTCAGTAATGATACTTTGTGATAGCACTTCTAATCTTCAAAAGGCTTTACTAAGTATCTCACAGGGCGGTGGGAGGGTTACTCAGTTTTACAGTGGGTGGAGGAAGAGGAGGCAGAGAGATCAAATGAATTTCCTAAAAGCAGTAAGTCTGAAGATCCTGACTTGCATTCCTATGCTTAAGCCACCCCTCCCATAACCCTGTGCTACATGATCCAGTTTAATACCTGTCTTTCCAGTACAATTTTACTGCATTTTCTGACTGGCTGAGGGGCGAGGGTGGGAATTGAAAACTATCTCATGAAAGTTGATTGTTTAAATGGTGAGATGTAATATTCAACTAAAAAGGCAGTAAACATGAGCACTTGTTCAAATGCTTGCTTTTATAAACTCATGACTCTGTGAGCAGCACAGTGCATCTGTCTTATCGGAAACTACATAGTATTGTGGGCAGATCCAAAGAGTGCAACATCCCAGGCTGCTGTATAATGAAAATATTAAGTTTAATGCTGCCTTGCCTCCTCTCACGTCTGTGGTTAGGATGTTCCTGGAGGCATACAGGAAGGCCAGAGTTTCCCAAAGTGACCTGAGGTTTTTGGGTGCTTAATTGGAGACACCTTAAAGGGGTTGGATATTAAGAGTGGGGGTGCTTGGCATGTTTTGAGAATCTGGCTCCTTTAAGATGTCCCAAATTGGGCACTGAAAAATAGATAAACCCAAATCACTAGTCATTTTTGAAAAATTTGGCCTGAGGGATTATCAAAATCTAGTGTCCTCTCTTCTTTGCTTGTTACCCCTGTGGAATTATCAACTTTCACTTTTTCTGATAGTTTTGCCAAAGCTGTGATACCCTAAAAGATAAAGTTGTGTAGGTAAAGATCTTGATTTGGGTGGGGAAACATTATTAAAGTCATTACTGTATTTTAGCTTAGCTTTTACTGGTTAAAAGGAGAGTTTCCTGTACATCTCTCAAATCAATAAACCGATTTCAAGTGTTGCCATTGTCCATGTGGAGACCTGCCTCTGCTACAGTGTGTGATCATGTTAAAATACGGCTGGGGAGGAAATCCTCTCAAAGAAAACATCTGTTGCTTCTCAGAGCTCTGTCTCCTTTGCCATGTGTATATATGTCAGCATCCCCACCTGTGTTCTGTTTGCCTCACCTCTATCCCTTCAAAGAGGTACATAAGGATTTGGTTAATTAAAGTTCTTGTGGTTAGGGATGGGATTTTTCATGAATGTAGCAGTATGATATCCATTTTAAGGGATCCCTAAGAGTCTTAGATTCCTTCTGAACCAATTTTTTTTAGACCTTTTAGTCTCCTTGAATCTGCTGTGATGATTCTTAACAGGCTCTCTTAGAAATTGTCATTGAGACTTGTCTGTTTTTAGTGACTCTGTTTTCCTCCACTTGACTAGCACCTAGATAGATGCTCCTTTGAGGTCCCCCAGCCTGCTCCACCTTAGCTTGGAATAACTGGCACAATCACAGAATAGGGCTCTGTGGCTGCAAGATTCCTCATTCTTGCTAAGAATGGCAAGATTCAATCTCTTCTTATATTAAATTCACTTTGGTGAAGAAGCAGAGTGTTTGCAAAATGGGTGCGAACCTTTTGAGAGTTCAGTATTTGCTCCTTAAAACAATCGTCCTCGGGGTTATTCATTTGTTTTCAGCATCTTACACCTGAGGTTTGTGGGTCAGCTAGTTTTTAGTCCCAGTGACTCATTTAATTCCTCCAGAAAGTTCATGATCTCCCTCTCTGCCTTTCTCCAACCTTTGTAATGCATGCATAGATTAATTTTTGTGTCACATCTGAGCATTAATCAGAGTATTAGAAGCTGAGGAACAGAGGTCATGCCATCTGCTATGTTAGTCTGCAGGCTGGATGCTGCTCAACAGTAATCACAAACGTCCATCCGTGCTTATACCAGTAACTCACTCAAGTCAGTCTCTTTCTGTATGATTTCAAAATATCCAGAACAGTTAGTCCCCAGTAGATTATAAATTACCTAGAATCTTTTCACAAGCTAAGTTTCCCACCCCCACATCAGTTATTAATCAAAACAAATATGATCTCATTCTTTTTCCACTCCTAATTAAGTTGCACTTATTTCCTGTCCATCTCTTTCTTTTTTTTTTTTTTTAACTAGGGTAGGTTTCCAAATCCACATTATCTCTTTTGCAATCAAGAACTAGGTTTTTATTGGCCCCTACATCATAATATCATGAACCAAAGCTGAGGCCTGTAGTTTCTCCTTTAGAGACTTTCTTGCAGCTGTGTTGGCTACATAGCAGACTTAGGCTGCATTTATAAGACCACTACCTCCTCTCAGCATGAAGCACATTATCACCTATTCTATAATTGGTATATTCCCCAAGCAGTACCTCCTTTTAAGCAAGGAGGAGAGACAAGACTTCACAAAGTCCACTGGGGACTTCTCCATGCAAATTTAACATTATAATCTAAGCACATACCCAGGTACCGTGATGGGTGCTGTAGAAAATGTGTCCATCTCTACAGATAGGCATGGAACCTCACAGACTAACACAGATTCCCTACGCACCAGAGCCTGCTACCTAGGTGAGGGCAAGGAGGTGATGCCTTGTCCCTATCCCCACCCTGTGGTGACCAGGAGAAGACAAGTGAAATAAGCTGATGCCACATGAGAAGCTAATGTAAGCTACTCTCAGTGGCTAAAAAATAAATAAAAGTGGTGCCTTTGTTTTGGGTTTTGACCTAATCAGAGCTCTAGTGAGTCTTGAGAAGGCCTGAAAAGAGGAGGAGTTAGTCTTTTAGCCATGGCTCTGTGGCGGCTGGAAATAAGGCCATTCTGTTGCTCTGAAAGAACTTCACAAGAGAGATTCTGAGTGAATTCCCCCCACTCCCAGTGCTGGGGGCCAGCACGTGCCCTAGGCAGAACTGAAGTAGGACCTGTGCTGGCTGCACTGGGGTGAAATTCACCCTATATGTGTAAACTGGCGTGGGTGGTTTTGTTGGTGCAAATTATCTGACATTAACATAAGAATAGCAGACTTCCAGGTCTCCATCTTAACACAACTCCCCTGCCTTGGACCCCTCCAAAAAAGGCTCTTTATTTAGGTCCATGGAACTCCTAGGGAGCACATTTCACCATTTATTTTCTATTGTGTGAGGAGCAATTCAATCTTTCTGTGTGGGTAGAGCTTTTGTGTCACTGTGGAATCTGAGATCCTCCTCCTGACAGTGTTTCTGTTGGGAGTACCCACTAATATTTCTTTCCCTCCCCTTGTGAAACTTCAAGATAATGTATATTTACTATTCCCCAAAGTGATGATTAAACTCATAACAATTCCCTGCCTATAAAGAAACTGACTCAAAGAAATTTTTTTGGGGGGGGGAGGGAGTGGAGGAGAGAATAAAAGTGATAAATGGGTTACATTTAAAAGTAATGCCCTGATTTTCAGAGTTGCTGAGCAAGCTCAAATCCTTCTGAATTCAGCAGGAGCTCATCACCCATGGAAAATTAGGATGCTAGTGTCCAGGCTGCAGTATAGATTTACTGTGATCTGAGGCTCCCAGGGCTGGCATCCTAAATCTTGCATGCTATGGCCATCTGATAAAGTCCTGTAAAGGAGACAACATATATTATCTCCTGAGAGATCCCATATTGTTAAAACTACCTGGATATCCACCTAGTAATCCAGGCAATCTAAGCAACAATGGTACCAGACCACACTAACACACTTTCAAAAGGCTCCGTTGTTTCCCAGAGCGCTTGAATCGCTGAATAACCTCAGTAGGTGGCTTACTGCGGTGATCGTCAGTGTTACTATTTATTGTCATTTGCTGAAAGGAATGAGGCATTTGAAATATAGTGCTAGTGTTGATATCAAGGGAACGGAGGTGAGCAAGTGGTGTCATTCAGTATTGTAGAAGGGAGTGCTAAGGGGGAGCAAGTGATTGTAATTAAGTGATAGCTGGAATATTTCAGCGGCCGTCTGGGTTAGATGCAGATCTCTAAGAATGATGCAGATAAAGGCAAGAGGGGGACTGAAGTATTCAGTAGGTAGCAATAGCAAACCCACCCTTGTGAAACTAAGGCCTTGTCTAGACTGCCACTTACTGTGCTGAAACTTTTTCGCTCAGGGGTGTGAAAAAACACCTGCCCTGAGCCATGCAAATTTCAGCGCTGTAAAGTGGCAGTGTAGATAGTGCTGTGGCGCTGGGAGCCGTGCTCCCAGTGCTGGTAGCTATTCCCCTCGCGGAGGTGGTTTTATTACAGCACTCCCAGCGCTGGAGCCGCAGCGCTTCGATGTCGGCTGTGTAGACATGTGAACTAAAACTACACTTCACACCATATGTGTTTATTATTAAGCCATGTCGTTGTCCTTGGCACTTTGACACAAAGTGAAGATGATCAAACCTGGAGGAAAGAATAGCAGAGGCTTTTGTTTTAAACTATTACCTGTTGAATCGCTGCTTGTGGGCAGTGCAGAAGCAATGGGTCTCCAGGGCGGATTTGAAGAAGAAACAGATGAGGTTGGTGGCATAGCAGGGTGGGATAGCAAGGCTGTTCTAAGTTTGAAGATGTCATGTTTGAACAGGATATGTTGTGACCATCTTTTTTTTTCTCTTAGCAGGGCTGCGATCCCTTTGCACAGACCCAGCGCAGCAAACTGCAGCACCGCCGCGCACGAATTAACCAACAGATCAACAAGGAGATGAGAATGCGAGCTGGGGCAGAAAACCTCTTCAAGTGAGCACTGAACACCTATGTGCTACCATTCTGAATTGCCTCTTAGTTTAGACTGATTATGCTCCTCTTTAGCAAGAGACAATGACGTGCACTAGAAACATATCCGTTTGTTCGCTTACAAAGACTAGTGACTCGGTGTTACTAGGCTACCTGTATTGGAGAGGGGAAGAGTATATTCTGGATATTCTGTCATTGTTTCCTGTACTGGTCAATTGGGGGATAGATAAGGTGACTAAATAAGACTCTCCCTGTTAATTATGAGTCTGTTGGTGTGGCTAGGGCTTTTTCCCTACCTCCTTTTGCAGCATGACTAGAAACCAGAAAGGAAGAACATAACCCTGTGCTGTGCTGCTGACCTGGTAACGCTTTATTGGTGGCTTCAACTTCTGGCCACTTCTCACCCTCCACTTCTGCATGGTGGGGAAATGCGCAGCATGGGGAAGTGATTTCTAAGCATACTAATATGTTGTGCTTTAATTGGTCTGTGTAGACCCTGCTGCTGCTCACTGGGGAACTCGTAGTATGCACCAGCAGGGTCTACACATACGCTAACGTGTTACGCATTAATTGGTATATCAAAATATCACCCCCATAGTGCTCAGTACCCCGCCAGATAGACAAGCTCTAGGTTGCTCCTGGATGTTATGCCTCATCTAATTAAAAAGACTTGAAATCTTGCTGTGTCCTTTTCTGCATGACCCTGCTTCATAAAACCAAGGAGAAATGTTCCATGTCAGCAGGAATGTGCCAGGGTGTGCTGTTTATATCAAAATCCTGAATCGGAGTGATGATACCTGCCATTCATAGGGCATCCAAGAATGTGGGCAGCAAGTAGTTCCCCTCGTCCTAACATCGGCATTTCAAATCCAGCATAGGGCAAAAAGAGTGGGGGAGCTAGAAGGAATGCAAGGCAAAACACAGGCAACTTAATTACTTTGTTGGGGAGTATGAGGAGCACCTGGGCCAAGTTAGGAAGCAAAACACCCTGATGTTGCTCTTTTTCAGGCCGCTGAAGTGTTTGGCTCAGCAGTTTGAACACCTTTCCCACTGGTAACTCTTTGGTGAGCCTGTTTTTGAGATTAAACAGATCCCTTCTGAGCAGAGGTTGGCCATGAAATCTCAGATTTTGAAGTTTTGGAGTTAATGGAAAACCAAAACTTGACTCATAAAATCACCTGAAATTAAGTCATTTAGTAAAGTATTGCTATTTTCCCACAGCTTTAAGGATGTGACCTTGTTCTCCAATGGTTAGCACTGAAGACTTCTAGGCCTTGTCTACCACTGCAAACCCAAAATGTAGTCAAGGAAAGCTGTGATTTGTACTAGTTGGTGGTGCAGGGTTTACAGCTATGTGGGTGGCTGGAAATGAGCTGTTGGAGTTAGGACAAGTTCCCATTGTAGACACAACCATACTCCTTAAAATGATCTGTTTGTAGCTTCTTAGAAAAGAGGAATGACACTCCAGTGAATGGTGTGTTTGAAATAAAATGCAGTTTTGTTGCATGGTGTAGTAGGTTTTGTTTGATGGATAAATAAACTGACTGAGACAGTTAAACAATGAAAGTCCTTTCCCCGTCTTGTTCAAATACCACTGGCTCAGCAAAGTAATTGAAGCGATTAAGGGGTTGGCAATAAACCATATTTTTAATCTCTGTACAAAGAATTAACTAAGCAAACATTTGATAACTCCTCAGATTGACCAAGACTCATAGTTATATAAGGTATGTTCTTAATGAGATCAAAATGCACCCTTGTGCAGAGTCTAGTATGAAAACTAGAAACTGTTCTGTTTTAAGCAGTGCATTGGCCTTGTGCTGACTTTCTGCACAAAGGTAAATTTCACCCTTAATGAATGGTTGGCCATTCCCTGGGGGGTTGCACCAATATATGGAAGGTGCCATGTCCTAGCTAAGATGGATAGATTCAATACCAGACCTTTCTGAAGTGCTGCTGCCTAGCTAATTTCATTTGCAAACAGAATATAGTCTGACCCGTAACCTATACACTTGGCACTTTAAAAGGCTGATTTTTCCCAAAGCTGAAAAAAATTATGAGCAAAATTCACTGGGAGTAAACATTTTAGATGTAAAAATGCAAGTGAAAACTCAGAGCTAAGTGTTTTCATATATCCAAATCCTCTTCCCCTCCCTCCGCAATTCTGCATTCATGAAACAAGGCCTCTTTCGTTACAAATCCATCCTGGTTAAAAGGAGGTGAAAGCAGCAATTTAGAAAAATGGGAGAAAAATAAATGGGTAAGCTGATAGCAGTGTGTACAAACCAGCAATTAGAAATTGCACATAATTGATAAAAGAAGCTAAATGTCAATAAAAAAAATCGATGGCCAGTTAGACAATAACAAACAATTCTTTAAATATATTGGGAACAAATGAAATCATAGCAATGGCATAGACAAGTATGGGAAAATTCTCAATCTTGATGCAAAAGAGGCAGAAGTGTTCAATAACTACTTCTGTTCTGTACTTGGAAAGAAGTAGGACGATATATGGCAATAATTCTATCAGTAACTAAGGAGGATGTTAAACCGAATTGGCCGAGGAGGTCTCTGAACCACTTGTTATTTTTAACAAAACTTGGAACACGGGGGAAATTCCAGAGGACTGGAAGGGTAAACGGATGACCCAGGAAAATATAGACCAGGTTATCCTAGGCAGGCAAAGTTATGGGAAGGCTGATATCACGGATATGGGATGCAATCAGTAAAGAAGTAATAGATGGTAGAATACTTAGAACCCCTGTGCTTTATGAGGTGGTTTTATCTGTTACTGGATCGTGGCTTTTGTGAACACAACTTGCCAGAGGCTTAGCCCTGAGCCAGGCTGAGGTATGGCCTTGTCCTTTTTTTGGCTGGACTCAGCTGAATAGAGGCCCAACTTGATTTAGCGTGAGAGACTAGAACACGTTTCAGCAGACAGTTTAGGTGTTGTCCGCTTTCCCCTGCCACCAGGTTCTCTCTTCCTGTTGTTTTTTCCTGAGCTGATAAGAAAGGTGCAATTGGCTTGAAAAGCTGTCTCCTCAAAGCAGGCGACTCATTGCAGCTGAAATCCATTCTTCATGTTTACATCTGCTGATGTTAAATAAATGGGAGAGAAAGCCGGGCATTCAGCAGGATGCTGCTATTGAGTGACCAGAGAACAGGCTTTGAGCTGCAATATATTGCTATTTGCACTGGAAATGCTGCACTTTTCATATCTAAGAATTACACCTAAAAGAGCTAAAAATGATGTGGAAGTGTGGAATCTCAGTTGAAAGTGTGTATGTGTAATAAGATTTGAGCCTGTTTCGGAGATACTGGCTTGTCTGGTATCACAGGAACTCTGTGGCGGAGGCAGGGACAGAATCCAGAGCAGCATTCAGTGCCTTGATCGTGAGACCATGCTTTCTCTTCCTGAAATCCCCTGCCTCGTTCACCACACACCGTCTAACTACTGCAGCAAATGAGGCCAGAGGCCCTACAGACAAGTCTCCTTCGCTGCACAGTGCTGCTTAATCCCCAAAGCAGGCCCATCCTGTTCACTGAGTAAGGCAGGGGTCCTGTTGGAAAAATAGTGTATGATCATGTAATTAAAGACTAGCATAATTAGGTGCGGAAGGATTAGGGTTTTATTGGTAAATGTCAATTTCACCATATATATATATATATATATATATATATATATATATATATATATATATATATACACACATACATATACACACACACACACACACATTGGCAAAAAGTCCATCAATGATAGAAATTTAGAGAGGCGCAAAGTAAGACAAAATGCTGTTTGAACTTTTTGACTTACGGATATTCACTTTATATATTTCAACATGTTTGTGTTTTAACAGTTATAAAGTTTTAACTTCTGAATCTCAACATCAGTTGTCATTGTCTGTTCCCCCCATAATTTTTCACAACTATGAAAATTCAAATTGATAAATAGAAAAAATGCTTGAAAATAAACAGATCTGTCAAAATTATAAAAAATAAAATACAGATTGAGTTCTGCCAAGGTTAATCATGGCGCATGCACACAAGGGGCTGAAATAAGGTTGCACAGGCAAGCTTAATTCTGATGTTTTCTAACTTATGAGGGCTTGACTTTGCAACCTGAATGTTCTCTTAGCAATTTTTGTATGATCATGCATATAGGGACAAGACGGCAATGTTTTCTAATGGGAAGGTCACTGGATTAGAATCTGGCTCTCACACTGACTTGCTGTGTCCCTGGGCTACTCAATTCACCTTCCTGAGCCTCTGTTTCCCTTCCCATCCTCTCTCTTGTCTATTTGGATTGTAAGCTCTTTAGGGAAGGGAGTGTGTATTTTCATACAGCTCCCAGCTCAGTGGGGCCCCAATCTTGCTAGGGGACTCTGGGCATTAGTGTATTATGAATCATTAATGATAATAAAAGTATGCCTTCATACTTACCTGTAAGGGCCCAGCATGTTCCCTGCCTCCATCCCCCTCCAGTTTGCATTGTCATATGTTCAAACCTGATGTTATGAGGCAGAAAAGAGCATGATTTTAAAATGTCAGGAAACTTCATTTTTTTTAAAAAAAAGGTGAGCTTGCCCCTATCCCACATACTGGGTGGCCGTAGACCTGTGGTTTTTAACCAGGGTTATGCGTACCCCTAGGAGTACGCAGAGGTCTTTCAAGGGGTACATCAGCACATCTAGAGATTTGCCTAGTTTTATAACGGGCTCTAGAGCCCTGCAGTGGGACTGGGATCCTGCGGGTCCTGCAGGAGCTGCTGCCATAATAGCAGGAGCAAGATAACAATTCACCAAACCGTGCAGGACGGAGTGGGAGTGAGTACTGCAGGGCGGGACTGGAGCGGGATTGAAAACAATAGTCCTACTGCACTGCAAACACAAATGCCCTATCTAGCAGCTGCTGCTCTCCAGCCACCCAGCTCTGAAAGCAGTGCCTCCACCAGCAATAGCGCAGAATACCATACCATGCCACCCTTACTTCTGCGCTGCTGGTGGTGGTGGCATTGCTTTCAGAGCTGGGCGCCCGGACAGCAGCTGCTGCTCTCTGGCTGCCAAATGACAAGGCTCACAAGTGAAAAACAGGCTCAAGTATCACACTGAAATGGAAGTACAATATTTACATCCCCATTGTTTTTATTTAATAATTGTATGGTAAAAATGAGAAAGTAAGCAATTGTTCAGTAACCGCGTGCTGTGACACTTCTGTATTTTATGTCTGATTTTGTAAGCAAGTAGTTTTTTAAGTGAGGTGGAACTTGGGGTATGCAAGACAAGTCAGACTCCTGAAAGGGGTACAGTATCTGGAAAGGTTGAGAACCACTGCCCTAGACCACACTGTGGAATTCGGAGACTCTCCCAGAGTTAAATACCAATCCTTGCCCATGTTTCTTTTTAAACTCAATACTCCAGTTTGCTACTGCGTGCAGCCTCACTTGAAGGCAGTCTGAAAGCTGCTTTGCTGCTGCTACCTCTAGCAGAACAGGCCACGGAGGCTGCTGGGCACTTTCCTAGCTGCTAGGCTGGGGACACTGCTAGAAATAAATATCTCCTAGGAGAAGCTGAAGGGAGTCAGGATACCATGTCCCACTGCAGACCCAGCTGCGTCACACAGGCCGCGTCTATACTACCCGATGCGGCGGGTAGTAATCGATCTATCGGGGATTGATTTATTGCATCTCGTCTGACGCGATAAATCGATCCCCAAATCGACACCCGTACTCCACCTCGGCAGGAGGAGTAAGCGGAGTCGACAGGGGAGCCGCGGCGGTCGACTTGCCGCCGTGAGGACAGCCAGGTAAGTCGAACTAAGATACTTCGACTTCAGCTATGTGAATAGCGTAGCTGAAGTTGCGTATCTTAGATCGATTTTCTCCCCCCCCCCAGCGTAGACCAGCCCACAGAGCCTTTTCCTCCTCCTGCCTCCCTCCCCCCACCGCCAAGTTGCTCTTTTGTCTTTCAACCTCTCAGTCTCTGCCTGTTAACTCCTATTTTTCCATCATGATAGGTGGAAAGCTTGTGTTCCAAAATGCATTTTGTGAAGCTAAGTGGAAGTACCAAAGGTTATGTAGTGGTTAGAGCAGGAGTCCAAGAGCAAGCATGCTTCCTGGGTTCTCTCCCAGCTCTGTCACTGACCCAGTGTGAGAGAGCTGGGCATCTGGCTCATTTCAAAGGTCTTGGTCTCGGTTTCTCACTCCAAAATAGGAATAACATTTTGTGACGGGTTGGATCACAGAAACCCCCTTGGGAGCTGCCACCTAATGTGCAAAGACTACCCCTGCTTCTGTTTTCCCTGCCAGCTCAGGATTCCAGCACCCTGTCTTGCTGAGCCAGACACTCCAGTCTGCTCTAACAAAGACTCAGGGTCTGTATTACTAGTCCCAAAGCTGCAAGTTTACCCGAAACCAGCTCACAGGAGTGTGCTTGTCTTTAGCACTCAGATGCCCAACTCCCAATGGGGTCTAAACCCAGATAAATCCGTTTTACCCTGCATAAAGTTTATGCAGGGCAAACTCATAAATTGTTCGCCCTCTATAACACTGATAGAGAGATATGCACAGTTGTTTGCTCCCCCAGGTATTAATACATACTCTGAGTAAATTACTAAATAAAAAGTGATTTTATTAAATACAGACAGTAGGATTTAAGTGGTTCAAAGTAGTAACAGACAGAACAAAGTAAGTCACAAGCAAAATAAAATAAAATGCGCAAATCTATGCCTAATCAAACTAAATACAGATAATCTCACCCTCAGAGATGCTTCAGTAAGTTTTTCTCAGACTGGACACCTTCCAGGCCTGGGCACAATTCTTTCCCCTGCTACAGCTCTTGTTCCAGCTTAGGTGTTAGCTAGGGGTTTCTCCATGATGGCTCCTCCCCCTCTGTTCTCTCCCACCCCTTTATATATCTTTTGCATAAGGCGGGAACCCTTTGTTCCTCTGGGTTTCCACCCCCTCCCCTCACTGGAAAAGCACCAGGTTAAAGATGGATTCCAGTTCAGGTGACATGATCACATGTCACTGCAAGACTTCATTACTCACTTGCCAGCACACACATATACAGGGAGACTCACAGGTAAACAGCCATCTGCAGACAATGGGAGTCATCAAGATTCCAAACCCTCATTAATGGCCCACACTTTACATAATTACAATAGGCCCTCAGAGTTACATTTTATATTTCTAGTTTTAGATACAAGAGTGGTACATTTCTACAAATAGGATGATCACACTCAGTAGCTTATGAGCTTTGTAATGATACCTTACAAGAGACCTTTTGCACAAAGCATATCCCATTTGCATTATAGTCACTTATTATCAAATTTTTTATAAAACTATCCCAGTTACATTATATTCACTTATTATCATGTTTTTATAAAACCATGTAGACTGCACAACGTCACACATTTCTCTACCTTGCTGGAGTATTCGGAAGCTTAACTCATTAGTTTGGAAGGCACCTTGAGAGACTCTGAAATGGCCTATATGCATAAAGTGGTGCATGTTATTCTAGTGGCAGCTGAAGGCTTGTGGTTTGAATGTGGTAGATCAGTGGCTTTTATCTTGTGGACCACTTCCTAAGACAATTCCTCCTGTGCTCTGTCTCCTTTTTATTTTCAGGGCCACAAGCAATCACAAAGTAAAAGAAACAGTAGCCTTGGAGCTTAGCTATGTTAATTCCAATCTGCAGTTACTGAAGGAAGAACTAGAAGAACTGAACAGCTGTGTGGACATATACCAGAATGACAGGTAAGGTGTATGGGGAGGCAGGTCACCAAGCTGACCAAGAAAGTTGCTAGAGTTGCAGGGCCCAGGAAAATGAAGAAAGTGGTCAACGCCTAAGTTCCCTCTAAGGGGCCTGGAGAAGAGAGCGGTAGAAGGTGAGCGGGGAGAAAGTTGGGGTGTTGCAGGGCTGCGGCTAGGGGGAGTCCTCTCTCCCTGCTGCAGCCCTGGGGAAGCCTGCACCCCAAACACCTCATCCCTGGCTCCACCCCAGAGGCCGCACCCCCAGCCAGAGGCCGCACCCCCTGCACCCCAAGCCCAACCCTCTGCTTTAGCCCTGAGCCCCCTCCCACACTCCGAACCCCTCGGCCCCACCCCCGCCACACATCACCTCCATATTGGTGCACATAACAAAAATCATTCTGCACAATCATCTAAAAAATTAGAGGGAACACTGGTCAAAGCCCTTGGAAATCAGGTGTGCTAGGCACCCAGGTGCAAAGACACCATGGTGATGGGCATAATATAAATACCCTGTACCTAGCTAGCAATATGCTCAGTCTGCAGTAAGCCTCAATATGTTTGCACAGTGGAAGCTGGGACCCATTCCTCAGGAAAGTTATGGAGAGACCTTCTTACCCCATGCCTCCTTCACAGTAGACATTGGGGGGTGTGGCTATGGGTGAAGTGGATGTGGTCTGTGTGTATATGTTGTATATGCAGCTACCCATATAAGCAACGGTCCCTACACACTCTCCCACACAAATTATATCCCTGCTCCTAGCTGGAATACAGCAGGCAAGGAAGCTGAGAGCAGGGTTGGATTTGAGGAGATTACACCGGCCTTATTAATACAGTTCCTGCTGTTTGCACGTTGGGGTGTCAGTGTTGTCTCGCTTCCGTGTAACCAGTGGGTACCACTGGACTGAGAGTTGGGAGATCTGGGGTTTGGATCAGCCCTTCCAATGACTTGCTCTGAAGCCTTGAGTGTGTCCTTGATTCTCTCTCTGCCTGGGTTTCTCTATCTGTAAAATGGGGATAATAACCCTGAGGCTTTATCAGCTAATGTTTGTGAAGTGCTTTGAGATGGATGGTGCTTTACAGGTACAGAAGGCTGATACAGGGGGAGTAATGCAGGTCTTAAATGTATCAAAATAATCTCTCCTCAAACCAGGGGATATGTAAGGAAAATCCCCCAACACACGATTTGCTCTGCAGGTAAAGCTTGAGTATGTAATGAAAGTAATTAAAAACATTCCTACCTAGGTGCTTAGCCTCCTTTTCTTGGTGCTTTGCTTCTTGTGAAGTGGATTATTCACATGCTTTTATTTCCCCATTTGATTTTTGTTTTTTTTAAGAGGCCAGACCTTTCATTAATTGCAGCACATGGTTGCTTTGAAGTGCTTACCCAGCAACCTCATCTGCTTGACTCACAGTAGAGGTAGTCCTAGCACCCTAGCCAGCAGCAAGCTAACATGCTGGGACGTCTCAGCGGAGCTGTTTATCTGAGTGAGAAGGGAAGAAATGCCTGAGGTATAAATATCAGGGATGGTGCAGCAGTCTCAGAGCTTGAAATGCACCCCACCCCCCCCCCCCGCAAACTTGTGCGCACACCTTGGTTCACTATAAAGCAGTTCAGCGGGTGCTGCCTATGTAGCTGTCTTGATGTCCCTTGTTCCTTCCTAATACTTGTGTTTCGAATAGGGTGAAGTTAGCAGAGGGGAGGTTTTGTGCTCCAAGAGGGTTGCCTGAAAGCAATGGTAAAGTATGAACTGCTCTCAGTTTGCAGCTCATTATAGAGATAGTGAAAGTAAAACAGAACCTCTCCCCCAGGTGCTGACTGGGTGGCCTGCCCATATGCTGGGCACGCAAGAGCTAGATTTAATAATGTAGGGAAGCACCATGAGCACCCTCATCTCCCATCGGGGCCACACGGTGACCTCTGAATGCGGCTAACTATATCCGCAAAAATAACAGGAGTACTTGTGGCACCTTAGAGACTAACAAATTTATTAGAGCATAAGCTTTCGTGGGCTACAACCCACTTCTTCGGATGCATATTTTGTAGCCCACGAAAGCTTATGCTCTAATAAATTTGTTAGTCTCTAAGGTGCCACAAGTACTCCTGTTATTTTTGCGGATACAGACTAACACGGCTGCTACTCTGAAACCTAACTATATCCGACACTGGAGTTTTTTCCTCTTCCCCAGTGGTATGCAACCACTAATATCGAAGGGCCAGATGTTGCAGCCTTTCCCCGCTTTAGTGCTTGGTCAGGTGATTACTCACCTGATTCAGGGCAGCTGAATTGAGACTACTTGCATAAAAGCTGCTTGAGGTGAATAAGGGTTCAGAATCGATCCCTTGACTCAGTCATCCAAATTAGTAAATGATGCAGGTGATTCCTAACCACCCCAGGCAGGCAGGGGGATATCGTTCTGCTCCTGTGCTAGTGTGACTTCCTGGCAAGTAGTCCTAGGTCTTGTCTACACTGCCACCTTACAGCGCTGAAACTTTCTCACTCAAGGGTGTGAACCTTCTCCCCCCCCCCCCCCGCGATGCAAGTTTCAGCACTGTAAAGTGGCAGTGTAGATAGTACACCAGTGCCAGGAGCCACTCCCCTCGTTGGTGTGGGTTTTTTTTACAGCACTGGGAGAGCTGGTGCCATGACTACACAGCCACGTTAAAGTGCTGCTGCAGTAAGATATGTCTACACTACGCAACTTTTAGTGACACGACTGTGTCGCTACAGCCGTGCTGCTAAAAGGCGTGCACTGTAGCCGCTGTTTGTCAGCTCTCCTGCCAACAAAAAACTTCTACCCCCAACGAGCAGCATTAGCTTTGTCGGCAGGAGAGTGCCTTGGTTTTGGCAAAACTTTTGTCTTTCGGGGTTGTGTGTGGTTTTTTTGTTTGTTTTTTTGTTTTGTTTTTTAAATAAACACCTCTGAAAGACACAAGCTTTGTCGTTCACTTGCCCAGTGTAGAAATAGCCTTAGTCTTTGTAACTGCCCTCAAAGGCCCTGTTTTCTGTAGTTTTAAAAAACACCAAACAAAACCCTCTTCGTTTATTTTGTGGCATTTGGATCAAACTGAAATCTCATTAGAGAAAAAGTGATAACCCCTTTTCCACACTCATTATAGCTCTCAGGAGGCTGTTTATTCAGTGACTGAGTAAGTATGAACAGACCTAGATGTGCATGTTTGTTTTTCTCTTTCTCTCCTCCCCCCCATTTTTCATGACCATGTGATATTTCAGAAACTGCTGATAAGCTCTTGGTGTTAATGACAGACCTGGGTTAAATAACCTGTTATTGTGTAAACACTGACTGTAATGGTCCTGACCCTGTGTGACCCGCTCCAGATCTCACTCCACGAGCCTTTCCTGCCTCTTTGAACCAGTCCTTTGGGAGGCTGTGTGTGTTTGCGCTAGCGTGTCCCTGTAAAGAGGATTAGATAAGTTCCCAACTTTAAATAAACAATTGTAGGTCCATTAGGCAAGTTGTGGTTTGTGCAAAACAGGAGGCCTGATGGAAAAATCTCAATCTGCTGATTTACACCGCAAAGGGTCCATCGCTGAAGCAGCTAGAAGTGGGATTATCATTGTTTGGGGCTCACTTTGCTGTACTTTCTCATCTGTACAGGAATCTTCTTTGCAGATCTAACCGTGGACTTTCGAAGGGGCACTTGTATTTGGTTAATACTCTCTAGAGATGGGGGGAGAGGGTCCCAAACCAAACCTTGCTAATCGAGGGCTGTACTTTGAGGGCCTGATTCTGCTCTCACACCTGGTGACTAGGAGTTGCTCTACTTTACAAGTCAATGGAATTACAGCAGAGTGCAGAATTGGGCCCTGTATCTCTAATAGGCAAAACTAAGCCTCTGGATCCAAATGCTTCCAAATATGGAGATTTGGTATCCAGGACACAATCTGAACTTTCCCAGCATTGGTGTTCTTGGTTTTAATGTTCAGATCCTGCCCACTATAGGAAGAGGCTTGAGCTTTGCTGCAAACTGATCTGAACCTAGACTGGGGTGGTCTCTTTGCCAAGCTATAATGTGCTGCAGGCCCAGTGACCTGCTGCTGCTACAAAGACATGAAATTAAAATTCAGATTTTTCCAGTTTTAAAAGGCAGCCCTGGCTTGATCGTTATCTTGTAACCATTGAAATGCTGGCCCTAAACTACTTGACAGGAATCCTCTTTTTAAATGTTGATGTTGTAAACCATTTACAAGGCACACATTAATGAACACTTCTCATCTTCAGAGTGCTTTACAAACATTAACTGATCCTGTGATTGTAGGCCAATGTTAAATCCCCATTTTATCGGTGGCAGGAATTTAAGCCATCCTAATTTCTACCCCCTTTGGCAAATCACTTAAGTGTCAAAACTGTGATTGGAACCCAGGAGTTGCTGGATCCCTGATCTTTGCTCAGATCTTTGCCTGTCTCCCAAGAGCTGTTCATTAAGACACTTTAGACCAGTGGTTCTCAAACTTTTGTACTGGTGACCCCTTTCACATAGCAAGCCTCTGAGTGCGACCCCCCCCTTATAAATTAAAAACACTTTTTAATATATTTAACACCATTATAAATGCTGGAGGAAAAGCAGGGTTTAGGGTGGAGGCTGACAGCTCGTGACCCCCCCATGTAATAATCTCGTGACCCCCTGAGAGGTCCTGACCCCTAGTTTGAGAACCCCTGCTTTAGACCATTGCAGCCAATTCAGTTTCTGATCTTTTGGCTGCTTTTTTAAAATTTAAAATAGCAACCTAAAAGCACTAGTTTCTTACCCATGCACTGCAAAACATGCACCCAAAGCTCTCGTAAAGTAAAATGCTGTTCCTGATGTGAGATCTTTCAAAACTACCGTCACAGCTGAGAACGTTCGTGTCTGGCTTCTGTGTGCTCCCTCACAGCCTGGTCCTTTTTAAGTCAGGTGGGAGTTTTGTCTTTGACTTTAATGGAATCATGGTCAGCACCATGGTGAAGTGACCATTAACCTGAGACACTCAGGCCTATAGCATTTGGGCTGCCATTGAAGTAGGCCAGAGAAGAATATAAGAAATGCCCCCAGCGGATCATATTAATGACCCGACTAGTCTCAGACACTGGCCAGTAGTGGCTGCTACAGAGAAAATTAAAACCCACATACTGCACCTTTTGCCATTCTAATCAGGGGGTAACATTTCTTCCTGCCCCCAGCTGGTGATCACTTATGGCCTGAAGCATGAGGATCCTTTGCACGTATAAGATAATAGTGACTGGAAATATAAACTTTGCTTGTCTGTCATCTTTTGTTTTAGTGAATCTATCAGCGTCCCTATGATTCCTTTGGGGCTAAAGGAGACTAAGGAAATGGATTTAATGGCCCCATTAAAGGTAAGCCTGCTTATAGTTATTTGAGTTGACATTCTAACTAAGGTGGGGTGGCACCTCCCACCTGTATGAATCAGCTGTCATCCTGCTGACTCCTTTTAACTTTAAGAACATAAAGGCATAAACTTGAGTATAGTTACATTATTCCTTAAATATTGCATGTACATACATCATGCCATGAACATCAATATGTTTTAAGCTTTCAACAGAGACCTTACATGTTATCCTTCATGGACAAATACCCTGTAAGTAATGTATTTGATATAGTGAGTTTGTCAGGTCTGAGATGAGTTGTTTGCAAAGAACAGGGGACCCATTGCCAAGAGGCCTATGCGTCTCAGTAACACCAGTTTATAAAGCCTTGCAAATAATAGGCCAGATCACATCCCCTGGGCTTTTACTTACAGAGGGGATGAAAGCAGTGGAAAAGCTACCAAAGAACTGTCCCAAAATCTCTTGCAGATGGGAGCCCAACCAGTTCTCCAAGAGCCCCTGTGCATAAACATTGTTTTGTTTGAAGCTTTGCAGGGTTAGGGAGTGTGGTGGAACTGCAGAACGGTCTCCTGGTATTGTTTGCCATGTGTTTACAAAAGGCATCTACTCCTTTGCTAAGAGAGATGGTCAGTTGCTTGTTCAGTAGCCACAGAAATCACCCAACGAACTAAACCAAAAGCTTCTATTTTTTCCCTGTCTCTCCCCTTACCCTCCCTTTTCCAGGATCTCATCTGTGAACATTATGGGGAAGATGGCATCTCATTCGAAAAAGAAATCAAAGAGCTCATGGAGCTTCGGCAGGTTTGTGCTCCTCATGTTTAAAAATGAAAATCCACCCTGTTTTGGCTGATTCAGGAGGAAAATGGGGCTTCTTTGCAAATCATTAATTCTACGGGTGATCTTTACACGTAACTTCAAGAGCTGTTCTGTAGTGCTTTGTGTGCTTTATATCGTTGGGGTATGGGATTCCCCGGAGCACATGTTGGAAAAATTGCGGCTTCAGTTTATAGGTTACAAAATACTGTATTGGTGCAAGGGTCTGCCGTCATGAGTCAAGCTTTAGGACTGGGGCCCTAGTGAGCAAAGATTAAAATTGGACCATGGTTCAACCGTCAGAATTATTTATCTAAAATATCACCCTACCATCTGAACCTCAGACAATTTACAGCAGAAAAGCCCAGTGCTAGAATGGAAAAAGACTAATTTTGGATCTGTTAATAATGGAACTCTATGGTTCCACCCCATATCTATTAAAACCTGTCCTCTCAAATTGCCTTTTGAAGCCAAAATGAGCTGCTTCCCACACCTGCATTTGATCAGATCTCCTATTTTTCCCAAGCTTTGGTAGATTAATGTAGCTGCCACAGCAAGGCTGCAGTAAAAACACCCTTAGCTTTCAGTTTGCTGAGGTCAATCTTAATAATCCAGCCCAGAGTTGGACATTCTCTAACTTGCCTTTCCTCTAATCTTAGGCTTCATATGGGTGAAGTGGTGCCAACTATGGACCTATATGGTTAGATCCAAAAACTTGTATTAAAAGGAGGTTAAGGTTTCAAAGTCAAGCACTCAAAAGTTAGGAGATGCTTTGCCAGTAAATCTTTCTTCAGCCCTCCTATATCAAAGGGCATAGGCACAGACTTTAATTATGATCATATACTATTTCCTCCCCCCCCCCCCCCCCGGATCCTTGCCTCATTCAGTGTACGGGTGTACTGTCATTTTCTATCATGGTAAAAGAATCTCAGATATGTTCATATGGGATGAATTTCATCCCCCTATGCCAAAGGCAAGGCCTCTGCACCTCTTAAATGTCACTTCTGTGCCCTCAGAATGGTGCTGAAGTGGCACTGAGTGACGCATAAGCCTTATGCTGTCTCTGATCAGCAGGGAGTGTCTCCCATTAATTGTTGGTGCACTTGCCACTGTTTCGCCCCTCTTGATGTCTAAAAGCCACGGCAGCATGTGC
Source organism: Emys orbicularis (assembly GCF_028017835.1). Taxonomy (NCBI): domain Eukaryota; kingdom Metazoa; phylum Chordata; order Testudines; family Emydidae; genus Emys; species Emys orbicularis. Next base: position 5,273,663 of record NC_088684.1, on the reverse strand, counting down.
TACTCTTTTCCCTCCTCTTCCACAGGCCATGCGGACTCCCAGCCGGAACGAGGCGGGGCTAGAACTTCTGATGGAATATTACAACCAGCTTTACTTTCTTGACAACAGATTCTTCCCTCCCAATAAAAACTTGGGCGTCTTCTTTCACTGGTTAGTGAGGGTTTTTTGTTGTTGTTGTTGTTGTTGTTGTTTTTGTTCTGACCTGTAAGTGTAAAAATGTGTGTGTGTGTGTGTGTGTGTGTGTATGTGTAGTCTTAATATTGCTGATTTTGGGGGCTGGGGGTAAATAGATCCAGATGCCCAGGCCCTCTGTAGAGCTTGTTCCTCTGAAATATTTCAAAAATCTGGCCTTTTCTCTCTGTCCTCATCACCAGAAGTTGGGCATATTAACATAAAGATCTGGGTTCCAGCACTACATTCCATGTGACCTTAAACTCAGTGAAGTCTGCAAAATGGGGATTTTAATGCTCCTGTATCTTTAAGGGCATTGTAACCTTGTTGCTGTCTGTAAGTGCTTTGAGATCCTTTCCAGCATGTGATGTACAGTCAATGCAAAGTGTGATCACAGCATTCATAGTTTTTATTTCAAGTTGAGCAAAACATGGACTCCAGCGCATAATAAATGGAAAGAGGCTTGTTTTTTTTAAACATCAATGCCCCAGAGGCCTCCTTGTTCGTGCCACATCTTGTTGAGATGTTTTCGGGTCTGGCAGGCACCAAGTCATAGACTGCCCTGTGGAACGCTGTGCAATGGCATCATTCCCTTTGTGGTGGATTGTCCACTGCTGACAATTTTCAAATCAAGATTGGATGCTTTTCTAAAAGATCTGCTCTAGGAATTATTTTGGGGCAGTTCTCTGGCTTGTGTTCCAGAGGAAGTCAGGCTAGATGATCACAGTGGTCCCTTCTGGCCTTGGGATCTATGAAATTTCAGGTCTCATCTCTGTGGCTAGCCCTTCTACCAATATAGGCATTGAGAGAGGGTGGCTTTTCAAGCTGCTGAAAAGGCTGTTCCCCTTTTGGTAGGCTTATAAATTTATGCTCCAGTGATATCCAGTGCATACTGGCAAATCTGCATTTTAAGCTACAAATTTGTCTTCTCCCCTCGGTCTCTAGGTATGACTCGCTGACTGGAGTCCCTTCCCATCAGCGCGCTCTGGCTTTTGAGAAGGGAAGCGTGCTCTTCAACATTGGAGCTCTGCACACTCAGATTGGGGCACGGCAGGATCGCACGACCCTGCAAGGAGTCGACCGGGCTATAGATGCTTTTCAAAAGGCAGCCGGTAAGTCAGCTGTTTGGAGCTTTCTCGGTGATTCTGTTTTTTCTCCCAGGAAAAAATGGTGGGAGGACTTGTTGCTCATTTCAAGTGAGAGACTTTGGCGTTATTGAGCGTATGCTTCGTAGATGCACTGAGCCTGGCCAGTGCCCCCTAATCCTGACCTGTAGCCCCCTGCTCTGCTATAGTACCAGACTAATAACCCACCAGATCCC